>NW_008824051.1:3918950-3933383 GCF_000699105.1 Pygoscelis adeliae
TAGATGGGTGCGTTTCCCCGCGGGAAGGGTGCCTGCGCCGGCGGGGCGAGCATCCCAGGCCTTGTGTGGGATGTTCTCCCCGTCCCTGCCTGGTCCCCGGGTGTCGCTGGTTTGGGACTTGCCCCCCACTCCTTGGCAGTTTTGGGACTCGTCCTCTGACGATGTTCACATTGGGAGCTGGGGGGGGGATCATTAAAATTAATAAAACCCCTTCCCACCAAGCGGCTCCATCCCGGATCCCCGCCAGAACAGGGCGATGAAGAACTTCATGCGGCCAGCATCCTTTTTCTGGGTAGAGACTCCTCTTTCTGGGAGTGAGAGACTGGGGAAACACGTCTCCCATTGCTGTGCCTGTCCAGGGCTGGAGCCCTGTGCCAGCCCCAGCACCCTGCGCCTCCCGGCTGGGCAGACACAGGGGGCTGAGGGCCAGCTTTCTGCCTCTGACCTATAGTCCCTGGTCTCATTTGGGTCCCTGCTTTGTTTTCTTCCTCAGTCTTAAATACAAATTTATTCTTCATGGTTGTGAAGTGTGAAAAATAAAATTAAAAAAAACCTGCAAATGGGGAAGGCAGGCAGAGCCCCACTGTAGTATCTGTTGGTTTGGTTTGTGCTTTTCCTGCATGGTTTTAAGTCCGTGGAAGTGGTCACACTCCACTCCCACAAGCAGCACGAGATGCCCATCCTGGGGCCCCAGGGATGAGCCCAGGACCCTGCTTCACACACACACACACACCCCCCCCCATTTTTGGTGTGACAAGGAATCTCTGAACAGTAGACAACGCCATATACAATGCATACTCGTATAAATTGCTGTCATTGGAGTGCGGCAAAGGCTTTACGTGGGGATTTACTGCTCTGAGGGATGCCCCAGTGGCCGGTGTTGCTTTTATACTGGCAGGTTTTCTCTTTCCACCTCTCTCCCCACCTTTAGGAGACCTGTCTCGCATGGCCTCTGTTCCTCTCCAGGGAAAAACTGTGCTTCCACCCCCAGGCAGCCAGAGAGCACAGGAGAGCTGCTGCTGGTGCCACTTTGAACAGAAAGCCTGTGGAGGAGGCTCCTGAGTAAATCCCACCCGGGACAGCACTGGAGGAAACTCTGTAGGAGACGCACATCTTGGGCCCCACCAGCTCATCCCGCTGCCAGCACCAATCCACTGCCTGCTCGAGGCTGATGATTTCGTTTTCCTGTCTCCTGCCATTGCCATTTGTTTGGTGTGTATTAATAATGTCAGTCCTGCAAGATCTGGGGTCAGCTCCCTCCCCTCCCTATTGCCAGGGTGTTTAAACACACTTTCCCTAATGTAAAAATCTTACACTTGAAACCACCTGGACAAAGGAGCACGAAGGGAAATAGAGGCGTCAAATGATTTACTTGAACAGCTGACCAGAGCCAGAAAACAAAAAGCAAATACTTTAATTTCTAATGACTGCCCTCCCTTTCAGGAGGTGCTTTTGCTCCAAGATGTTTTATATGCTGCTTTCCCTAACAAGAATCCAGGGACTTCTGCAGGGACACACGCAAACAGCTACTTCTCTTGCAAAAGTGGGGTTTGGGTTGGATAAGGGAACGTGAGAAGGAAAAGCAACACAAGTCTGTAGCAGCAAGGCAGAGAGACGCTACAGATGTGGTTCCCCTTTGTAAAGGATCTGTGGCTAAAAAACATTGCCCACTGCAGTGCTGTCAGTGCAGTATCGTTTGCAAGTGCTAAATTCACGTCATTTCTTTTTATGCCTCCAAATAAGCAAGGGGAGAAGGCAGTAGCTGTGGGAAGGGTTCTGCAGGGTGCTAACACCATGCGAAGGCAGGCAGCCCCTCGCGATGGTTTGTCATAGCTTCAGGTACAGCACCTGCCCGCATGCTCTGCTAGAAACCCGCACCAGAAAAATCCCTCCCGTGCCTGCCCTTGGCTGCCCGGAGGAGCAGTGGGACGCAGGGACGCCTGCTCTTACTCGGTGACATCCGTGAGGGTTAGAGCAATGCAGTTGGAGAGGGGCACCGCGCTGCCCGCGTGTTGCGGCCGGGGCTTGGCTCAGCTCCCGCCAGCAGTCCCCGCAGTTGGGCCGGGGCGCCAGTGTAGGGGACAGCATTTGGGTGGCAGCAGTGGGCCTGGTGGGTGTGGGGTTTGCCAGGAGCTGGAGGGAAACACCCAGCAGAGATAAGCCCCATCCCAGCGGGGAGAGCCAAGTCGGGGCTGCGTGAAGGTGGGGGAGGCCCAGAAGTGCCCCTCATCTCATGTCCCACCTCCCCGGCCTCGGTGGCACATGCCCCTGCAGAGCTGTTGGTGACTCTCATGACGTTCCCTTACGTGACCTGCTTGGCGTGGCGTAAATGGGGCAAAGAGCTGAAGTGGCAAAGCACGAGGAGCTCTGTAGGGGCTATTTGCTGCAGTGGGGATGGGTTGGGAGGTTTTCGTAAACCACCCCTTTCTCTCTTCTTATTCCTGTCTGAATTTAATATCACCAAAACAGTGGCAGTTCTGAAAAATAAAGTGTTTTTTGCTGCTGAGCAAATATCCTCATCTTGCTTTGGCTGGATGACCCTCATGGGAAAAGGTGATCTTGCATGCACAAGTTACAGGTTTGGTCTTCCCTTGTGTCCCAAATCACAGCTAGATGTGGGGCTGGTGCACCCAAAATCCCCGCCAGTGCCTGCCTCTCTGCAGGAGGCTCATCCTCTTAGCCGCACTCCCATGCTTGTGGCTCAGCTGCATTTACACCCCCAACCCCCCCAGCAGCAGGGTTTCCCCAGTACCAGGGGCAGCCCTACTGTAACCAAACATGCGGGAATGCTCGCCTTTCCCTTAAAAAGTATCTTCTGGGTCATTAGAAACAGCCTTTTTCTAAAATTAGACCTCCAGGAAATTCATTTCCTAGAACAGACTTTTTCCATTTGGGGAAGAAACAGAAGAAGCCTTGGAGTCAGCCTTAGCCTTTAATCCCAGTTTCTCCTGAGCTGGAGCAGCTCGGTGGGGTTGGAGGCAATTGAAGGTGCATCAGCACCCGGCAGCTTCACGCCTGTGCCCTGGGATGGCTCCAGGCTCCAAGCGGGCAGCACGGCCCTGCACAACAACTCCCCAGGCGTGGGCAGGAGCAGCATTGTACCTGGCATGACCGTGAGCAAGCCACTGCCATGCTGAGCCCCACTGGGCCCAAATTTTGGTTCTGCTCATGTCCTGGTGGAAGGGGCACCTCTGACATTAAACATCTACAGCACTCAGAGCGACGTAGGCACCTTGGAGGGGCAGCCAGCAGAGCCAGGCTGGCTGCATCCCTCCTGGGACATAAACACCCGCTAGTTTAAAATATTAATATTTGGAATAATGTCTGGTGGTGAAAGAAAGCCAGACCATGTTGGGTTTTATGTGTGTTTGCATGCAATGAAGAGGAACTCAGAAGCCACTGCAGGCAGGTGGCAGGCAGCAAACCTCCCCCCGACGGCAGCTGCTCTGTGTCAGCCAGCGATTGCCACCGTCCAGGCTACCAGCAGGAGCCAGAGCTCCCCGTGCCAAGGGCTGGTGAAGAAATCCCCGCTGGCACCAGCGCTGCCCACAGGCTCCTGCTGCGGGGTGTAGCATTTAGGCTTTCCCCGGAGGGCTCAGCCTGGGGGCGGTTTTGTCCCCCCATTTTGCCCACCTCGGCAGGCAGGACTGAGCGGGAAATAGGAGCAGACTGAACAAGTGTGTCAACCCAAGTCTCAGTCCAAAGTTACTTAGGGATGTGGTGTGTGATGCCATTTTTTTAGTGCATGAATGCTCTGGCTGCCACATCTTCACTTCTCTAGGGACACACTTAATGTGCCCTAGACACAAGCATGCACTCCTGCTGGGCTTGCAGTTCACAACCTCTTCCACAGGGATGAGATTTTCCTTTGCAAACAAGCTCCAAAGTAGCCTGTAATTGTAATATTAGCTTCTAGGATCAGTTGCTACATGCTCATAGATGCATTCAGATCTGAATGTGTATTTGGAGTGCATGACTTGAAGATTTTGACGTAGTACGTGTATACCTTGCAATAACTCTCATTTGAACTGGTATTATTTTTTTAAATGGTTGCTCAGGCTAGTTTGAACAGAATATAATTGAAATTATGTTTTTCTAAATATATATCTCTAAATGATACAATATCCAGACAGTGTATTTCCATGCCTCTGCATTGCCACCAGTGAGAGTTGCGCGCAGGCAGACCCTGGCTCCCCGTCAGGGTGAGTTGCAAGCTGGGACTGACCGCAGCCCTCCGGCCCGCAATGCTTTTGCCCCACAGGTGTAACAGCAGCCGACAGCCTGAAATCTCCCCGATGGCCTCACGCAAAGCACACCTGGTTACACTGATTGCTCTGGATCATGCATAAAGTCTCAGCCACTCCCCACCAGCACGGGAGTGTCATCAGTGCCATGGGCTGCAGCCCTCTGTGGCTCCCAGCAAGTGTTTGCTGCAGGGCTGAATGCGTCCTGGTGGTGCGTGGCAGTGCTGAAGATGTGAGCTTGGTTTGGGGAGGAGGCCTGTGTTTTGGGGAGTGCAAGTGCAAAGGGAGGGTAATTTTTCCTGTTGCGTGGTGGTTACTGGAAAGGGAGTTTTCTTCGTACCCCGCTGCTGTGGGTGCACAGAGGAGCTCCAGCAGGGGCTGTAATTGTGCTGTGAGGGCATCTGGGCAGGTTCTGCTCTTGGGTTGGGGGGGTGGGTGTGTGAACCAGTTTGCACCTGAAATCAGGGTGAGATATGTGAGGTGGCTATGTGCCTCCCCTGGGGCTGCATGGTGTGGAGGAGGCAGGTGGCTGGGCACAGGGTCTGCCCAGGGTTGCAGTGTGGGGCTTGGGGCAGGGTTGCCATGGACTTCAGCGGTATGCTGGGGCTGCAGGGGCAGGAGCAGCTCTGGTCTGGCTTCTGCCTGCCCACAGGATGCTGGAGAAGGGCAGAGCAGGGCTGTGCTGGGCATTTCCAGCTCTTCAGTGGCTGTAGGTTTGCCGGCTGCTGTCTTCTGGCAAGGGCCAGCATATTGTGGGGTAAGTGCCCCAGGAACCCACTGGTCACCCTGTTCCCTGGGTTTCTGGGTGATGGTGTTGTCTGGCTCCAAGGCTGCTCTCAGAATGGGAATTTTGGTGTCTGCTCCAGCAGAGCTGGTGCTGCTGCCCATTTGAGGACCCAGCAGAAGCTGCAGGCTGTGCTCATCGCCTCTTGCCCCTCTGCCTCTTTTAACGCCCTGGAAGCTTCCTAGTTTTCTGCCTGCTGATGCCAGAGCGCTCCCTGGGGCGTGGGTGTCAACAGCCCGCAGGGCAGAAAAACTGCAGGAGGCGCCTGTTCCTCCAGGTGAGGAAAAGACCTGTTCTCATGATGGTGTTTCGATGAGGGTAAAGCACAGAGGTTTTTCCCATGGCTTATCTGTCTTCACTAAGCTCCAGTTTTTGACTTTCCATTTGTGTGATTTTTTTTTTAAATTATTTCCCCCCCCCCCTCCCTTTCTGAAATGGTTGCATCAGCAGGGTTTTAAAGATTTCTTTTCAAGATAATTATTCCAGATCTCTCTAGTGGATTTGCCACCTGATAATGTGTCTGCATGGGTGTATTAATAGTATCATAATATTATATATCAGTTTTCATCCCAAAGCGCTTCACATGCTGAGGGGCGAAGCCTAATTAGAAAGATGTGGCAAGTGAAACGGAGCTTTCTGCCTTGCCTACTAGTCCCTCAAAGCCATGGGGTGAGAGAGGAGCCTTCTCACTGGTCTTGCACCAAATCTGCGTTTGGCCCCCTGAGTCCTGTTGAAGCCCCCCAGGCTGGACCCGCCGCCCGGCTCGCCCTGCCTTGCAGCTGGGCAGGGCTGTTCTGCCCTGCTCTGTTACCGAGGCTGGTCCTCAGTGGGCTCCCTGCCTCTGACGCTCTCGCTGCAGCTGATTGCCTTGCCAAGCTGCAAACAGCCGTCTGCATCCTTCCCCCTTCCCTATTCTTCTCATTAAAGACAAGTTGCATGGGGCTGGCGGTCCCTGCAGCCCAGCAGTGGTGTGTCAGCTGTGGGGTGTCCCTCGCTGAGGCCGGGTCAGGCGGTTACTAATGGTCTGTGCCAGGCACCGCTCGCGAGGGCGGATGAAGTGGGATCTGTGCTGTCACCTTCCTGATGGCTACGTCCCCCAGCCTCGCTGGTGGGTGCCCTCTCCCACTTCTCCAGGGCCACGCTTGGCTTTGGTCTTTTGCCACTCCTCCTGCGTGAGCCTGTGTAAACAGGAGGAGCATTGCACTGTGCTGGGAATTTGGAGACAGGGATAAGCACACTTTAATCTCTCAAGCTCCATCTCCAAACACCTGCCCTTGCATTTGGGGCTGTAGAGGGTGAATATCACGGGCACAGTTGTATTTCCTCCCAGACACCTTTCACCTCCTCCACCGGCCCCCTCCCCTCCATGCTGCCGGGCTCCCTCTCCATCCCTGCCCTGCTTGTCAGAAAGGCTGGGAGCCCGGAAAGGGAGGCCAGCCCTACACCCGCTCTGGGCGGGCAGCAGGTGTCACCGAGCCCTGTGCCATGGTGCCACCTTCCCAGCAGGGAGGGGGGAGAGTCAAAGCGCTGCAGCAGGGAGGAAACCACCCCGGGCAGCGGCAGCTGATGGTTGGTCATGGGCTGCAGGGCATGCAAGGGACTATGCAGTCCCACTATAGCACAGAGAAACGTGCTCGAGG
Source organism: Pygoscelis adeliae (assembly GCF_000699105.1). NCBI lineage: Eukaryota > Metazoa > Chordata > Aves > Sphenisciformes > Spheniscidae > Pygoscelis > Pygoscelis adeliae. The sequence continues at coordinate 3,925,619 of NW_008824051.1, forward strand.
CTTACTCTCTGCAGCCTGCCATCACCTGTGGCAGTGTTGCAGCCCTCCAAGGATTTGGGGTTTTGATGGAGCAAGAGGCTGGCCCTTTCCCAGCAGGGCTGCAGGCACCCCAGGGGTGGCTGAAACCCATCCTCTGTGAACACCACCTGGGCTAGAAATGGGATGATGGCTGCAACCCTTGTTTTCCTGAGGGGCTGGGACAGGGAGCGTGAGGTCTCTTGCACAGAGGACAGTTGGTGTTGGACAAGCTGCTTACGTAAACCTATGTTTGCAAGGAGCCTCCTACAGAGGTGAGCCATCCAAGCAGGGCCAGGTGAAGCTTGGCAGCCTGGAAACCAGCTGTGTGCCAATGTTTGGGGTCAAAACTACTAGGTTGTGGACATTCATATGAATGAGCAATTGCTTAGAGACTTTAGACCCTTGCTTGTCTCAAAAATTACCAAGGGAAGCCCTGACAAGTCCAGCTGGGATCTCCCATGTGTTTCCTCACCTGCAGTGGCTTTGGGGAGGGAGCAGAGCAGTGGCACTTTGGGGTGTTGCATGTTGCAGGAGGAGCAGGGAGCATGAAGTATGGATGGTCAAAATGTGCAGATGTGTTTTGACGGGCTGTCGGCCCTTGCAGCAGAGCTGTCTTTCAAGGGAAAGCTCCCCTGCGACGGCTCTGCCACCTGCTGAAGTCTGCTCGGGGGCTGCTTTCACACAGGGAGAAGGAATAATGTGCCCAGAGTCATTTTAAAGTGTTAAAACTGGAAAGAAAACCCAGGTGAGAAGGGTTGCTGGTAGGTGTGTGCACAGGGGATCGGCAGGGTGGCTTTTCCCCCTCCCTTGTCTCCATTTCAGAGGTGCAGGTAAGGCTCCTCACCAGCCCTCTGCTCCCCTGTAAGGCTCTGGGTCATTAATTCCTTAAGAAAGCCATGCCCTGGCCCCTGCCTCCTCTCCTCAGGTGATGCGGGTGCGGGCTGGTGTCTATTGGATGCTCTCCACCACCCAGCTGGTGGGAGGAGGAAGACCCATTTTGATCCAGGGCTGATGGGGTTTCTCCAGGCTACGTAAAGAGACTGCATTTCATTCCAGCTGTCCAGCAATAGAATATATTTAACTTTAAAAAAAACAACAAAAACCAAAAACCCACAGTATCAAAACACAGCAAGTCACAATCCAATACTTGGCGATATAAATAGGCATAAAAATGGTCCTCTGTAACCCCTCAGTTTGTGCTCCGGCACAAAAATGAAAGGCAGGCTCACCATCAGGGTGCAAACGGCAGAGGTGGGCATGCACCCGTTCCTTCCTTCCTAGGGTGGAAAAACCCGATATGCCCAAGCACGGCCAAAACCAAGGAAAACATGGACTCAAGCCAGTGGCGGATAACTTATCCCCCTCCCAGCCTGTGGAGCAGCTCCTGTGTCTGTATGTGTGTAGTGGGTGGAAAAGGGGGTGCGGGTCAGTGTGGGATCGCTTGCTGGGTATTTGGGGGAGTGCTGCCATCACCTCTAGGCAGTGCCTGTGGAGGCGAGCCCCTGTTTTGATCCCAAGCCCAGTGTGCCACTCCCTTTGACCTGCCTGCTGGAAGCATCCTTGGAGCCGAAGATGGATTGAGCTACTCTCGCCTTGTCGGTCCTAGAGTCTGTGTGAAGCCTTCACATCCCATTGCACCGTTTCGGTGGAGGGGACGGGGGGGTGGCGTCACTTTCCTCTGGCCGGTGGGTAGGTGCAAGAGAAGCAGGACTGAATTTCAGCCTGACTCTAGTTGTGCATATGGATGACAGGAGGAGGAAGGATGCCTTGTGGGTGATATGGGCTCCTGTGGGATTCACTGTAACTAACCCTGGTTCAGCTGGTGCCACTGTCACCTGGGGTTTTACAGCATGCTGCTCCCACAGGGGGATGGAAAACCTGAGTGCCAGTTTGGAAAATAAATTGCAGCACTGCCTGAAAGTACGTTTTGTGTTTGTGAGCATGAAGAGAAGTCAGCTAGAAAATACAGGGGTGTGTTATCATGCCGTGGTTAGCAAGCATGTGGGAGAAGCCATTGCTTTTGACTAGGAAGAATATCAGATCTAGCCAAGCTTATAGCTCTTCTTGTGTCTGGGCTTTCAATGTCAATGAACTCTTGGTGGTGTCTTGTAGAGGATGCAGTTTGGGTTGAATAGTAATAAAATACACCCTGGCTGGAGTGTATGCATGTACGTGAACTGCAGTGTCATCCCAAAACAAGTAGGAGGCAAGGCAAGGGTGGAATAAAACAGCCTCCTGAAGAACGATGAGCCCGTGGCCTCTTCAGCTTCCTGTCCATGGAGCTCAGCACAATAGCCCCTGCATCACGGCGAGACTACGACAAGGGGCGGTTTCCAGCAGAACTGAAAGATCTTTAATAAAATGTGTGACAGTCGATGCACGTAGGGAGGAACATGCGGCTTTGTCTCGGGAAGCACAGGATGCAGCACAGATGGAGGCACCTCGCAAGTCTTAACACTCCCTACCACACGGCTGCGTGCCGGAGCCGTTCCCGGCACAAAGGTCCACTGACCTTTCTGGCTGCAATTGCCGAGCACGCGTGCCGCAGCCGAGAGCGATGCCGACCCCCTGTGGCAAGCGCGGTCTGGCGGGCAAAAGGCTGGGAGGGCGGGGGCCATCTGCCATAGCACCTTTTCCATGGTAAGTACGGATTTGGCAACACCAACGAACTTAGGGAAAATGTTAACGTGCTCTGCATTGAAATGGTTGGGCTGACCCAGAATGAAACTGGTTTACAACTGGCCACAAATTTCAAAAAGACGTTTGGTTTGGTTCCTACCTGGAATTGCTTTCCACTGAGTAGCAAATCAGCTGTTCAGCCTGGCTGGGTTCAAGTACCAAGGAACTATTTCATTAAAGCCCTTTTTTTGAGAAACCTGGTTTTCACAATCAGCGAAGAGCAGCAGAAAATACTGTGTTGCTGGTGGATGGGGGTGAAGCAATTGCATTTGTTCTCCGTTACCTGCTATCGCTCTTTAGCTGTAAGACTTGCATCTAAAACATCTATATTTAAAAAGCAGAAGATGATATCGGGATAGCCTGGTGCTATTCACCTTTGACCAGATCAAGCGTTCACTGGCTGCGACCTCTAGCTGCACTGGCGAGGAGGCAGGGGTCGGTTTGCAGAGGTGGTGCGGTGTGGCACGGCAGGCGCTAGCGGGATGGTGCGGCACGGCTCCCGCAAGTGGGAGGCGAGTTATCCAGCCCTGATGTTGGTGGGTGTCCCGGAGTGGGTGGCCTCCTTCTGCGGCGCTCTGGGAAGAGGCGTAAAAGTGCTGGGTGATTAATTTGGCCCTAAAGAGGAAGACAAGCATTGCTGATGGGGAAAAGCTCCAAATTAGCACTCATACCTGTGTCTTCACTGCGTGGCTCTTCTCAACAGTGCATGAATTGTGGGCACTATGAACATACCTCTGGCTTGCTGCTGGTTTCCTTACCCCAGGCTCCCCAGGAGCCCCTCGAGGGGTTGGGCTCTGCCTGGTCTGTCCCTGGCACAAAGCTCTGGTCTCTTATGAGGAGGAAAAACCAAGTTGCAGTGTGTGTGTGTGTGTGATATTAAAGATGGGGCTGAGCAGGCCCCCCCCCGCCTTGTGACCACTAAGTCTTGAAATCCTGTCTATCGCCTCTGGCTTCCCCAGCCCTGCCCTGTGGCTCAGCCTCCGGGCTCACTGCAGCACATGTCTCCCCACTACTTTCCACAGGGAGACCTGAAACCAGGCTCAGGGGCTCGCCATTGCCCAAGAGCATGCTGCTGTTCACACCTGGGCTTGGGGGGAGCTTGGGGGGTGCTGGTTTTAATCAGGACTATTGGAAAAAGTGGGCTTTTTTATCATCATTATTACTGCAGCGAGGCAGCTTTGGTGAAAATGCAATTTGGTGCTTGCTCCCCAGTAGCAAGGCTAATCTATAAAGTTGCTCCTGTCCTAAAGCAGACAGTGGAAATCTGTCTGGTGCTAATTAAAATCGATTAAGCAAATCCCCACAACAGGCAGAAATAAGGCCTTTTGTCCTGGGTGTCCATTTGACAGATTTCAGAGCCTCTGAAGTGGTGTGTTGGCTGTTTTCTTGGCTTCATCAATTTGATAGAAAGGTCAAAAATAAGAAAAATTTTTACAGAGCAAAACCTGAAAGTAAATTATGAATCCCACACCTCTCCTGCATAGCACTGCCGGTGCCAATCTCCCTCATGCAATAAATGCGGTCAGCACACAGACGTAACTGAAGCGATGCTCTCTGGAGATCCGTGGCAGTCCCGGGAAGGGCAGCATTTCCATACAAGCCCTTCCCCAACTATTCCAATTCTCCCATCCTCACTAGAGCACAGGGACAGACAGCACTAAACGTGGTCCGAAAGGCCAGCAAAATCCTGGCGATGCTGACGAAGAGCTAATCCTGCCATTTTTTGTTCCCAGGGGAACAAAAAATTTGTACAGGTGCTGGGTCTCTGGGATGGGGCATCTGCTGCTGGTCTGACATCTGGTGCCACAGGAGATATGACTTTCGGCAGTTTAATGCCCAGTGAAAATGTCAGCTTGTTTAACCCTCCCCAGACTGAGATATCCTGCACTGCGTGTCCACTAAATGTTTGAATCCATCTTCTCAGGCACCAGAACAAGTTGTTCCTAAGCCACACTTGGCTGCTCCTGTTTCAGAGTTTCTGCACCCAAAGGCTTTGCCTGGTTTCTTTTCAACACCTCTACCAGCTGGCCTAGTGAAACCTGTTAGCTGTGTCTGCAGAGGCTCCTGCATATCCATCCCGAGACCACGGCACAACTAACTCAATGCTCAGGCAGCGTTTGGAATTTGCACTTGAACCAGCCACTCTGTTTTGGCAAATGTGAGAGGCAACCACTGCTCTTGGACGTTGCGCTCGCCGCAGCTGAGCTGGCAAGTTGTTTGGGTGGCTTAATGACTAGTTACAAACCTCAAAAAGAGTTCCCACCGATCACAGCAGCAGCTTGTGAAGGTGTTTTCCAGCTGTACTACTGGTTCCCTGTTTGCTCCTGGTTAGGAACCTATTTATCCCGTATTTTCCCAGGTGGGAAATGAAGGAGCAGAGCTTCTCTGTCTCACGGTAAATGCTGAAGCTCAACTCTCTAACATCCGTACAGTCCTGCAAGCTACAGAGCTGCAGATGCTACAGCACAGGTCACTGAGCGGCCACCCTCTTAACCGGTCCTTTTGGTAGAAACAGTCAGAGTGTTGAAATTGTTGAACATCATGAGCAGAAATCCTCTTGGTGATTGCTGTGGCAATGGCAATCTTGAGGAACTCATCCCTTGGCTTTAACGCAGATGTCAGATGGCTCTTGGTTTCATCTTTCCACCACTGACCTACTAGGAGTTGATTTTTTTAAAGTGCTGCTGTCTTGCAAGCCTCTCCTTGGCAAAGCAAGGTAACCATGCCCCGCTGCGGTGCAGCATCGTGGCAGGATAACTGCGCTGCTTTTCCTCTTGAGCACTTCCAGCCCTGGGTTAACAAGAAGCACTGACCAGTGCTTGTCTTCCAAAGAAACCCACTTCACTGCTGCCTGTGTTGTGTGGCTTGCATCTCTCTAAAAGTTGATGGTTTTTCATCTATCTTCCTCTAAAATTACAAATGAGCAGCTTCCCTGTCTGCACCATGTTATGGATCTTTGCTTTCTGTGGAGCAGCTCGAAAAGCTGAGCTCAGCACCCCGATTTGGATACAGGGTAGTTGCTAAATACCCATTTCTGGCTCGCCAGCATAGCAGTATGAGCCACTGCTTAGGGTGCGAGGTGAGAGAAATGCAGCCCGAGTTATTCTTGTGGTTCTGCCATGGGTTTGCTTTGGAGTCTGGTAATTTAACCTTACTGCATTCTGCAAGGAGGCACGCGTGCTCAGGGGCACTTGCTGCCGTTTGACACCTCAGCTCTCTTTGCAACAGGAGGTGTTTTAACTGACAGGATCTGCTCTGTGTAGAAAATGAAAACCTGCTTTAAAAGCAAACCATCGTGCTAGGAGAGGCCAGGAGCTTGTAGGGCAGCGGGGTTTGCTGCTGTCCCCTTGCCCACAGGCTGCCTCTCTGCAGGAGCAATGGGCTGGAAGCAGGTCTCAGCTCTGCCACGCTCGGGTGGCTCCCAGTTTTGGCAGCGGGTTTGTGTGAAGCTCGCCTCGCTGGGAGGACCCTCCCCAGTCAAGAGCAGCAGCCCGGTTTTGCCCTCTTTCAGCAGGGCTCCTCCCGCCACCTTTTTGGAGTGGAAAAGCAGCCAGGTGCCACCACCAGGTCCCCCCGGCTGAGCTCCTCTCGCCCTGCTGAAACACCAGCCAGGATCAGAGGGGTCACTCCACCTGGATGCCCAATTTAGCTCTGCGTATTGTGTGTTCAAACCATGAAAACACAGCCCTACCCCATTTGGCCATGGGCCTTCCAACTACAGCCACTACCGAGCACCTGGTTAGCACCAGGTTGCGATCCTCAAGATTTGGGCACTTACCCTGGGGAAGCGGAGCGGGGACACTGCTTCAGCCAGGAGCACATGCCGTGCTGTAAGGGGATCCGTTTCCAAAGCACAGAGACGCTTCCAGCAAGGCCCTTTCAGGGGGAGGGGAGGAAAAGCCTCTTTTTTTGGCTCCCCCAGTATTGTTTTACACTAGAAGCTTTTGACAGCACGTGGCTGCACCCACCACCCTAGAGGCAAGGTGCTGCGGGGCAGCGGTCCCTTGCTAGATAAAGTCTCCCCAGGGGCCAGCGGTAGGTCTGGTCTTCGCATGGTGCCAGTGGATGGAAGCAGGGGATGGCCCCAGTCAGTTCAGCAGTGAATACGATTTACAGCAAGCACATTTCTCAAGACATCTGCAAGGACAGAGCTTCATTGAGCATCATATATACACAGACAGCAGAGGACGCTGGGCTGAGCCCTCCGCTACCACGAAACAGTCAAGGATGGGCTCTCGGGGTGGGGGAAAAAAGTACCATTGGTTTGCTTTTACATACTGTACATATATCTATTAATAGCTCCTTGGCATTTGATGTTCACAGCCGGTTTCCTTTAACGGTGAGCGTAAAAAGGAGGCAAAACGTCTTCAGCTACTTCCCTCTGGGAGGAGAGAGATGCAGCACCTCCCGGTCCCCCGGCTCAGCTGCCTGCCCAGGTGCCACCTTTGCCAGGGGTGTCTCCTTCTCCTGGCACCCTCCTCCTCGGCCGCCCACCACGTGCTGGCCAGGGCCAGTCCTAACCCACGCCATGCTTGCCCCATCTCCGCTGCTCAATGGGATCAGTGCAAGTCTCCGTCGGCTGCTCTGCACCTCCGCTCCGCTGGACGGGCAGATGAACCGGGTTCAAACAGAAGGAAACAAAACAAAAGGAAGAAGAAGAAAGACAAAGGGTAATGAAAAGGTCCATGGCCCACAGCTGCCAAAGGAAATCTCTCGCCGTGTTTCTCTGACCATACTTGTCCCAGCCACTACAGCTGCTGTGGGATCCCCTGTTCCTTGTAGCCTGTGAGGAGGGAGGGGAAGGGAACATGATTAGTGTTAATTTCTAATGAGGACCCTCGGCGAGGCTCAAGCGAGCCACAAGCCTCGTTTACCGGGAGTGGCAAACCACATGGGAGAATAGGGGGGGCTGCCACGTGCCCCCTCGCCGCCAGGCTGCCCCGGGGCAGGCTCAGCCCGGTGAGCCGCCCTGCCTTGCTTTAGCCAATGCCTGCCCCGTGCAACCATGGGGTGCAACCATCTTCCTGGGCACGGCAGCGTGGCTGGCCGCCGGCCGCCCTGCCGCCGC
>NW_008824051.1:3933412-3947048 GCF_000699105.1 Pygoscelis adeliae
AGCCTGGCCGCTGCAGTGCCTGCCTACCACCGGTCCTGGCGTGGGCAGAGGCACGTCTGCTTGAAGAGGTTATAAAGGTACAGTAGGTACCGGCGGCCAGCAATTCCAGTATAGCCCAATAACCTAAAACCTTTATGGAAATGCTGTATTTTCTGCCTAAATTATTCTGTATCAGAGTGTGTTTTTCTGCAGTGTAGGGGAAATGTATGCCTTTATGTACTGCTCCAGAGACTCCACTGTTCCCAGGCGTTGACCTGGCAGCTTGCTGGTCGTGCATCCAACACGCTCGCATCTCTACTTGCAATCTACCTCTGAACCTCGTCCTTCCAGAGGACTGCCAGGTGGGAGGAGGCTGGTTTCCTCTATCTACCTTTTATTTCCTGTGCTGGCTTTTGCTAACCGAGCTCTCCAGCAGCAAACAATTTGCACTGCGGTTTGCAGAGGTGAACAGACATCTCTTGGAGGAGAAGGGGGATGCCTTTAATCACAGGTTGACGTGTCAGAGTTCAAACGCAGACCTCGGGATGCTTCTGTGGGCCCTTTCTCTAATTATATTCTCACTGCCTTGTTAGGCACTTGCTTTGCTCCAGCCCAGCAGAATTACAGATGCTTTTGTTGGGGCACATCAGCCATCTGGCGGGACTAGAGAAAACAGAGCTTTCCAGCAGCAAAACCAATTGCACTGGGAAACTGCCCGGATCCCTCCTCCTCCACCCCTTCTCCTCTTCCCCCGGCCATCGGGTCTAATGCACCTCCCGACCAAGGCAGCAAAGCCCTCAGAGGGGGAGCTCTGTGTTGGCTCACACTTTCCTAGTGGTTGCAATGACTGCACCAGAAGCTTTACCCACTTCCTTTTTAAGAAAAGCTGGGATTGTTATTACGATAGTATCAATGCAGAAGATCTCCTTTTTAAAGAAGCAAACTGTCCTTACCTGCACCGCCTGCAATAGTGAAGATCTTTCAACTAGAAAACTTTAAAAAATCTGCAGGTTTTTTTTCTTTGTTTAAATAATGTAAGTAGCCTGTCATTTTTATATTTTGAATTTCAAAGGAGTCTGAAATTTCACATCTTGGAATAATGCTTAACTCTTCAAACACTTTTCAATTGATGCTTTTTAATATTTCTTTCCAACCCTTATGCCAGGCTTTTGTAAGTCCCTTAAAAAAGCTGAACACAAAATACCAGCAGGTGCCACAACCCCTGCCTTTAAGGGACTTTTTGCTGAACTAAGAATTGGCCCCAGCAAATGAACTTTGCTGTACTTCGGAAAAATCCACACATTCACCCAGCCTTGGCAGTCTGGATCTCCTGCTGCTAAACGAGCACAAGGAATAGAGGAGGAAATTAATGACACTTATCAGCATATATTACATTGCACTGCATTGCTGCCCATCGTGTGCAGCTGAACAGAAAGACTCTCACTTCTTTCAAACAGCTTTTTCTAGGGGGAAAAATGATGATTTCTTACGCATTTATGTTCTAAGTGTGAGTCAGCTCTGAAGGCAAGTTGAGCTGGTTGGAAACCTGTAATATGGGCTTTAATTTGTTTAGGGAGCACAGTAAAAAAAAAAAACCAACCAACCACATGGACCAGAGGGTTGGCGCATGCCATAAATCCTTAGCTAAAGTAAGCAAGCTAGGTTATGCTTACAGTAACTTGCTTGCATAGCCACGCCTTTTGTTAAGATATAACAGAAATCCTTTCAGTCCCGCTATCAGTTTTGAAGCTGGCTGGAAGCCAGTTACAGTGGCCGAGCCTGTATCTCTCTTTACATGACCAAAGTAAGTCAAAAGATGACCTGTCCTATGCTAAACTTATTTATTAAAATACTTCAGACTTAACTTATTAAATAGTTTATATATGGAAATAATTATTGCATTTCTTGCATAGGAATAGCTATTCTGTATGAAGCAGCTTCACGTTAGTATGCCTGCAATACAGTTAAGGTGCATTTCTGGGATCAAGGTTAAGTTGGTCCGAGTATCTGCGCACAAAATCACTGATTTAATCAAGTTTGCTTGAAATTGCACTTCTTCTGTAAACCACTGCAAGTAAGATTCAGGCAAAAAGAAACCAGTCCGTGCAGAGCCTGTCCTACTGGGACTGGGTTCATGCAGAGGGTGGTCTCAGGATGTTCTCGAGGCTGAAAGGGGTCCCTGCCCTGCTCTGAGGGTGCCCTTGGGGTAGCCCGAGGGGCCATTTCAATGCTGGGTGGAGAACACGTCCCCAGGGCTGTGCAGCCACAGGACAGACACAGAGACAGGCAGACACACGCACATACAGGCACACGGCTGGACTTGGGCTGGGAGCAGGCAGCGCCGGCCAAAGCGAATCCCAAACGGCTTGCCCTGGCAGAGCGCTCACTGTTCTCCGTGGGGAACTGCCACGGGGTGTGAGGAGGAGGAGGAGAAGGAAGAACAGAAACAAACTTACCTTGTGAAACTTTGATGGTGAACAAAAGGAGGCAAAGGAACATGAAAGAAAGAGAGAGGGAGAAATGTAACTGTAGACGATATATCCAAAACACATGGAGAACCAGAAAAGAACGAATAAATTTGGGCTGCAGAGTAAACAGAGAACAGCTGCTCTACCATCAGACATTCACACCAGGGCTAAACATTATTCAAAATCCATGTACTTGAAGTGGATCATTTCATTTGGGGGTCTGGTTTAAAGAGGATGGGGGAATCCTCATCTGCTTTCCAGCTCACTGGCCTCGAGCTGGACAGGCTGGATGGACTAACACCTCTGAGCAATGCTCCCACAAACGCTTTCCTCCATGACATTGCTATTTCACAGGTTTGACTGAAGGGGAACCGCTGAAAGAAGGCGGCAAACAAGACGTCACAGCGCATCGGACGGCGCATGGCACGCCGTTCACGGTCCGAGAGCTGGGAAAACTACACCTGATGGCTTTTTGTCAGTTTTGCTGCTGAGTTTGCTTGTGCCCACAGATAACTCACAACCGCAGCATGCCTCAGCCCGGCTGAATGCTGCAAACCCTGGTGGTATTTAACATTCCTACAATATTTTAAGAACTTATCCTACCGCAGCATTTGGCAGGAAACTGCAAAAAAGGGTATTTTAACTACTTTCCTCAGGCATAGTTTGGGGGACGGCTCTATTTAGATTTAAAAAAAACCCATAATAGGTCTAAGCGGGCAATTTGTCCTCAGAATGTCCTTCATCTCATGAAGGGTTACCAGCTGTTTTAGGATGTTGTTCTCTTTTGAGTCTCCCAAGCGCTTTCTGCTCCCTTTCCTTCCCAGGGCAGCTGCGTTACCTGCCCTAGGAGGGGCCCTGCAGAGAAGAAAGGCTCAGTGATACTTTCCGAAGTCCCTCGGAGCCCAAGCATACAGTAACCATGTGATCATCTGCTGTTGCTTCTGGCAAGGTCTGAGAGCTGTAATTAGCAAAGGAGTGACAAGTGGACAGCATGATTACAGGTTATTTCTTCCTACTGGCTGGCAATCCATCCCTCAGAGTCAGCTGCCCACTGCAGAAGCAGGAGCTGCGGCAGGAGTCCCCGTCCTGTGAAAGCACAAGCGATGGCGCCTTTGCTCGTTCATAGGCGCAGCCACGCAAGTCGTTAATTCAGAGGCCAGAGCGAGGGCTTCCTTCAGAAACCAGGCTTGACTTCTTGGCTGCATTCATTAGAGGAGAAACAAAGCCTGGACAAACAGTCCCTGACTTCTGTCCCCTATGCCACCTCAGTGTGACATTACTGTATTGATTTCTGTGGTATTTCTGTCAAGAAATGGCACAAAACCATTTATAACGAGCTCTGAGCAGCTAGGGAGTTCCTGGAAAGGCCGTTCCTCTGCCTTCATTCTGCACAATGCAGCTAATGAAGACGTGTGCTGTGTGGGCTGGAGACAAGGTGTGCACTTAGCAGAGGGAAACTTGCCCAGAAAGCCTTAGGAGGCTCGTTTTCCAGTTGGCCTTGGCCAGCTAATTAGCTCTGTTTTGCCTCAGCTCCGTGCCTTGTCCCCACAGCTGTGACAAGGGGTTCGAGGAGAGCACGGTGTGGTAGCGCTGCCCAGCCACCACCAAGGGCGGCTGGATATTTGCAGCGGCAAGGGGAGAGTCCAGATTATTTTTTTTTTTTGCAAAAGAATTAAGTGCAAGCTTTTAATTTGCCTTTGCCTTCAGGCAGCAGGTAAACCAAAGGACGGTTCCCAAAGCCATATGGCTGCTTAAAGAAAATATCTGTGGTGTTTAATGGGGCCAGCTGGCAATTCATTTAAAATAGTAGAGAAAATGCCCCATGCCATTGTGCTGCCAAAATAATTAAGTATGACAGTAAAACTGCATTCAATTAATCTTCTTTCTGGGAGTCATCCCACTAAAGGGCACTTTACAGGAGATGAGGGCTGGATGGGACCCCTCGAGGTCAGTCGGTCTCTGCCTGGGTCCCACCTTGCTCCTGACAGACATGGGTCTACCCGCTCCTGGAGTCCTCCAGTGACAGAGAGGGCAGATCCTGCCATGACACCTCTTCAGCACTTTGACCTTACTGGAGGGAAAACATGTCCTAATTTCCACACAGATCTTTCCTGATGTTATTTAAGTCTGTCTTAGGCTAAACTGCTGCCCTCTCACGTTTACTAGCCTGCTGAACTTCCTGTCTCATGGTCCTCTGGACTCTCTCCAGGTTGTCCACATGAAGTACAGCCTCCAAAGCTGGCCACAAGCCTCGCCACAGCTTTACATGTGCCGAGAAAGGTGAGGGGACCAGTTTATGTCCTACAGGCTCTGCTCCTACCTGCCTGGGCGGTGTTTGTTCCCTCCACAGCAATGTACTCCTGTGCAGCTTGTGACTCATTGCAGCCACCACCTCCTTCTCTGAAAAACAAGTTGTTTGCTAGCGTGTATTTATGCAGTTAATTAATCCTTCCTTAGTGTCTTGGACTTGTCTCGACTGAGCAGCATTTATTTATTTTTTCAGACCGTTTCTTCAATTTGCTTGAATCTGGATGCTGCCCTCGCTATGCCTGCCATCCTTGCAGCCGCCGGTGGTGCGGGGCTGGTAAGCCCCTTCTCCGGTCCGTCATGAAGCCATGAATGAAAATACTGAACAGAGCTGGATTCAGGAGGGACCTTTCAAAACACCTCTCCTGAGATCTTTCCAGATCAGGAAAATGCATTTAGAGAACAGTTCTCAAGTGCGTTTTCACCCAGGCCACGTCTCCCTGGCTTGCTGGTAGGAACACTGTGTGAGACGGTGTCAGCGCCTGAACGTCAGGAGGGATGGCTGACTGCCGCCGCCACTCACAAAATGAATTCCTCTGCCACAGAAGGGAATCAAGCCAATCTGACACAGCTTGCTCTGGACAAACCCAGGTTGGCTTGCTTTGTTTCTTTTTATTTTCTAAATGCATGCAAGTAACTTGTTTGATTACTTCTTCCAGGAATTGAAGTGTACCTGGCTGGCCTATAATTCTTCTCCTTTTCCCCTCATTGAAGACAGTATGACATTATCCCCAAAGCTCTCCCCTCAGAGCAGGCTCCTGCAGGGCTCCCCTTTAATGGCTGAGAATTAGCACTAGAAGGTGAAAAACTGCAATGAGCCTCCCTAACTCGCACCCAGCTCTCTACCAGCTCATACACAGGCAGGCCCTGATCCAGGGAGCGAGGCACTCATCCCTCAGGGAAAGCCGGAGCGGAGTCCCACAGGCCCGGCTGCTTCCCACCCTTCTCCTCACTGCTGGCCCCCCTCAGCTTAGACACTGCCTGCTCTGCCCTGCCTTTAGCCCATGAAAATCGTACGGCACCCTTGCAGGGAAGCACGGAAACAGCCATTTCATGGCGAGGAAGACTAGAGGTGGGCAGTGGTTTAGCATTTTTTAACTGTTCTCCATCTAAATAGAGATTTGAGTTGCAACAGTGTACAGTTTCTGTCCAGTGCATCAAATCGTTTCTGTTTGCACACAAACAAACCCAAACCAAAGCAAAATGTTTCCTGGCAGTGTTTTTAAATGAAATGTCTTATTTCTTGCATTTGAAATGTTGTTTCATTTTTAAGTTATTACTTTTTTTTTAACATGAAAACAAAACATGAAAAAACAAACCATTTTGGGTCTGACAGGGCTGTTTGATCCAGCTGGGAGCAATTGATCACTTCTGTTCTTTGTTTTGATTGAAAGATGAGTTTTTTCTTTTATTCTCCATCAACCAAGAGCTGCTTTATTTAGCCATTATTTTCTCTGCATTGTAAGTAAACTTAAAACCCAGCTATTTAATGAAACAGCAAGAAACTGCCAAGGGCTGCAGCTTGTCAGATTATATACAGCTGGTTAACATAAGACATGTTGACTCCTCTTACCCTTCTCTACTGCCACCAAAGCGGCTGGGATGAGATGCTGTTGCTGTGGTCGGGGACCTCTTGGCCTGAGCATCCCCACCACGCGCTGCTCACCCACCCTCTGCCTCCCAAACTGGTGGGGTCCAGCCAGGCACGGGAAACAGCTTTGGGGAGATACTTCCAAGCTGTATGTTTTTTCTCCAGCAACCAAACTGGAAAACGAGCAAGACCCTCCTGAGACCCAGCCCCTCTACCCGGAGGACATACACGAACAGGACTATGGAGAAAAGCAAGTAATGGTTTCAGCTGTAGCTCTCTAGCTGGATGGATGCTTTCCTGCCTCTCCCCACAACTGCAGAACTGGGTCTGCCAGGCAGCATGCCGTGCATGGAGGCTGTCCAGCAGAGGAATAGCAGAAGAGTGTATGGTTATGAACACGTAATTATGGGATTACACAGAAATTGGGCAGGTTCTTAAAGACATATCACAGATGTACACCGATTCACAATTTATCCTCAGAAATAACTTGGGCTACCCCTGCTCTGCGGGTACATCTGAGAGAAAGCTTGGCAGGTGGTTTGCAGGGAAAAATGAAGGGCAGTGCCGCCTTTGTCCTGAGGAAAGCCTTTTGCCTTGGTTATGTTCAGGTTTTTAATACCCATCGTTTGCTCTGCATGGGGCTTGCCCTTAACTCAGCCTGTAAATTGAAGCTGGCTCCGAAATTAGAGGTGGTTTGGTGAGAGGGTTTAACCCCTGGGTTTGGCAGCTGAAGATGTGCACCGGTTTCCTGCTGGTTTTTTCCAGTTTCATCCGTTTCATCTTTAGGCAGGTGCCTGGCAATTTCCTGAGATCCTCTCTCCTCCTCTGTCATGCCGCCACAGATGTCATCAGCAGAGATGACAAAGTTGAAGGAGCTCCTTCAAACCAAAAAGCAAAAACTGCTGGTAAGATGTTCTCTAGGAGAAGCGTTTGCTTTGGGAACTGCCTGCCCTGCCAGCCTGAAGGATCTCAGACCTGTTTGGTTTGGGGCAATTCCCACCAGCCTCTGCCAGCCTCTGGAAAGGGAGGGGGGCCTTGCAGACTCAATCAGCACCCTGAGTTGTGGGCTGCTTCTGGCTTTGGAGGTGCGGTGAGGCTGTCACCTTAATTCTCTGCAATATGATACAGGTGATATGATACCGATATGGTACAACTTTTACACCAGTAAAAGTCTTTAGCAGATAAAGTTACAGAGCCTGTATTCTAGACTGGTAATATATACTAACTGGGTGACCTAAATGATGTTTAAAAAAGGATTCCTCTCTTCTTCCCCTAGACTAATGTTTTGGAGGCTCCTTAAAGGGTGTGGGGAAGTCCTTCTAGGAGCAGCTAAACAGTCCTGCTCAGCTTAAGAACTTGATGTGAAACATGAAAAAAAGCCCTTGGCTAAATGTATTCTGTGGAGCAAGGGGTGGGTCCAGGAGAGTCCCCAGGGCTTTTCGGGGGACAGTTGGCCCTGCGTGCTCCCTGGAAGTGGAACCAGCCTCACAGGAAGGTCTCATGAACCAGGGAGGTGCAGCCGGAGTCGTGAGGGAGAAAGGGCTTTCTCGTTCTGCGGATGGGACCAGGGCAGAAGGGGCTCCAGACAGCAGAGTTCACAGTGCTGGGGGTCCTCACCCCTTCCTGCACTTTTCATTTTATAAAGGGGAAAGGAAGATCCTAACCTACATGGTGGGATGGGAGGCTCTTCCAGATGTGTCATGGGGCCCATCCCAAATGCCTCCTAGCAATTCTTCTGTCTACTGTGTTTCTCATGGACTTGCAGAGCTCATCCTGTGGCTCTTCTTCCCTACAGTGCAGTCCGATGGCTTGCAGGGACATGAGCTGGAACCCAGCAACATGGCCACAGAGGGAATTGAGGAGGGTGAGTGCACTGTACTTACTTGCGAGAATGACCATGTCCATCCCCCAAAATATACTCATAATCCAGCCAACCATCACGATTGCAGTCAGGATCTGAATCAGAGCAGCAGCAATGTTCAGCCAGAAGACACAACACATATGCCTATCAGGGAGGTCGGTCCGGGCTCCGCACAGCACGGTAAAAGCAGATACAAACGTTCCTAGGGAGAGAGCAGCAACAAAGCGCCCAGTGAAAGCCACGGCTTCATGCCAAATTCCTTCCCTTAGACCCACTTCTCATAGCATCCCACTTCTTGTGCTCCCACTGCAGTGCTGAACAGCTGGAAACACGTTACAGGAGGACAAATGGAGGCACAGCCATATCTCACTTGAACACACTACTGTCTCCCATTGAATTACACCAATACGTATAATTGAAAACCAGGACAGAAAAAACACTCTTTGGGTTTTGGCTCCTTCCCCCCCACCTAACAGTAACCACTTATGCACTGTAGGCAGTTTACAAGGAAGTGCTGTGTGTCTGTGGAAATACCAGTCTACCTTTTTTCTGCCTGGTGGCTCTCTCTTGGGGAGAACATTTACTACACAGAAGCTCTAAAAGGGAAAATTGCACCCAGAGTTAGAGCAGGACTGGCTCTAGAAAGCTGTATGGGTCTGGCAGTCTGTTACTATCCACAAATACTGCTCTAGAAAGAGCATACCAAAAAAAAAAGGGTGCTAATGTGGCACTGCATCTTTGCACAATGCTTTCTCCAGTCACAAGTTGTTACCTGAGAGCATGTTTTAACAAAGCAGAAGCAACTAAACCAGTGCTGGAGCCAGGCGACCTGATGTTGCAGCCCTTGGCTCTGCTTGAGACCAGCTTACAAAACTTGCAAACACCCTTCAGATTTCCTAAAACATTCAGATGAAGGATCTTGTTGATGTATGAAAGTTAAAGCTGAGGGAAAAAAAAAAACTACACCACAGCAGCCTTTACAAAGATTCTTCCTGAATTTACCACATTAGACAAGCCTGATCATTTATCTGCAGCTGATATCCTGGACCCATGGCTAGCTGAAACCCGCAGCTTGGGGAAGCCTTGTCTGTCCCACAACCAACCTGCAGAAATAGACAGCATGGGCAAAGAGCAGAAGAAACTGTTTCTGACCCGTATAATGCATGAGCTGTTGGCCAGGAGGTTCAGTCACTTGATTTAAGTAAGCATTTCAACACCTCTTATCATTATGAGTTGTCTTTGGGGTTTTTTTATATAAATACAGCATTGCTAAGGTAGGTACAAAGGTGTAATGTGGATTGTACTTGATAACATAGTTCTGTGAAATGCTTTCTTTAATGAACGTCTTGAATTAAAAATCCTGCAGCATGATGTCCAGTGGTTTCTACAAAAATTGCCCTTTTTCCTATCAAAGGATGGAAGCCTGCAAACGCCTGGTAAGATGTGAATGAATGAGCTGATCTTCAATGCACACAAGTGACTTGTTGAACTCAGGGGAAGAAGGCAGTCCCTTGGTTTGACTGAAGATGGGGAGGAAACACTCAGTTTACACCCTTCCAGAAGACCTCAGCAGACAGAGAGAGCAGAAAGATCTGGTTAGGAAAAAAATACCATTTCGTCCTGCACTGCCAGGATGGTGGAAGAGATCATCTCTTCCATTGCTGCCTCTTCTTCAGTGGGTCACAAGGAAAACAGGCAGTTAAGATGTTGAAATGCTGGGGAAGGATGGCTACAGCCTATTTTTAATCTCACCATCCCCTGCAGGCTTCAACTTCAGCATCTTCCTAACACTCCACCAGCTCCTAAAACCCCACTTGTCTTCCTGCCGCTGGCTCGAACTGATTTCTTACTCCCACCCGCTCCCTTTGCTGCATGCCGAAGCCGGGCACGGAGCAGCCGCGGAGCAGTACCGCAGCGGAGGGGAGTGGGTGAGCGCTGCTGGGGCGGTGGGAGGCAGACCTGCGGCAGGGAGAGGGGCAGTGTCTTCTCCCATGTGAGAAATCCCACCCCCCCAGGCTTCTTCCTCTGACTGCTCGGCTTTCACAGGCAGGGTTTCACCCCCTTATCCACCGAAACAAAAGGGGCTGCACAGAGGAAAAGGGGAAATCATTTTAATCCCAAAGGATGTTGTATAAGTCTCCCCATTGCTTGTTAAAAGAAAGGCTGTCTTTTGCTCTGTAGCTTTGTCTTCCACGTCTTTTGTGTCCTCCATGTGGGATTACGTGAGATCTCTGTCCTGCTGCACCTACCTTTTTTTTCCTTTATAGTTTCTCCAAAGCAGAAGGAAGCCTGGAATGTTCCCTCATGCTTCCTGAAACTGTTGTCTGCAAAGTTACACCACAGCACTCTCCGAGATTAAATATGGATTGAGGCAAGATCAGAGACTGGGTGTTTACGTTTTCCCATCAGGATGCAAAATCTTGCCAAATGGAAATGCATGTCTCTTTTTAAAACGAAAATGAAAATCTTCCCCTCTCGCCTTACCTTTAACTCTTCCAAGATGTATTACAAAAAAGGTCATAAATGAGCAATAATTCTTAAGATACAGCTTCAAATCCTTCCAGTGAAGCTTTTAAGATTTTTACATCATTAGAGTGAGGTGCTGAATTAGCTAATTAATCCCATAAACACCACAGTGACTAAGCTAATGTCTAGTCCATTCAGAAAGGAATAAAGCAAAAAAAGCAAAGTGTCCCTCTCTGGACAGGGAATTGATACAGAAACTAGGATTAAAATCTCATGAACCTTGGCTTCTGATTCAGGCCACTTTCCTACTCACGGGAGCCAATTCATTTTCCAATGCCAGTGCATTTTCTTTATCAATTATGATAAGCTAATCTTTGGGAGGTTGTTGGCATTTTTAAATACAAGACTTGAGACATGCCAGCAGACATAAAATGGAAGTAGTTTTCCTCAAGTCCACATATGCTTTAAAATATGAAGCAGAAGAAAGTCTTAAATGCATTTGCCAAGGTAGATGTTTTCCCCTTAAGAAGCCATCGTAGCTACACATTGCTGAATATGGAAGCATTTGCATCTGGAAGCAGAGAGGTGGTGAGGAGGAGGAGGAAGGCAAGCAAGCTGTATCTGCTGATACCGCCTGGCTGCATCAGAGCTGGGGCACCAAACCATTTCCCTTCCTGACCAAGCATTCAGACACTTGAATACCTATAGCCTAGAAATCATAAACTTGGTATGCAAACTGCAGCTGGGATGATGTTGGCCAAATAAATCAGCTGCCCAAAAAGGTCTCAGGCTGTGAGTGTAACCAGCAAACACAAACTGCTAACTTTGCAAGCAGATGTAAACTAAAAGCCCCTACAGCTATGCCAGCATAACATGAAATAAGTAAATCATATCAAGCATTTCTTATATATTTCCAATGAAAAATACCCAAAACACAGTAAAATCTGGGATTCTAAATCATGAATTAATACAGCCTCTTTGGGGAAAGAGGGGAGGTGGTGGAGAGAAGATGTCCTACGCTACCTAACGAGTCTGTTGGTTCAGCCTCATGGGGCATCAGGGCCCATTGCAATCACCTGGCTGAGCCATACGGCCCACCTGGCACCCGGAGCCAGCAAGTATCAGGGGCTGGGCAGAGGGATGGGTGGGAGCTGAGGTTTGCCCTTCTGGAGCGGCTGTGGGACGGAGGGTGCCGGCACCATGTGCAACGAGGCTGGGAGGGGATGGGAAGCCGAGCTTGCTCTTTCAAGTCATCTCATCTCATCTCATTTGGGGCGGTGGGCCCCAGCCGGGGCACTGGCGTGCCATTTTCAGCAAGGGAAGAAAGCCTCTGGGAACCTGTGTTTGCTTTTGCTGTCAGCAGAATTGGGGTATTTTTAGAATACACCAGTAAATATGGAAGGCTTTCTGTTTTCAACAGTTTAACCCATTGAACACGAAGGGGATGTGTTATCTGTAGGACAACACTGTAAAGGGAGAGACAAAGGAGGGGGTTTTGTCCTTTCTCTCCTCTCCGGTCCACTGTCACACAGGATAAAGTCCCCTCTCCAGTGTATGCTGGTACCCTGGCAGCCATGGCCTTCCCAAGAGCATCACCTGCTGGTTCCTGGCCTCACAGAGTACACCGAAACAGTATGACAAAGGAATGGTTTGGCTTTTTCTCTTAGAGGAAAAACCCACACCCTGGAGAGAGCTCTCCTGGTTTACTACTGTTTGGGTCACTCATCTGGGGTAGAGGAAGACATAAGGCCAAGCCCATGGCCTGTCCTGAGCAGAGTCTCCTCCGTACTATCTGAGTGCAGCAGTGACTGTGTTATGGAATATCTCAAGCTGCATGAGAGAAGTTTTTCTCTCCCGTTTTTGCAAGAAAGCCTATCCTGGGCACTTCTGCAGGAGCTTCAGCCAGACACGGAGCTTGGCATGTTTCACATGGAGGACCTGGCTGTGAGCAAACTTCCGATGGCACCT
This sequence comes from Pygoscelis adeliae, assembly GCF_000699105.1. Lineage (NCBI taxonomy): Eukaryota > Metazoa > Chordata > Aves > Sphenisciformes > Spheniscidae > Pygoscelis > Pygoscelis adeliae. The sequence continues at coordinate 3,946,053 of NW_008824051.1, forward strand.
TCCCAGAAACATCAGAAGTGGGAGCCTGGTTGGAGCCAGGGTGCAGACCAAAGTGAGATGAGACACTGATGGCCATGGTGTAAGTGTAAGTAATTTGAGCACACAGACAATTTTCTAGTGGGCTTCCCACTGACTATCAGATATCTGAAACTGCACAAGGGAAAGCATCTCTGCTGCAAGGAAATCACATCTGATGAGCCACCCTGTTACAGGTAGAAAAACAACAGAAACCCAAATTACTGCAGTCAGGGGCAGCATGTGGAGCAGCTGGTCATGGTCCCTACCCTACAAAAGCCTGGAGCCAGGGAGGGGCTGGGAAACACCCCTTCCTCTTCCCACAAGCCTGGAGGTCATTTAAGATGTTCCCTTATAGCACTGGGAGTAAATAAGGCAGTGGGATTATGCCTCCTTTCCTGCTCCCAGAGGGAAAAATGGGACCATGTCACGATGCTGGAGCACAGCTGCAGGTAAGCACAGGCAAAGATGGGAAGGAGAGGGGAATGAAATTTGAGGTGTCTGTGGGAGCAAGGAAGGCTGTTGGAATGACGGTGGGAGATGTAGTTAATGAGTGTGTGTTTTGTGGGGATAAGATGTACCTGTATAGTTGTATTGTGTCAGGGGAGTGCTCTGTGTGGGGACACATCTGATGTGCCGTTGAATTTTTTAAGTAAAATGATTATTAGCTGTCATTAAACAGTGTTGGCAGGTATATGAGGCAGATGTTGTGAATGTGCTGAAAATTCATGAGATGTGCTGGTTCTTGCTTGCATGAGTCAGAAGAACTGTGTGAGAAGGGTAGTAAAGATTGCACTTGTTTCCTCAGTATTATAGTGAATGTGGTATCTATTGGTTAAGACATCCTTGGGTCCTAAGTGTCCTGCATTTGTTTTTATACTCTAGTTTGAACTGTGAGGAGTTTTTTCAGTTGTGGAGGCCTTTCATCCTTGGTATCAATCCATATGCTAAGCTGTAGTTCTTTGGATTATGATGAGGGAA
>NW_008824051.1:3947838-3951493 GCF_000699105.1 Pygoscelis adeliae
GGGCTATAGCAGCATCTGCTGATGCCGAAAACCTTTCCCCTCCGCTTACGTGGGTAGAGCTGGGCTACACAACAAAATGAAATTGCTAAGCATTAATACTCAAGCTGACTATCTGCTGAAGTTTCCTAAAGCAGAGAATTGTTTGTGTCTTTGCTTGAGAAAACAGACACAAGGTGAAACCCCCTGGAAGCATTCTGGCCAGTGCAAGTCCTCACCAGTGTCACCAGTTTCCACCTCGCTGGAACTCAGTAGGGCTTAGGCTGCATCAGCGAGAACCTGCCAGCACAGATGTATCACCTAAACCCTCTGAGATGAGTGCTTTCTTTCCAAGCTTAGTGCAGCTCTCTGAACAGAAAAGGCTGGTCCAGAAAAGCACTTGCTGTACCTGTGTGTGAACTACCACAGCTCTTGGCAGTTTGCAAGTGCAGCGCTCCTGTCAGGGTCTCCACCATGCCTCTTCTTCCCCTGGCCTCCTCAGAGAGCTGTGATTGCGGGCAGGGGGCATGCAGCGAATCGCTCTGGTTTGCAGCAAAAGCAGAGGTGCAGAGGCTGGAGGGTGTCGTCCTGAGGAAGCTAACCATTCTCAAATGCCTGACCCTTGCTCCATGGCCAGATGTGCTCCTTTGTCAGGAGGCATATTCTCACCCAGTTTCCTCAGACACACTCAAAGCAAGCAACAGAAGACACCAACCCACTTGCCATTCAGCCCCCTCTGAAAACAGGTGCACACAACTACAGCTGCACTCCTGGAGCAGAGCATCCAGCTGAAGCGTCTGTGGCCTTCTCACACCGAGCAGCTTGGGAGTGCTGAAGAATTCATGCTGCTGCTATGGGTTGGGGCCAGTGCTTAGTCCAGGGTACAGAAGCTGTCATTTACACAGCAATTCTTCACCTGTTAGTGGGTGCTGGACTTGTTTCTCTTAAAATATAAAGAACGTAGAGATGGCAAGACTGCAACACAATGCTGCAGCATCAGCAAGGTTTAGGTGTCCTACCCAAGAGAACATGCAACCTGACTGTTAGTGGCATCCCCTACAACCTTCCCCTTGTAGTTCATTTCAGCCATGGAAATAAGCCAGGACTCAGTGCAATTACCCGGTTTTCTTCTAGAAATAATGGTCTTTTAGACCAACATCTTAAAAGCTTGGTTTTTAGGCTAAATTTTAATTAAACAGACATTGGCAAGCTTTCTTCCCCTTTCCAGTATCCATACAGACTAAAACCTACCCCTGCCAAATACAGTGCAAGGGGGCTGGGGCGGATAGGTGGATTTAACGACTTGAGGGGAAAGAAGAGCAGGAGCAGTGGACAGCTTAGAAAACAGGAGGCTTGCTTGGTCCCAGGCAGCACATCTTGGAATAAAAAAATCTGAATCCCACATGCACAGGCCAGGCGTAACAAGCACTGCTGCAAGGGGGGAACATCAATGATGTGCAGAAACCTGGTGGCAAAGCAATCACCTGCAAATGCCAGGTCTCATGGACAGCAGTGCGGGCAGGACCCGGGCAAGAACAGCGGGAACCAAAGGGTCGGAGAGGGAGAAGAGAAAGGGAGGGAGGAGAGAGTGGAGGCAGCAAACGTGACAGAACCTAGATGTTGCCATGGAGAGTAGCTCATGAATTTTCCTCCACGGCCTGCTATTAAAAATGCTTTGTTTAGCTTCTACCAGCAAGTTGTTTTTATTTTCCCCTTCCATATCGGAAGGACGTTCAAAGTGAATTCTGGCTCTGTCCGGTCCTTTTGGCCTTGCTACGGACAAAAATATACAGTCGCTTGACAAGTGAGAGCTGGTGCTTGCAATTCTTGTTTCCACAGGATTTGTTCCAACTCCCAAGTCTGCAGAAGGCAGGCTGTATATAGGATTAGTTCTGGTTTTCCTACATACATGAAAAATGTCCAATGTGTCCCAAAGTATTATATGCCCATGACTGATTACAACTACTTCAGTACATCGCTGTAGCTCCAGCACTGAGCTACTGCTCTGCATCTGTTTGTTATTAGCAGGTTTGTGTCATGTGGTCAGAACAGACTTGACAGTGATTATGTTGCATGTACAGAAGACAGCCTACACGCAAAAGTAAGATAGCATTGCCTTTGCATCAAAAATGAGATTTTTCTCATATTTAATGCTTTAGAAAAAGTTAACTCTTCTGAAAATGCAGAGTTTTTTTAACACGAACTTCAAGACTTGAATGCAAACTTTCACAGGCTTCCAAGGCTAAAAATACACAGCAAAATCTTAAATTACATGGGGGGGGCAGGGGGGCGCTGCATGAAGGTGAAATGACTTACTAAAGCTTTAATTACACACGGAGCCATCGGCATTATTTTTACTCTGCAGCACTGCAATGTTTTGAACACTTAAGAGCAGCCACCCATAAATAGTGAGATTGCAGTACAGCTTGTTCCACTGCCAGACATTCTACAGTCCCTGGGTGAAGCTTTCCAATCCAGTCCTGTGGTTTAATTCTGTTGACTTGATGCTTAAAATTAAGGGTGTGCTTGAAGTATTTGAGATTACCATTCAGCAGAAGTTCTCCAATGTGGGGCCCAACTGTGTAATCCACAGTGGCGGAGCAGACCTCAGACTTCTGCCAGGACTTGCTGCTGCTGAATTCTTTTTGCAAGTTGTACCTGCCTGACTCCCAAACTAATTTTTTCCCCTTTTATATACAAGATGCGGTCCCAGAACTGCCACTGACATTTTGCATCATGTTTTATAATAGCATGAACCACTGAGGAAAATTTGTAATTTCCTAAAAGTAAACGGGGGGGGAGGGGGGGGGGAAATTACTACACAGAAACCTAGATATAGGAAATGGGAAGGGTATATCAAACAATACCTGCAGTCACAGAAAATTAATTGCTTAAGATAAGTCCATCTACACCAGAAGTATCATCTTTTGCCATATTTCCAAGATACCATGCCTCAAGGGGAAATTCTTTGCCGCACTTAAGTGACACGCAGGTCAACCCTCTGAACACGACACCAATCTGTTGCTTATTCCCAGCTTCTTCCCAATGTAACACTAGCGCCTCACTAAAAGTCCTCTTCCTTCCCAGCCGGTTCTGCCTCCTGTTTGGGTCACTTGAGAATCTGTGGCTGTCCAAGTTGCACTGTAGCCATTCACTACACCTGCTGATGACTGTGGTGGTATAGAGAGATGCTCTGTTGGATGTAAAGAAGTCATCCGTCGGGCACACCGAGCAGCCTAGCAGCTTGAGCTCCACATAGACGTATCTGGCTTGCTTATTGCTCATGCTAGACTGGCTTGGTTAAAGCTAATACGGGTCCCCAGTAGTGCTCTGCAGCTTGTAAGGTAGATGTTTGTTATGAGGCAGACCGCAGGCTGTCCTGCACATTACAGACAGGGAACAAAGAGCCAGCGAGGCTAAATGACATGTCCCTTGTTCTGCTGCTAGCCAGGGGTGCCACTATGAAAAGAACCGAGACGCTGCAGCCTTGCTTCTGCTTGATGCTTACTTTTTTCTTTGCTAATGGAATGAGGAGAGAATTTTAATTAATTTGCATCTTTATTAAGTATGTCAGCATTGAGAGAAATAATATAATTAGCTTCCAATTATAACAACAAACATAAGGGAGAACAAAAGGCATGACCGCCATTTACAGCACAGGGCACTTTGCTATAAGCTC
>NW_008824051.1:3952011-3978248 GCF_000699105.1 Pygoscelis adeliae
ATCAGCAACTTAAAAGCTCTGTTTCATGGAAACAGCTCTACTTGCTGGTTTCTCTCTGCTGTCTCTTGCCACGCAGAACTTTCTGTATTTATGCTGTCTACTATTAAACCAGGTGCTTATTCCACCTCGCACTCCCCTCTCCTCCCACCAGCTACCCAAGAACACCAGCTTGGATGCTTTGCCATGGCTCTCCTAGTCCCAGGCTGCTCTGCACCCACCCGCTGTAGGAGCTTGGGATCCAAGTGACAGAGGAACCAAGGAGACAGAAACAACCTGCCACTAGAATATCTCTTATTTCTAAGGCTCTGATCTTAATTCACGATTCTCAAGCACCTCCAGAAATCAATTTTCTGTTTTCTTGATATTACATCCAGAAACAAATTTGAAGCCATTCCATTTTATGGTATTGATTTTGAAATAATTTGGATGTGGCTTTTCATCCAAACTTTATAAACCTAGAAGCTTCAAGAGCTGAATCTCCAGAGAGACTCCTTATTTCAGAGTGGCCATGAAACCTGTAAGGAAAGCTTTTTGGTTTTCTGGTACCGCCAGTTCCTAAAGGCCCCTGGAAATAAGAGCTGCGTAACAGTGGAAAAATAATGAGGAAAAGGCCATGGATCCTCAAGAGCTTTCACAAAGGCTCTAGCCAATTATACAGTGATGAACTGAAGTTTATTCTTAATTGTCTGTACCAGGGAAAGCTCTGTCTTGTTGGGCACAGAGCAGGAGGCGGCTGGCCTGACCCTACAGTCTCAACTTCCACGCTAGCGGAAAGGGCTCAGAAGGGCACTTGGTGTTCTACTGGGTGAAGCCAGATCAAATGCTCACTTGTTTTCCTGCCTCTGCCCTCTCACAGGTTAATTAAGTGCCATTAGTGCCCGTGTCAGGGTGCTCTAATTCAGCATAAGGAAAGCAGCAAGCTAAGGGCAGCATAAGGGTCTCTTTCTCCTGCCTTGTCTGTCTGCATTCAGCCAAGGAGCCACAGTTCAAGTCAAGGTCTGCAGCTGCATTGCCTCCTCGTCTGTCTTTCTGATCACTGCCTTGCAACTAATTTAGCCCTTTGAAGCTACCAAACTGCATTTGCTCTGCTTATGGAAGGATAGATTAACTACTTCCAAGATTCACTGAGCGCTGAAGCTGAGCTTGCTGCGATACCCTGGAGTCCTTAACTGTGAAGACAAATTATGTTAATTAGGGACTACCGAGACATAAGGCAGGATTAATCTTTTTAGAAAGTTAGGTGGGGGTGCAGAGCAATTAGAGTCTTTGCTACAGACCAAGACAGCTGAAATGGAAGTGTAATAAAGTGCGCCAGCCTCCAAAAGCACCCCAAAGTACAAGCTATCTTTTAAGTAGTATAGGAATGTAAAACAAATCTGTGACATAAATGTTCAGAGATCCGCAGTGATAAGTGTGCAGAGACTAGTAAAAAGACCTTTTTTTAACCAGAAAACTCAGTGCAGGCATTTTATGAGCCAAAATGTTTCAAGCAGGGACTTAAAGGGAACACAGTAGAGTTGCACTCCATAGCCCGGAGGTGCAGTGTTGCACCCAGGAGTCCGGAATATGATTTGGGTGACCAAAATTCAGTCCTGGCTTTACTGCCGCTTGCTAAATAACTCTGAACCGGTAGCTTTATTCTTGTAGTGCTGGAGTAACATAATTAAGATATTAACACCACTACTTTCAAGTGTCTTTTCTATTTGGATAGTCCTTGTCCGAGGAAATTACTCTCTCTCATGCACTTAACATGTGGGGCTGTATCACTGTTCTGTTCAGTACTACCCTAAGTCAAATAATGGCCAGGTCTTGCTTTTATAGGACAGTTTTCACAAAAGCACTAATCTTTCTTAGATGAAAGCAGATTCAAACACTACCAATTCTGTAGAAGAGCAGCGCGGGATGAGAAGGACAAGGATCCACACAAGAGCTGGGCTGCAGCCAACCCACGCTCTCTTTGGTGAGGAGGGCAGGCGCTGTAATTGTAGAGGTGAAGTGCACTGCCCAAGTGACCCGCTGTCTACAGTCTTTCTCCTACAGGGAGGATGGGGAGAGGGTCTGGAGTCTTCCAGAACTTTTTCAGCTCCCCACGTAAAGGCCCCAGGCAGACCAACAAAAGCAAGTCTTTGTTGGCAGCAGAGAAATGAGCTGTGGTACTTTATGCCTGACATCACCCCAGTGCAGGCTCCATAAATAGCGCAGGCTGGAGTGACCCATGGCTTTACAGATTCTGTGAATGTGAGCACCAGCCAAGACAAATGAATTCAGCCCAGCAAGCATAGTTTTCTAAAAGGAAGATTTCTTACTAGGGTGGAGAAAATGTGGAGATTATATACGCTACTGCACTGTATCTGTGTCAGCAGGTATCCCATGACATTCTGGACAAGGCCCTGAGCAACCTGCTGTAGTTTAACCCACTTTGAGGAAGGACTAGATGACCTCCGGAAGTCTCTTCCAACCTCAGCTATTCTACAATATTTCAGTAACTTTACCTACTCTATGCAAGGTTTAGCTGATCTATCTCAGTTTCTTTTCCCAGGGCCATGTCCACTTGCCATTACATGACTAACAGCTCTTGAACACAGAGCACTTTGTGATTTTTCAGTTTATTTTTGAAGAGCCGTTCTGGTTCTTAAACATCAGGTGCAATTACTCTTATAGCAATCAGTACACCCGAGCAGAGAGCATGCTTGTGAGTTGCTGCTCATGCCAAAACAGGTGAACTTCAAGTCAACGGACCACCCCCGTTTGATGTTGCCGCTCTGAGTGCATGCATGCTCATATCAAACAGCTCAGCCAGCCTCTGAGGGGAGATGCCTTTGTACTAAGGGGAAATATCGCTTTTTGTAGAAGTGTGATCTTTCTTTAAATGTAAAAGAAATATTGACTTGGATAAAATCATTTCTGCAGGGTCTAGTCCTCTTTTGTCTGAAAGCAAAGCTGAAGGAAACTCCACAGCTTACTTGAGCAGGTCAGAAACAGATGAATACTGGGCTCTGTTCAGGAGCTGGGTTATCCACAAACAATTAATGCCTCTCGGCCAGCCAAGACGTGTCCAGCAAGGCCTGGGCCTCTGCACAGCCATGTAAGTGTGCTTGCAGGATTTTAGATGTGGTCTCTTCATCTGAATGCCCCCTGCACACCACCATCTCTAGAAGTTCTTGCATTCCCAATTTGCAGGAAATAGCATCCGATTTACACTTATTTCTGTTACAGGACAAATTTTCCCTTTACCAAATAATTTCCAATATCTGCCATCTAGCTACTGGTCAGCATTAGATAAAAATGCATATGCATTTGTTTGTAGATATCACAAAGAACAGAGTTCCCAACATCACAATATAGCACGTAATTATTCTGATTGAAATATGAAAAGTAATAGCTCTGTTATACAATGATTCAAGGACACCATTCTTCACAGGTCAGAGAAGATTTATATGGAGTGAGCTGTACCAGGGAAAGTGTTATACAAAGAAAAACTGGAAATTATTATAGCTTCATCCTGCCTGTCATTCTTTTCTATAATTCTCATGTTAAATAAGTTACAATAAGATTAGGGATAACAGTAACATGGTTCAACTCTCCTATGCAAGACAGTTGGAAGCAACTTACCTAAATGTTAAAGGGTACAGCTGAGATGAGATTCAGACTTTTAAATGTCTTTTCCTGCCTTACTGAGAAGCCATCAGACTGGAGGCAGGGGACCAACCCTGACACCCAGCACTGACGTTGCAACACAAGACTTCACAACCTAAACAAAGATGTTGTTTCTCTGCTTCTGTATGTCCTCCAGTTTGACAAACTGGAATTCACTATGGTCAGTTCTTACCCAGTTTTCCATGGTGTTTTCTAAACAGGGCTGGTTTTTTGGGGGGTACCAGTCCTGCAGAGGAAAGGGAATTCACATTTGCGTGCCAGCCAGGGCCAGGACCTCCTTGTGGTAGGCAACCTATGAACCCCAGAAGATTCTTCATCCCAAAGAGATCATACTGCCATTCTTGAATAGCCCCAGAGCTATTCCTGCCATAGCTTCTCGGGAACTGGCGTTATGTACTGTCTCTCTCAAGAGCCTGTGGGTCTTTGGAGCAGCTCAAAAAGCTCCATAACCTCCAACCCACCGAAGACTGCCATTTGCACTTTGCATGGCTCCCCCAGTTCAGGACTCCAGAGCAAGCAGCAGGGAAAGCAGAGGAACGCATCTCCTTGGAAAGAAGGGGTGGGCATAGAGGGGAAAACACTCCTTGAAAGGGCAGGCTCAGCTGAGGGACCATCCATCTGACCTTTATTCATTCCTGTGTCAGTGGTGTTTTCCTACTGCCAAAAAATACATCTATATTGGGCCCAGATTCATCTCTGACATAAATCCATTGACTGACACAGAGTTACACTGGGGATTAATTTGGCTCGTCAGGTCTAACCTGATCTTGGCAGCAATTCAGAAGTGCAAACAGCAGAAAGACAGCTCTTTTAAATAATAGTAACAGGCCATGGCAAACATTATATGCCTGCTCCTCTGTGTGAGGCTGATGAATCAAATCCAAATGTGAACTTGAACAGGGCTAACATAAATATGCATCCATGAAATTCGAGCAGAATTAGAAATTGTAGAAAATCGATCTGATATGCATACACGTACTTCCCTAACTTTTTAGCAAGTCTGTTGTGCTGTACGAGGAACAGGCTCTGCTCTGTACAGCAGCTCTCCTTGCTGAGCAGGACCATGGTGCCTGGTGATCCTGGCAGGCTCTCCAGGCTCACCTTGTGCCCTGAAGCTGTACAGCTGGGAGACTAGTTATCCAGCTCCTGTAACCCTGCAGCTTCTAATAGCTGATTGTGGCTTAAGCTCATTTCTGGTCTGGATTCATTGTATCAGCATTCACACTATGATGTGATTTCAGTTTATGGGATTGCACAGCTGAAACTAAGGTGAGAACTACACCTTACCCCACTACAGAAAAAGGCCTCTTATAAGTCTCCTACCTCAGCAGAGTTGTCAGTCGTGCAGCTCCGCTTGTCCCTCCAGCTACCCTAACCACTTTCCTCCCCCCCTTTGCCTTGTAAATGTTGCAACGTTACCTCAATTTTTTCTTCTTTTACAAATGAGGCTTCCATCCCCTCTGCTGAAACCGGTCTCACTAAGGTCTGCAAAGAGTCTGGGTGAGTGTCAGGACCTCTGCTCCATCTGCAGTATTTCTGGTTCCTAGCTCTGGAGTACATTAGGGGCTCTCCAACATCTCACCATCTGCCTTTCTCCTCCCATGTCCTCAACAACCCTCACTCTACGTTACCATCTTTCTCTTCCTATCTCGCAGAGGCACAGACTGAGACTCTGCAATTCCCTTCCCCCTGTTTTCTGTTCCCTCCATGCCATGCCTTCTTTAAACTTCATCCACACGTGAGCCTTCATGTGCCATCTCTATCCAGTGACTCAAACTCCTGCATCTCTTTAGGATGCTTCTCCTATGTCCTGCCCAGTCTGTCCAGTATCTCTGCTTGAATGTCCTCTTGTCTTAACTCAACGATGGCAAAGCCAAACACCGTTTCCCTGTGTGGTGAATGTTTCTCACTGATGGCACCACCAACCACCTTCCCATCAATCAGGCTCGCAAATGAAGAGAAAAGGAGGAGAATTACATATTTAAGTCCTCCCTCTCCTTTTCCCATGCGTTCAGGTCACCTGAAATACTATTCCTTTTTCTCTCTTGCATCAACAAGTTCAATGTTTTTATTTTCTTACATTCACTTTAATCACTATAGCCTACTCTCCAGCCACAGTTATCCTTCACAGACCATATCAAACACTTTCCACTCTAAGACTTTACGTTTGGAGCTGATGAACACCTGTTGCTGGTATCATCTATATACACCCTGAAACACAAAACCCCTACCCTTGAATTAGCGATCTGTTGTAGTTCCTGTGTGACACAAGGTAACTTGTTGTAATGATTTATTTCTGTGCTTAACAAATGTCCCCGTCCACATTAGGAATTTACAAAGGCTAAATCAGTTAAATCACTCTTGTGTGATTTTTATTTTTTTAATTTTATTTTTTAAGACTAATTAATAGGTCAGGTACTTTTCTTACGCATGTAGGTATCTGCAGTTCTAACCACCAAAATGACAGAAGGCTATACTTTCTCCTGCCCAAAGTCAGTAAGTAGTGGCAGAGAGACAGCTGTTCACCAACACAAACTGTGGGGAGGCCATGCTGCTTTCCACCCCCCGCTCCCCCTTAAAGCATGGGTTACTGTGTGCTCTCCGAAAGAGTGGACCGTTGCTATACTGCTACATACCACAACATTCTCTTCCTGCTTAGGAATTCCTTACTCTTCTATACTAATCCCTACAGGTGCCTGAAGTGTATTTCTATAGTCATTATAGCTTCCTACATTTAAGCATTAAATAACCCCGCATTTCTAGCTAAAATAATTCATTTTTCTTTCATTTTTGTGATAAAAATGTAGCATTTTTCCTTCCCTCACATTTTACAAAATAAGATTTCGAGTACAGTATTGCACAAAAGCAACAATCTGACACATTAGAGCTTTTCTGCCATCTTTTATTGTGCCTGAAACAAAAAAAATAAGCATGTATTTTTAGCTTACTGTGCTACGCAGAACAATCTGATAGCAGAAGCCTGTTATTGTCATTCAAAGGAACATTTGTTTAACCAGATGCAGTTATGAAAAATTACCTTAAATTTTACAATTAGTATTTTCTGGAGAAAAATGTCTGTTCCATGCAAAATCCAAAGACGTCAATGCATTAGGACCACATCACAAAGCAGCTGCATCTTATTAAACTTTCCTTGGAGACAGATTGGAACAGGACCACCGACACTCTGGGACGTCAGAGCGATCCACAGCAAACCACATGTCTCTATCTCAGATACTAGGGCAATTAGGGCACTGCAATAATCTAAGCAGACGGGCCTACTGTAGGATCTCAAGTCTGTAATGATTACACTGTGCTCTACAAATGGAACTGATGTCCTATGGCAGCTCCTTGCAGGGAAAGGCAATGGCAAGTTGGCACACAAGACAGCAGGAGAGAAGGGAAGTTTAGGTTCAAGATCCACAGATATATAGTGGGCTGACCCTGGCTGGGATGCCAGGTGCCCACCAAAGCCACTCCATCACTCCCCTCCTCAGCTGGACAGGGGAGAGAAAATATAACAAAAGGCTCGTGGGTTGAGATAAGGACAGGGAGAGATCATTCACCAATTACTGTCATGGGCAAAACAGACTCAACTTGGGGAAATTAGTTTAACTTATTGCGAATCAAACCGGAATAGGGTAATGAGAAACAAAACCAAATCTTAAAACACCTTCCCCCCCACCCCTCCCTTCTTCCTGGGCTCAACTTCACTCCCGATTTTCTCCACCTTCTCCCGCCCTGAGCAGCGCAGGGGGACGGGGAATGGGGGTTGTGGTCAGTTCATCACACGTTGTTTCTGCTGCTTCCTCCTCCTCAGGGGGAGGACTCTTCACACTCTTCCCCTGCTCCAGCGTGGGGTCCCTCCTGTGATAGACAGTTCTCCACAAACTTCTCCAACGCGAGTCCTTCCCATGGGTTGCAGTTCTTCACAAACTGCTCCAGCGTGGGTCCCTTCCATGGGGTGCAGTCCTTCAGGAACAGACCGTTCCAGTGGGTCCCCCACGAGGCCACAAGTCCTGCCAGCAAACCTGCTCCAGCATGGGCTCCTCTCACAGGCTGCCCACAGGGTCACAGCCCCCTTCGGGCATCCACCTGCTCCAGCATGGGGCCTTCCATGGGTTGCAGGTGCATATCTGCTCCACTGTGGACCTCCGTGGGCTGCAGGGGAATCTCTGCTCCAGTGCCTGGAGCACCTCCTCCCCCTCCTTCTTCCCTGACCTTGGTGTCTGCAGAGTTGTTTCTCTCACATATTCTCACTCCTCGCTTCTGTGCAATTGCACAGGGTTGGTTTTTTTTCTTTTCTTCCTTCTTAAATATGTTATCTGAGAGGCGCTACCACCGTTGCTGATTGGCCTGGCCTTGGTCAGCAGCGGGTCTGTCTTGGAGCCGGCTGGCATTGGCTCTATCGGACACAGGGGAAACTTCAAGCAGCTTCTCATAGAAGCCACCCCTGTAGCCCCCTTGCTATCAAAACCTTACCACACAAACCCAATACAGGATCGAACTGCTTCATGAGAAATTCCTAAGGGTCATGCAGACTGCCTTAGTTCTCACCCAGAAAATACTCCTCATGTAGAAAAGGAATTTCTGTACACAGTAAAAGCGCTGGGTGCTTGTGTCTGGGCTGAGCAAAATCAGAATCATGGGAGGGCCTGGTGTGTAGGTGGAGCAAACTAGCCTAAATGCATGATTCGTGAAGGATCACTAAGCATAGAGTGAGCTCAAGGCTGCAGAGCTCCCCTGGCAGTTCCTACTGTATTCCCCTGCAAGAAACCAGAGGCAGCCCAGGACTCTTTAGAAATCTTTGCATTTGCCTTTGCAACTTGCTCTGTACTCTTCTCAACTGTTGCAGAAGACCCAAGTGTTTTGGGCCCAACACTCAGATCACCCCACCCTTTCCAGGAAAAGCCTCAAAGCCAGCCTGTTCCTGCAGAGTTGGAACGAGTATCACTGCTTAAGCTCCCCAGTCTCTGCTCTTGGAGGGAACTAGGCAAACATGAGCTGCCATCAGGATTGTTTGGTCTTTTGGCTGAATGTTTGGGAACTAGAATGAGCTTTGCACAAAGCCCACCAGACCTTCCATGCCTCACCTGAGAGATGGTACGGCTGGCAGCAGGATGTTTCAAGCCAATGCATGTTCTAGTAGCTGTGGATCACATGGAAATAGCTGCTCTTTTTGGCCACCTGAGAGAAAGCAAGACCAGATTTGGGGTGGGATGAGAGTGGGAAGAGGATTGGATGGAGTAAGACGGTGTCATCAACTCCCCTCACTACTAATTGAACTAATACTGGTCAAAATACACATAGAAGAAAGGTCAGTCAAAGGCCACTACAACACAGGGATGCAATTACAACTTGTGGGTTAGGAAGTCCCTAAATCACAGAATACCTTAAGGAAGAAAGGAGTATCAGTAGAAGGTGCTGGTGCATTTGCTGACGTGTTGGCTGGCTGTACAAAGCAGAATCTGGCTGGTGCTGTAGGAAAGTTGTCTCATCATTGCTAGCTGAATGGCAAGTGATGCAAGACAGGTAGAGTCTGCGCCATGCACGTGATCCACGTGAAACATCACGTTTCTAGATCTGGGATTAAGGCAATACAAGTCTATTGGAAAAGTGCTTTTTATTTTCCAGTTAGTGAAGATTAACAGCTGAGCCAAACTGCGCAGCAGGAAGAGAACATGAACATAGTTCTTACCCTTCTCAAATGTCTGGCCCTAAACTATTTATAATCCTTCAATATTTTTTTAACATATGCAAATAACTCTGCATATATTTTTCTACTTTTTCTGTTTTGAACATACTGTCACTTCTCTCCTAATATCCATACTGACCAATAGCAGCACTTCATCTAGTTCTCTTTATCTTAGCATTTTATAAGTACTAATGATACCCCAGTGCATGTCTGAGTAATAATGTATGCTAGCATTCTCTTCCTTCTGTTGAAGAACAAAAGGTAGGCAAAGAAGCTAAAGCATGGACTTTTGAAAACACTTAGGCACCTAATTCCCACTGAAATCAATGAATTCCAAGCTAAATCATGCCTGAGGCCATACTGAAAGAGCTGTCAGGTTACTCGCTCAAATTCTGGCTTTCCTAATTTAGCCTCACTGCCCTCCAAGGCTTTTGGCTATAATGAAAGTAAAACACACAGATTAGGATTATGAGTATGTACCAGAAAATGAAGATACTGCAGGGTATTAAAGAACGTTTGTCTGAAGTCTCTTTCCTGTGTTAGGAAATAATTATTATTTCTTATAAGAAATAGTTAATATTTCTTCCTGTTTAAGCAGTGCTAATGATATGTGCTGAGTTTTTTGTGACTTGAAGAGAGCAGAACTGGTCCAATACCATGCTATCGAGTGCTTATGCTGTGCAACTATACGAGGACTTACAGGCTGAAGAGGACCAGCTGCCAGGCTATTAATCTCTTTTTAGTATAGGTTATAAGCCCATATCCGAGTCAACAGAAGGGAACGTGTATCTGTGCCGCAGCAGATTCAGTGCAAAGTCTTACCAAAGCTTTCCTAAGCTTAAACTTAGCTTACTTTAACCATGGCTTTGCACTAAGGTACTAACAGAAGTTTTCATCTGACATATCTTGATGTGAGGTGGTGTATCTCCAGCTAGGGCATGGAACAGACACTGTTACTTCAGCTGTAACTGCTTAAGCTGCCACAATCAAGTTTCTGATGGAGTTGTCAATGCCATAGAAGTCAGAAGAAGAGTGAGAAGGGAAACCTTTCTACATCAGTCATCACAAACGGAGATTACTGCCAGGCATCATCCTGGTTGGCTGGGGTGAAGCGAGGAGAGGCAGCAGCCAGTTCCCAAGGTTCATCTGAGCTCATCTGTCAGCCCCATTAATGGATATAGCACCTCTCAACGCTACTGATATGGAGCATGCAAGGACCTCTCTCGTACTTTCCTTTATGCATTATCTATGGTATATAAAGAACATTGTGAACATCCAGCACACCCTTCAAGGAAGGGATCTAAATATCACCATAAGCAGTGTAGCAACAACATGTGCTCAAGGTGTTCCACAGTCAGCAAAGCTAACAAGATTTTAGACTGTACTAGAGGAGGGATGCTATGGAAAAGGTTATAATGGCATTACAGAAATCAGTGACGTGCTGTGGTGGGTTGACCTTAGCTGGCTGCCAGACACCCACCCAGCCGCTCTCTCACTCCCCTCCGCAGGACAGAGGAAGAAAATAAGATGAAAGAGTTTGTGGGTTGAGATAAAGACAGTGAGATCATTTACCAATTACAGTCAAAGGCAAAACAGACGACTTGGGGAAAATCAATTTATTGCCAATTAAAATAGGTTTGGATAGTGAGAAACAGACAAATTAAAACACCACCTTCTCCCCTTATTTTCCTCCTGCCCCAGGTTCAACTTTACTCTTACATTCCCTATTCCTCTACCTCCACCCTGATCTGAGCAGTGCAGGATGGATGGGGAACGGGTGGCATGGTTATGGTCAGTTCAGAGCAGTTCCTCTCTGCCACTCCTTCCTCCTGATGCTTTCCCCCTGGTCTGGTGTTGATCATTCCACGGGCTGCAGTCCTTTGGGACAAATCTGCTCTAGCATGGGCTCTCCGCAAGTTGCAGTTCCTGTCAGGAGTACCTGTTCCAGCATGGGCTCTCCACAGGTTTCAGCTGTTCCCACAGACGTGTCCCCCCCTTCCCTGCAGCGCTCTGCTGCCAAAACCTTGCCACCAACACCCAATACACATGCACTTTGGAAAAGAGCTAGCAAAGAGCTACGGGGAAGGGCAATGATAGTAATTACAGAAATTAAAGGTTTTTACGTTGAGGACTCGTGAAAGATAGGAGGTCTAAGCTTCAAAAATATACAAATTACATGAGACATGGTAGATGTATATTGTCCTGGTTTCGGCAGGGATAGAGTTAATTTCCTTCCTAGTAGCTGGTACAGTGCTGTGTTTTGGATTTAGGATGAGAATAATGTTGATAACACACCGATGTTTTAGTTGTTGCTAAGCAGTGCTTACGCTAGTCAAAGGCTTTTCAGCTTCCCATGCTCTACGGGCTGAGAAGGCTGCAGGTGCACAAGAAGCTGGGAGGGGGCACAGCCAGGACAGCTGACCCCAACTGGCCAAAGGGACGTTCCATACCATGTGACGCCATGCTCAGTACATAAACTGGGGAAAGCTGGCCGGGGGGGCTGCTGCTCGGGGACTGGCTGGGCATCGGTGGGGAGCAATTG
Source organism: Pygoscelis adeliae (assembly GCF_000699105.1). Taxonomy (NCBI): domain Eukaryota; kingdom Metazoa; phylum Chordata; class Aves; order Sphenisciformes; family Spheniscidae; genus Pygoscelis; species Pygoscelis adeliae. The sequence continues at coordinate 3,963,903 of NW_008824051.1, forward strand.
CACTGTGCATCACTTGCTTTGTGTATTATTATTATTACTACATTATTAGTAGTATTGCTATTATTATTTTATTTCAATTATTAAACTGTTTTTATCTCAACCCAGGAGTTTTTCTCACTTGTGCTCTTCCAATTCTCTCCCCCATCCCACTGGGGGGCGGGGAGTGAGCGAGCGGCTGTGTGGTGCTCAGTTGCCGACTGAGGTTAAACCACGACATATATGCATTAGGAAACAGCATGGAAGTCAGACCTACTTATGAGTTCTTGTAAGGACAAGACGAGATCAAGAAAGATGTGTGGGCAATGCATGATGTATTTTGAAACTATTAAAACAAATGCCTTATTTTGCAAACCAGTTAATGGGTAGCTTTCATCTGACCTAACTTCAGATATCTGCAAGGGAGGTACCTTGATCTGAGCCAGTCACCCTTTGCAGTCAAAAAACAAAAAAAAAAAAAAAAAAGGAGATGGAGGAGCCCAGAGAGTGTGATTCACTTAACCTATTTTAGAGAAGAGATGAGTCACACACTGGTAGTGCCTAATTCCTCCCCACAGATTATAACGGCAACCAACTCAGATGCACAGGTAGATGAATCCCATCTAATACGTCCAATAAAAAGAACATTTGCCATTAAGTTATTTTGACTAAATAATACTAATAAAAATTATCTCCTGCTTTGCTCTATCAGCTAGCTAATCAACTCCTTTAGGAGGAGCTTTTGCTCCAGGCAGGTTATTGCATTCAACTCTGTTCATTTCAAATCTTCCTCTGAAACATCTAATACTGGATACACTATGAGGTACAACAGAGCAAGGACTTCGTTCTGTGGGACTCTTGTGCCCTCAGTGTAGAATACAGCCATGTTATTATGGATACAGAGGGAAGACGGGACCTAAACTATGGTTTACAGTACCCCTGTAATACCAATGTACATATTTTTAAATGTTATTTTTGCCATTCTTCCCTGTTGAGAAAGAGAAGTAAAGGTGAGTTCTTCGTTCTGATCATTAGTTTGTCAAAATGACCTTGGTCGTTGCCTGAAGGCTTTGCAATGCTGATGGAATGCTCCTGCAACAGCAGCAAGACATCTAAATTTGATGTTTCTAGCTCCTTTCATATCGCCTTTCTTCTTGAGGATATCTTTTTCCAACATGACAGTGTTTGCATGGCTCAGATGAGCCCTGTTGCTAAGAAACAAGTCCCAACTGTGCCTTTAAAACTCTGCCTTTAAACATACAACTCAAGGAAATACTTTTCTTTTCATTACACTGTATTGTGTGTTTTTATTAAGATTTCTTTTAACGCTGATCTGACTCTTGGGGTTACATTTCTGTCACAACCTTCTGGGATAGGACCCATTCTTTTTCCATTGTCTGTACAGCGCCACGGTCACCTACATAGCTGTATAAATATTTTAAAATAGTACATCTTAAGGTCATAGTAAGGCCCCATTTTGCACACAACTGTGGTGTAAACAAGAATACAGTGGAACCTACTTACTGCAAATATCTGTTAATACTAAACTATAAAGCACAGTACAAATCAGTGTTCTTTCAAATGACAACTCTAGGGTGCAGCTGTGCTTGCTTGACTTTGGGTTTTGATTTGGTTTTTTGCCATGTACTAACTAAAACATGCTGAAGTCCCCCTCGTGTGTACAAGATAGTGTGTAGCTTTCACAGGCATAAAGCAGATCATAGGATCACGTCAGGGAGTAACCAGCACATCCGAACTACAAACTGCCTTGTCCCTCCTACATATTTATTGCGTTTTCACTAATGCATGGCACACCCTGGCAAGACAAGACCTTGCTTCCTGACGAACACAAAGTCCAAAAGTGATGGGGGTAGTTCATTAAAAACAGTTTCCTTGGAAGAAATTAATGGAAACTAAAGTATGGCTGTGGGATTTGAGGCACTGAATTGCAAGAAGTCCATGTAGATTCTTTTGCCAGTTCTGCCACCAACTTCCCGGACAATCTTCAGCAGGTTATTTCCTCTGACTTCTCCATTCAGACTGTAAACAGTCTAAGCGTGTGGCATAACTCTTCCTTCATAGTTCTATATCATAACAGGACTTGAGTGTAGTCTGCACTTCACAGTGCTACAGAAATAATGCGGTAAAACCCTGCTTGACTACCTACTCAGCACTTCTCGTACCAGTAAATAGTGGACTTCTCGGGAAAGACTTAAATCACAGTCACTAGAATAAGGTCTCATGTCATTTAGGTATCATTCCTTTTACAAAATATACTAAAGAACATTTACTAGTATACGATGAAGTGTCATAAATATTTAAAACAAAACCATGTTTGTAAGGGAGAAAGCAGATTAAGTTTTGTGATCCAACAGCCTCAGATTTTTAGCTTTGGTTGCCAGGTAATTTGGGAAATACAGTTCTCGATGGGTGTCCTACCTAGTACTGCAATTTAGGAAGTATCTTCTCTGGTTTTAAGTGCAATGTAAGAGCTCAGTTCTGCACCTCTTTACAGTGAGTAATACTTACTCATAGGAGCAACCTCAAGGGGCCAGCTCAATGTTACAAGAAGCAAAAATGGTGAGCAGAGGTGAAGCAAACTGGTTCTAGTGGCTCAACACCACATTGCTTTGCATGTTGTGGATTCTCAGTTCTGCCAAGTGGGTTTAGCTTGAAATGGGAACATTTTTGTACCTGTTTTGCACTGGTTCAAATGACTGTTGCTCCAAACAATGTGACCTGGGGTCCACAGAGCAACTAGAAAGGGGACATCCTCTCTGTCCAGTTCTGCCTTGGCACACAGAGCGTTAATGAGCACTGAAGGAACATCTAGTGAATTGAAAGCACTGATGTGAGAGCAGAACATATACACACACGGGCCAGATTTTCAATTGCACCATGTATACCATATTTTAGCTAATACACAGAAGAAAACTCTTTTATCCCTTGTGTCGATAGTACTAAGAGTGGACTGTTACCATTTATTCATCACAGCTTCAGTAAAAGAAGGATTTACTGTGTAATTGCTGAGCAAGAGTGGTTCCTGGGAACTAATGCTCGGTCTAAATTCCATTCCTGGCTCCACCACAGGTTTCTTCTAAGTATCAGCTGCACACCACACAAGGAGACAGATCCTACTTTTAACTATGTTACCTTGAATCTACCATCCAAAGTGGGAATACTGAGGCTTAACTCTGATGGAAATGAGGATTTGCATGTTGGCACCCTTGTGCGTAAGGAGTTATTTGGATCAAGATGGGTTGGTGACATGGAATGGCTGATGGCTGGACACAGAGTCCTCCCCATTCTACTATCCACACTCATGGCTTGGTTCAAGCTCTGCCTTGCACTTGTGCAGCTATCTACACCTCTGCAGCATGGGTGTAAAAGAATATTAGCCTTCTGTGGCAGTATACGATGTAAGGGGCTAGCTCTCAAGGCACAAAAATCAGGTCACCATGTACAGCTGACCAATGTAAATAAGATGAAAGTTAGATCACCTCAGGGAGTCAGCTTCAAAGGAGTGCCAGGAGAATCCATTTCAATGTTGTTTTTGTGGGATGTGTGGGAGGAGCAAAGGACTGAGTGAAATAAGCACTCGGGTGCAAGTCAATGTATAAAATTACCTTCTGGCTTTTAAAAGAGAAAACGAGAGCATTTTTGTACTCACAATTGCCAATGATTGTAGTTCCTGTGCTCTGTTCTCTCTTCTACATGAGACAAGGAACCATCTCACCAGCTCTCTGTAGCCACAATGAAATTTCAGTAGGAGGAAAAAAAGTCTCGTGATGCTGAGTCTAAGATACTGTTTTTTAAAAAATACAGTATTTGTTTTCTAAAACCCCTGCTAAGCCTTCTCTGGTATTGATCAGTTTGTCAGGTGCAGAGCTAAAGAACAGAGACACAGAGCAAAAAACATTATCATCCTTGCAATACAAACAGGAAGATTTGGCAATGCTTTCACGATTAAATAGATCAAGAGAGGTAATTTAATGGCCCAATCCAGAGAATCCACACTAACTAAATTGTCTAACTACATCAAAACCAATGTACCTACTCTTTCAACGGATTACTTGATAACCAGTCTGGTGCAAACGAGTTCAGAAACAGGCCTGATTCATTGCAATAATTTCACAAAGCCAGAAGGAAGGTATGGGGAACCATGCCAATCCCACAGCTAGAAAGGGATTTTCCTCTGGCTACACCTCACAAGTGTCTCGATTCGTGACCAGTCCTTTCTCACAGTCCTAAATCCTTTGTGAACCCCTCCCACTAGGACAGAAACTCCAGAGTGGGTTGCAGGGCAATGGGAGTTGTATGCCCTCACAGCTGCTTTGTGTATGTAGACCCAAGGAGATCCAGCCGTCCTTTTAGCTAGAATTTAGTCTTCAGATTCTTGGAACCAATTTTCAGTGGAAAGGAAACTTAAAGCTTCCTGACTCCAAAACAGTGTTTGCAAGAAGACATGAAAAAAAATATTTTCATTTACAGGGAATAGAAATACATAAACCTTGATCCAAGAGCTTATTTTATCTTACTATAAAGAACCTAGTCCTGACCACTGTCAGTGAAAGAGGTCTGGCTTTATGGGCCTCTCTGCATAGTGATTTCTATGGTGTCAAGTTGCCATCTCCTTTCCCCAACACAGCATAACAAATACAATGTTGGATCTTCACACACAAAAAAAATCATGTTTATGGAAATCAAATTGTCATGGCAACAGAAAAGGTCTTGCAAGTATTTTAAAAATAGCAAATTAACAAAACTTATTTATGAAATCTAAGATCCATTCTTTTATGAATGCACTTAAAAAACAGATACAACAAATGGTTTTCTTACATAAGGAAGAAATCATTTAAACCCAAGATCTCACGTCACCATATTGGCATATGTAATAGATATATGCATACAAATAAATACATTATTTTAAACTTAAAACAACAAAATTGTTTCAGCTGGACAGTGTGATACTAATGTGATCATTGGGCTTGTTTTATTTCAGGTAAAATATTTTCATAGAAATATTATGATTCGTACTTTGTAAAATGACTCAACTTTTTAACATAGTAAACTTCTAACAATGGCTCAGTATAATTTAGTTTATTAATCTCCATTAAAACCTCAGTTCTTCAAGGGCTTATAACACTCAGCTAAAAGTGTACAATGTACACTTTTTTAAAACAACATTCTTATTTGGTTCAATTGAAATTTTTTCCAACGCAATCTCAATATTAATTTGACCATTTAGCCTTTGTGTTCTTTACAAACTTGCTTGTGTTATAACTGAACCAAAATGATTATCCACAAACTCGGAGCATTTCTAAGTTTTGTGTGGATATTCATCAATGTTTGTGGCAAGCTGAGAGCTCAGCCTAGATAAATGACAAGCTGGTGAGATGCTGGATAATTACCCATGATACGTTTAAATTCATATTCCCAAAGATGGCAGCCTTAGTCCCCTGCACAGTCCTTATGTAAGCATTATCACTGAAGTTAGAAACGCAGTACAGGGCGAACCCCTGCAGTGAACGCGATCAGTCTTAGTTCTGATTTTGGTCTTTAGAGATAAAGTTAAATGTGCATTGATGAAAACTTATGAATTCGAACTTTACTCTGGGCATATCCTTTGGGTATGCTTATACTGGAACTTTTAATTAAAGTTAGTGTATTACCAATCAGCTTTCATCAACCATCTCATTTATATTTACTAGTCTGGGTATTTCGTGATGATATGCTCAAAGACATGAGTGTCCATGGTTTTGTCTAGTCTGGCAGAGTTGTGAATTAGTTAGCAATATCTCTACTTTTTTAATTCAAAAGCTCCGTATAACATTGCCATCCTTCAGTACTGAAAAATCATGAATTAGGTTCTCCAAAACTGAAGATTTAAAAAAAATGTAATTCATTCTTTCTCCCCACCATCACCCCCCTTTTTATTTTTGAGACAGGATCCTATCTTCAAATCCTGCTCCAAAGCCATTAGAGTTACATTTTTTTCTTTTCTTGAAAGCAGAGATTCTCATCTAATCAAGAGCCTCAGGGGACAGGGTTCTAAGGAAACACCAAATATTGTGAGAGTCAGGATTGCACTGCTAGGCCTTTTGAGGGGCTGTCAAGTAGTTAGAGAGAAATTGTTTGGCCTCTAACTCCCTTGGAACGGAAAAACTGAGCTTTGAACTGCCTTTATAATAAGGACTACATTGCTGGAGGAAGGAGGGTGAAAGCAGCTTATAAGTGGTAAGATGGAGAGAAAACAATCTGTGGAAATGAGTATTTTAAATATTCAAGTTCCATCTACTTATTTTTTCCTTGATTCTACACACAATGAAACCTAGGAAACTTATCAGAAATCAACAAGTGAAATATAACTAGGTAGAATGGCACGTGATTTTTCTGAAGCTCTTGCAGTATTTTCATTTTGGGGCTTCTAGTTAACATAAACGCTCAAAAACCCTGGGAAGAGTGCGAAAAGGAAGAGGGATGAACTCCTTCACTTAATGAAAAAGCTCCCAATCTTCAGCAGAACCAGGGAAACCCAGCTTTCACGTTCCTGGAATCTCTAAAGCAAGCTCGGTCAACACAAACTTTTCGTTCTTATGTGACACTGGGCCCACGCTGATGTCATGTCCTGGGTCTGACTTCTGTTCAGTGATGTCTAAGGTTGCTGTGTGATGCTGGCTCCGGCTCTCTGCTTCCATACTGCTGCCACACCAGCTTCCTTACACGTGCATCACAGCACAACTGCTCCAGTTCACAGACCAGTATCTGAAAGGCAAATGAGCTCTAACTGCAGTTTCAAATAAGATATTGGACTGTGAACTGGAGTAGCTGCAGCACAGGTAGGCATTCCCTTCTGTTCCTTTTGCTGCTGGAGCAGTAACTTCCAGCAGAAGTTGTGTAAGGCACAGATAATGTTTTTAATTGCCAGTAAGGTTTGCCAGATGTCAGAACCTTTATACTAGCAAAATCCCAACTACTGGACATAGGTACAACACTCTAAACTGGTTTACCTTCTTCCAGATATGGGCTGGAAGGCACGTCCGATAAAGAGTGGCTGAGGACTCTGGGTTTGTCTAGTTTGGAGAAAAGGAGTCTGAGGGGCGACCTCGTTGCTCTCTACAGCTTCCCGAGGAGGGGAAGTGGAGAGGGAGGTGCTGATCTCTTCTCCCTGGTATCCAGTGAAAGGGCGCGTGGGAATGGTTCAAAGCTGTGCCAGGGGAGGTTCAGACTGGACATTCGGAAACACTTCTGTACAGAGAGGGTGTCAAACACTGGAACAGGCTTCCTAGAGAGGTGGTCGATGCCCCGAGCCTGTCAGTGTTTAAGAGGCATTTGGACAATGCCCTTAACAACATGCTTTAGCTTTTGGTCAGCCCCGAACTGGTCAGGCAGTTGGACTAGGTAATCATTGTAGGTCCTTTACAACTGCAATACTCTGTTCTATCTTTATTGACCAGTGCTACAACCAAGTCCATATACATCCACTGTAGTGCTGCAACTGTGTAACTTTAAGGTTGTAAAGCTCTTAAATGAAGACAAGTCCAAAAACAGAAGAAAGAATGTTATATGCCAGATTGACTTTATATCTCATAGAAAATTAGAAGAAAGCTCTTTTCCTTTCCTCCTTTCCAGGTTACCTCTGAATGACAGTTTTCATAAATCCACTGCAAACTCCAGGCTCTTTTACAAATTTATGGACTATTTTAGAATCCCCTTACCATCCAATCACTTGTTTCTCCACAAAATTCAAAATTGTATACAGATTCTAAAATTTACCTTTCTGCTTTATGCCAGCTGCTGCCACCTACGGGTGTGTTTGTGTACAGGGTGCTGCATGCAATTTGATGGGTAAGAAAGAGCCTGAGAAACCTAGTTTCTGCTTCCCACTCCTCCCTTGACTATCCTGAACAGCTCCACTAACTCTCAAAACTCTTTTCATGGTGGAACAGAGACAAAATGGCAGTGAGCTGCTGCAGGCAATGGTGCTTTATCAGAGTTTGTAAATCTCTCTGACACCCACTTTTTCAGAGCAGGTGAAAAATTCACCTCCATCCTGCAATCCAGACTAGCCAAAATTCACCAGTCAAAAGCACTCTCCTCATCCAAGTTACTTCCATCTTCAAATCCTTTCACTCCTTTCCTCTCTTGCTGCAAGAAGTTCCAGTTCTTTGGCCTTCTCACCAAATCTCTGCGAATGTACTTTTCTCCTTCTGGGCTTGATTCTCTGTTTTTCTCCACGTCACACCCTTCGTCTGGAACAGCTTTCCAGACTCCTTAAAATTCAGTTGGTTTACTTGGCCATTTAGCAGCTCTTCTCTGCTGTCTGCTCCTACCTTCGCTCTTAATCTTCAAGTACATCTGTCCAAACTGCATTAAATAACAAACAAGACTGCAAGATGCCGAGCAAACCCTGTCTCCTTACGTGTTCATTAAGTAATGAATACTTCCACAGAACTGCTTCAACAACAGCAGTGAACAAAAACCAGTGAACAAAAACGTCACTGGCCATTTCTTTTGTCTTCTGTTTTGATGGAAACAGAAGGCATGAGGGAGGGGAGAGAAACTTGTTTGCATTTAAGTTGGTCTGGCACTGACAGCAATTCGAAAGTAGCAGCACTAGGTTAGTACACAGCTTGACAGTGAAATGAACCAAAAAGTTGTTATAAACACAAGTAGAGCTCAACAGCTGACTTGTACCAACTACAAGGAGTGAAGAGCAAAAACTGACCAAAGGACATAAACAGTACTAAGTACTCGGACTGTGACAGAGACTGTAGGCAAGAACAAGGCGTTGCTGTGCTCTTGCTGTGTATGCCCATAACTGCGTTTGTAAAGCAGGGGCCGTGGGAGGATGGTGAGTAAGGCGGCAAGTACATATGTGACCATTATGGCTAAGCAGATAAACTCAAGAAAGGGATCCAGTGTAAAATACAGGAAAGGGAGGAAGAAGAAGAATATATTATGGGCTAACATATGGGCTAATAAAATACAGCCACAAAGCAGAAAGCAGCTTTCTTCCTAAAATACAGCAGGTTGTGCCATGGGATACTGGATTAAAACTAAGGGGCCACACTAAATCCCTCAGCAGAGATAAAACCCTGTTGTTTTTTTACTGATCAGGTACATAGGCTGGAGTTGTCTCAACCGAGGAGCTACAAACTTGAAATAATTTGGCATTTATTCTGATCACAAATTATCTGCGAATCAGTTTTGAGTTTTCCAAGCTTGTTTGTCATTCTAGATGGTCCAGACACTTCATGGCACAAAAATATTCCAGACTACCCTGTGCTGGCAAGATCGTTGAGTGACTGTTCAATATGATCAGCCAAGTAAGTTATATAAGACACTTCTCTCTCTCACTTAAATCTGTTTTTTTTTTTTAAAAAAAAAGAGGAAATCAATAGCCTTCTCCATACTGACAAGAACAGGACCTACAGGAGTAGAAACCTGCAGATTCAGTTGTTCTTGTGGCCAACTTTACCTCACCATGAGGAATATCTACAGCACAGCTGATACCGCTGATACCACTGCTACCAGCAATGGAGCAGTAACCTGGACACACACATTTTATCACAGGTCGCCTTTCCCACCTTGCGCAAGTAGATGAAGAAATTACCATAAAGAACTTCTTGATCTTTTCAGCGCAAAAATACAAAACCCAACAGCGTGAAGTGTACTGACAATAGGTTTGCTTTGTTTAATTATGCTCTCATGAACAAATAGCGCATTTCTGCAGACTACTAGTGATCTATACATCACAGGCTGAAAGGCAACATTAGCTAAAGAATTCCGGCAGTGAAGTTCACAAACACAAATTCATACAAACACTTTGAAAAACCTTTGTGTTCCACAAACAAGCTTGTAAATCACCCAGATTCATTGATTTGCATGTCCATAGGAAAATAAATATGATTAAAAAGGATAATAAATGCCAAAGCAAGTTTGAGATTTTAATGCACAGATGTTTAAAAGCCCCGATTTCTTTTCTGCAATATTTGTCCTACTGTAGATAAGAAAATGTGTTTTTTCCTTGAAATTCTTTGTTTCAATAATGAAGGCGATGGATGTTTGCTTGAGGCATCTATTTACCATTCCAACAACAAAAATAAAATGGGTATTGATAATTTTATGCAGATCTCATCCCTGCAACTTTCCTGAGTGTTGTGTTCTGTATTTCTATTCAGCTCTTTGGAGAGCTCATTCTGCTGAAGAGAGCTGTGGCTTCTAATGAGAGCCTTCTGCAGATGCTTGGCTTCTATAAATCGAGCATTAAAGCCGTATCTACATAGCTGAAGGTCTAGCCCTTGAACTCTATCAAGACTGAAGCAGAATAAACAGATGGCAGAAGACTCGTGATACAGAGCTGACACGCCCAGGAACAGGAGAGCTGTACACCGCAGAAGAACAAAGTTCAGCGGGCTGGGAATCATCCCTTCTTTCTCTAGCTGCCTGTGAGAGGCTGTCACTCATGATCTCCTCCACCGGCTATTTCATGGCTTATGGGTGGCTGCTCTCCTACCTTGCACTAACATAATTTTATGCTACGTATTTCAATTACTCCCTGCATAAAAATAGTATACGTGTATAATTCAGGCTGTGATCCAGAAGTCCGCCCCCTTCCTGACAGGAGGGATTAATCTTAGAGAATACCTCATACTTTCAGATAATTCCACTCACTTCTCACATTTCCCTCAAGTTCTCCCCCTTTGCTTCCCCCCCCTCCCACACATGTGATGTCGAGGGAAGGAAAAACGGATAGGAAGGAGGGCAAGATTCCCATGTATCAGCTCAGGGAATGACAGGGAGCCAGATCTTCTCCCACGCTGACTGGCACACGGCAGCTCCAAGAGAACACAGTCTGCCAGCTAAAGGGCATGGCCAGCCCCTTCTCTCAGTTGCCATCTGCAGCACGTACCGGCTGGAGGTGCACACTGCTCAATCCTGTGGGAACTGAAAAAGAGAGGATACACCACCATTTATCTCTGCTGGTGTCATCGTCTTCCATTCTCCAGAGCTTGTCACGGCATGATTTGGCCCCAAGGCCTCAGAGACTGCTCCAGAAGCCCTAAGCCAAACTAGAGGTTACAGTGTCTGTGGCGCAGGGTGCCTGTGGCAGAGCTGGAACGCTGGTAGCCAACGGCACGATGGCTTTTGCTACAGCACTCACGGAGAACACCAGCTCCCTCTTCTCCCTTTCATACTATCTGCTCCTTTTATGAACCTGAGCTAGGGACACCTTCATTACAGCTCAACCCTGCAGCCCTGTCAGACACAGATGAGGAAGACCGCATCGGACCACGGAAAATTCTGAACCAGGACATCTCCAAGTGGTTGCGTCTATCACAGTGAATGGAAGCAGCATGTAATTTCAAGGCTGTTCTGCAAAACAGATTACATGTAGACGGGCTAATCAAGCTTTTTTAGGTTGTATTTGGTCTGAATTTTAAGTTTTGGCAAGGCAAAAGTTAACATATCCCCAGGGTATGAAAAATTTCCTATGAGTCTTTTGTAACATATATGCAAAGAGTAATTAAAACCCAGTTTACAACGCATCTTAAAACCTGCAGTTCTGGGTTACTACATAAAACCCTGAAAATTAACCAACTGAAAAAAATAAACTGACTATAAACAAAGAGAAAGTGTTACTTCTCCTGTCCAAATAGAGTACTACTGCAAAACATAAATAGTATAAAGGAAAAATACACTGGATGTTTAAAATTTTCAGATTTCACCCTCATAGATGACTTCCATAACATAGGAAAGATAATTTAACTAAAAAAAGTAGAGGCTTTCAGATGCTGAGAAACTCCCCGAGTATTTAGTAGCCTGCATTGGAGCGCAAGTTCTATTTGGATATCACTGGTTTGAGGTACTGGGCATTAATGAACACCTCAGATGCACCGGTCTCCAAGCAGTGGATCACTTGGTTTATCGGTGCTGCCCATTTTCTTGTCTATTCCGGTGGCTTCTGACCCTTTATTGCAATTGCACTGCAGAGTCTACTCATAAATGACAACTATGTGCAAAACAGACGAGGAATGAACTCAGGGACTGAAAAATAGAGAACTTCCATTACCACATAAACACAGTCACACTCTGCACCTAAGCAGGCAAAATATACAGCAAGCCTGTGAAACATCATTTTAACGTGTTATAAATCTGGACTACAGGAATTGATGGGAATTTTGCCATTTACTTCACTGGGAACAGGCTCAGATCCTAGATGTGAATACATCACACCACTGCAAATATTATTTATTTTACAAGTGTTGCTCAGTTCATTGAGATGGCTGAAGTGTGACAGTGACACGAGATCTCTTTTTACCCTGACTATTCCTGCCAGTAGATTTGTATTCCTCCTGTTTCCCTTTGTGTGTGGGCTATGTGATATACGACAGGATATGACTGAGATTGTAAATAGCTATATTCTAGTTGGGTATATTATCTCGGAGTATATTTTCTAGCAAAATGCATAGGATATTAGCAGCTTCATTAAAAGAATGGTTCATTTATGTATGGACTAAGTGCTATGCTTTGCATACAGAGTTTGGGATGCATCTCCAAAACAATGCTTTTCACCAGCCTGTGACAACGCCACATGGAAGGATTTAATTTGTAGTTTGTTTGTTTTGCTACTTTTGCAACAGACGATCAGGAGGAACAGTGGTACAGACAGACAGAAAGTACCGCTGAAATCAGCTCATCAAACGGAAAACAAGGTTAAAAAAAAAATCTCCGCCTGTTAAAAAAACAAAAATAGAATTAAAACCATTTGGGGCTGGTCCAGCCACTTGGTGACAACACAACCAACATGGCTGCAAAGTCCAGATTCAACTCTCAAGCTTTCAAGCCAGCAGGGACTGGGAGCCCTATACACCTGCCTTTAGAAAGGAAGCGCTATCTGCTGTCATTCCTTACTGACCCCTTCTGTGTGAGGGAAGACACAATGCTGGCTACCTCCAGCAGCCCTGCAGCAGCAAGCAGCCAGAGAAGAGCTCTGGGCAGATAACACCTCAAGCCAATTCTGGCATGAGGACGGCTTATGGGGATCTACCCTCGTAGGATGATGGAAGAACACTGAGGGTTTTCTAGTGTGCTGTGAAAAACAGCACACTACAAAGTATAAGATCGTTCAAATGAGGAAAAGGGTATGGTAAGTCCGTTTTTTTCTTGTATGTCTACAGTGAAGATGTGGTGTCTTCAACGCAAATGGAAAACTACATTCACTTTGAAAGCTCTGGCTTTGAACACCTCTCTCTGAAGATGGTGGGAAATTAAGTGCTAAATAACAATAACCTAAAACCCCATGAAAGCACTCAACTGGAGAGCTTCTGTTTAATTCATCACTCCAGGTTCTTCAGGTGGCTGCGTACAAGGGCTGTGAAAACAACACACCTGAGCATGCAGCAGTACATCTGGAAGCACGGATACCAATGTCGTTTTTCCACAGGAAAATTCTGAGGTATTTCAAAAGGTGGAAGTTTTCCTCTGGAATACATCCGTAGGTTCAGAGCAAACACACTGGAACAGCAGTGGCTTGTACATATTGCACACAGTACATCGCTCAGACTTAGGTAATACTTCAATCAGAAGAAGTTTAAGAATTTCAGATTCATTAAAGAATTAAGTCACCTGAAACACATAAAGCAGTTAAGGGCAGGACAGTAGCTCTTTAAAAGCAGGGCAAGCTAGGAGACACTACCATACCATAAGAAAGGCTTCTGCGGTAGCCACAGTAGCAGAAGTGGTGGCCAGGAATGGACTATGAGAGACTCAAGGTATGTTTTTTGTTTTGCTTGGTTTTTTTTAAATGCGATTGTTTTGCTTGCAGCTAGAGTACTTCTATTTGGCCTTGGGTTCCAGGTACGTTTATAGTGCTCAAACTCTAGGCTCCAGTTGCAATAAGCAAGTATTTCCTAATTAAAAAGGAGGAAAGGGAAATACAGAAGGAATTACAGCCACAGCTTAGGGATGCGTTACCCGAGTCACTCGCTAGGGACTTTGTATCCAGAAACAGTGAATCCCCACCGCTTCTCTGGATAGCGGTTCCTTAGAGTAGCGGTGCAAGACCAACGTTTTTCAGGGCGCTCCTCGGAGAACTCGGGAAGATGGGCTCTGAAAGCTCGCCTTTGCTGGCAAGTGATGCGGTCACTGCGTCTTGGTCTTCTGACCAAAACTACAGTCCGTAAGAGCCCTGACTGCTGAAGCCCTTCCCCTAAACCACAGGATTCCCGGCGTCGGGTCGTGCCCCGCCCGAAGAGAACGGGAGGGTCGGAACGCGCGGGGATGCTCAGCGCCCGAGGCCGGAGACCGGCCTCTGCCTCGCCGAGTCACACAGCGAAGCCCCGCCGGGCGCGCAGGGGTGACGGG
>NW_008824051.1:3979371-4007273 GCF_000699105.1 Pygoscelis adeliae
GCTGTATCCATGCCTGGCGGACCGCTCCCCCGAGCGCGGCTCCATCGCGGGCGCGTTGAGGCGCACACCCCTCGCCAGGCTGTTGGTCGCCCAGACCCGCCTGGGAAGTGAGGAGAGGGCAAGGAGCAGTTCAGTTTAATCTCTGGGAAGGGGAAATGCCGTTTCGGTACGAGAGCGTAGAAGCGGTGAAAAATAATGCCCTGTGCGGTTTTAAAAATAGCTGTGCTCTGAAGGTGTAAGAAAAGGTGTAAATTAAACCCACACGTTTATTGTTTGAAAAACCCTGCTGTAAGGGGGAAGAGGAGGAAAAGGGAGGAGAACCATGAGAATTGGAAGGAAGAGAAAAGAAAAATATACCCCTGGAAAGCTAATCGCGGTTTGGGACAGTGTGAAAATGTGTCTTAATTCACATCAGTACCACTAGATGAAATAGCCTTTTGTAGGGCTGGTAATTACTGTTCAGTACACAGTTTAATGGATGAAATGGTAATGGAACTTGAATATGTCTGTAGTTAAAAATTATGATGAGGCTGGTCAAAAAAATCAGCAGAGAAAACAGGAAAAATACTAAAAGCGTTAATCCTGATATAAAATGTAAGTGTGCCACACATACAGGATTTTTGCATAAGAGAGAGAGAGGGTAGCTTGTGTCTTATTGTGCGTTTCGAAGCTGTCTTTTTGCTGAGGAATTCCTGCTAGGAATTTAGACCCCAACAGAAAATCTTGAAGTATTTTATATATGCCACTGGAATGCCACCTGACAAACACATGATCCAACAGTTTAATCGATTTTGGTACAAATTAGTACAATGAAGTTAGTACAATGAAAAAGCTACGTAAACTAAATGACACAGATGCAGAATCCTGTTCCTAGATTATATTGTTTTATTTTTCTAATAGCTGGGTTCTGAAGCATAAAAACATAGACATCCTATGTAAAATCTCTTAATTTTAACAACAGGTTTTCTTTGCTTATCTTCTGAGTGCCTTTCATAAAAAAAAAAAAAAACCACTTGTGACTTATTTTTGATTAAACACACAGTTTACACTGATTTCTGGAGCATATTAGCCAACCTGGCTTGGCTATTTCTTTTTATGGTGACATTTATTTCTATCAAAATAGCTCATGACAGCCTATTATATCCCCTAGACACAAAGCTATTGGAGGGCTGCACCCTTCTCTTGGAAAGATCTGATGTAACTGACGTGAATTCTAACTTTCTCTGCTGGTTGATCAACCTACAGTCAGATGAGGTACCTTTATGGTATGAATATTGACTAATTAGAGCCTGTACAAAGCAGAATCCACAGTTGGAACACTATCAATAACTTGCAGCAATAAAATTCTCTATAGTCTCAACCAGATGATGAACTGATAAAGGTTCTGGAAATAGTGTGTGGGTGAGCCCGTATTACCTACACTAAGAGCAAGCAAAAGGCCATTGTGAGAATAGCCCAAATAAAAAATCAAAGACTAAGATTAATTAAAACAATATTTTGTCAGAAATACTTAATAACAGATTGTGCTTTTATGGAACATTTCTTTGGAAGATCTCAAAGCATTTGACAAATGTGAGTTAATTCATTTACTTCTTTAAGATTAGTTGGCAATATGTAAGGCTTACTCTACCCGCTGTTAAAATGCAGCCACTTCTAGCCTGAACTGCGTCATTAATTCTGCGCTGCCAGTGTTCATGGAAGTTCTCAGGCGCCTAAGGCAAAAGTTATGACTGACTCAGAGTATATTAAACACACCATCATGTAACAAGTTGTGACATTTCCAAGCTTCTCTAAACAAGTGAATTGGTGGCGCGTGATAATCATGCAAACCATCTCGTATTGAGCACCTGTGTGCTGCATGCTTTACCATTATTCAGGAGACAAGATTCTATGTGTTGGAGAGCTTAAGTGAGGAAAGACAGTCGTTAACGAAAAAGTATGCTGGGACCTAGGTAACAAAAATGTGACCCAGGGCTGAATTTTTTTTTGAGGAAAATAAGGTTATCATTTATAAAAAGCAGTAATATTTGTGAGTATTAAGAATACTAAGATGTCTTCAGATTTGATCTTTGAAATATTCATTTCACTTCTCAGCATGAAAACAGCTCACTGGAACGATATACATAAAATTATTTGCCTGCAGTTGAGGCAAAAAATGGTTAAAACCAAACAAAAAAACCCAAAATGAACCTGAATTCAAAGTGGTGTTTCAGACTGCAGAACTCCCCTGGCACACCACTGTAGCACCACTGTACTGACACACAGGACCGGGGACGCATCTTTCCCAAGCCTCTCCAAACTTCTTTCCATAGTAGTGCTGCAGGCAGCAAGCACTGTAAAACTGAAGACAAGCACTGCAGCTGTGCCTCAAGGGCAGACACTTAGTAGTCTTAAGAAGTTGAGATACCTTAATCTCCTGGATGTCTGGTGAAAGAGTAGGCATTGTAGTTGGCCCAGGTGGCAACAAGACTGCAGGACCTCCTGCAGATGGGTGGGCCTTCCACACTGTTGTAGCTCTTAAAACCAAAGAAGTCTGGCCTCTGACTTCCTCTAGTCTTGAAAAGAGTACCTACAGTTGCCAGGTCCTTAAGCAAGCATGAACAGAGGACCTGTTTGTGAAATAGCCTTGTCTCGGTGCTGTCAAGACTTAAGCTGGACCTGCTGACTGACAGAAGGTGGTGGTCTTGTTGTGAAGCCTTTGTGGTTAGTTATACTGTATGTGGACGTTGCAGTGGGAAGTATATGCTGGAGCTTTGCTGAGTATCCTGAGAGTTTTATATGAGTCAGGCCTGGAGGAGTCCAACATGTGGCTCATGGCCACCATATTTGCAGTCAGAGGAGGCTAGTCTCCTAGCTGAGAGCAAGAGAAGGCATTTATGGTACGGTCACTAGCTGGCTTTCAAGGAGCTGTGACATGAGATTTTATAATGGGAGATTTCCCTTTGTTGGGTTTCCACAGTGGATAAACAAGCTGTATTTCAAACATTTTGCAGGTATGGGCATTTTTAGTTATACAGTAAAGGGTAAGGGAAGTGATGTCAGGCCAAGGGGAACTTCACGATCAGCCGGTTGTATGAATTTGCTCTGCTGTTCGTTCTTCTTTCCCTGCTTGTACCAGTATTTAAGTTGTTCTTATGCAGTCAGTGGAAAATTAGAGATCCTGCAAAATGAGAGGATGGTGCTTCTCTGTTACAGTGTTCTGAGGACTGGGCATACATCACAATTTGGCTCTGACTTTGGAAAGGGAGAAAAACTGCAAATTGAATACCAGTGACATACCTACAGTAACCAGGGGACCATCTCATTGAAATACACCCCACTCCTGAGCTTGGATCCTTTCCAAAGCAGTCTTCTGACGTATCATACAAGCATGTTATGAGAGATACAAAAATAGACCCAAACACAAATCAAATTAGAAGCGTTATTAACAAATACAATAAGGAGCCAAGCAGAGCTACTGCTCACTAACAATCCCCTGGGGGCAGGAGGAGCCCTGCAGGCTGCACTCCAGTACACCACTGTAAATCCAGCATTGCTCTGTGTATTGTGACTGAAAGCAGAGTTTGGTTCAAGGAGTCCAGCTTTCTTCTAACAGAAAAGATCAATTAATTCCATTCATGTGCAGGAGATTAGAGTTATTGGATCACAGATGTGCCAGTGCCATTAACAAATCCATTGTTATCAGCTGAAATTGGGGCTGGGGAGCTCTGCTTCTTCAGAGACAAACGTAGCTCTGTGCAGAAGAACTGTTTATTCATTAAGTACTTTGTGGCCCATGTAGACTCTGTTCTGATGGGACTGTCACAGCACTGAGACCTCATAAATTGTTTCCATCTGACAGATGTCAGACAGTCACGTGAGTCTGGGTTTGACTCAGTGGGCTCTTCCTGGTGCAAATGAGAGCTACACTTATGCTGACATAGTACATGGGTATATCCTGCACACACAAGACTCCAGAGTAGTTTTGTTACAGACTTCAGAGAGACATAAAAAAAAAAAAGTTGTTGAAGTGGATTCTTTGTGCCCAATCTGGTAGAAATCCTGCACCAATTCCAGTGGGAGCAATAGTAGCATCATATTTATTAATTCATCTTCTGTTACATGAGTTTGTAAAAATAATAGGAAATCTTCCATAAATTTCTATTAGCCTAAGACTTCTAATGGTGGCATTTGCAGCTGTGTCCTGCTATGTCTTGAGAGTATGTGATGCTACCAAGATCGCCAAGAAATGCTTTGGACTCCAGCGCAAATCTGTTCCCCTGGCTCCTGCCTTCCTTTCCAGGCTTCAGTTAAAGCATCCCTTCATCCTTACAGCCTGTGTGCAACCAATTGCAGTAATTTCTAGGAAGCGTGAGGATCTCGTCACTGACAGTCCTCATGTTTTAATGCGTGTAGCTGTTTCCTTTCTTCTGAGCTCATAGTGTTCATGCAGTCATTCTTCCTCACAGCTTTGGACTGCTGTACATCGACCCCATGTGTCTGTGCCAGGCTCTGTGACATCCCCTAACCTCGCCCAATTTGAACTGTATAGCTCGGAGAGAGAAAATCCACAGTAAGTAAATCCTCCCAATGTAGAAACTGGGAAAAGATAGTCAGGAAAATCTGTCCCTATCGTAACAAGACAAGATAGGTGAGGAAAGAGGACAGGCATTAGAGAAATGTAGTAGACATACTGGGGCGGCCCAAAGCAATTCGGCAAGTACAAACTTTTTTTCCCCCCTGTTCCAAGTCATGCATGCTTGCCCTGAAAGTAGAGTGGATGCCCCAGTCACAATGGCTGCAACTCCCTGTGTAAGGAGCCCAAACAAAATGCCAACCGTTAAATATGCAATGATACTGAAAGGCACATGGTTCTTCTCTACTCTGTTTCACTTTTGAAGTCCGGTGCCAGCCATGAGTGCTTCTCCCACATAAGCACTCCAGACTTGTCTAGCACTGTCTTAGAAGCAGTGCCTTCTATGCCTTCTAGAAGCAAGTTAAATGTCAATTGTCTTGGAGTTAGAGAAGAGAGGTGACCTTAAGCTAGAGCAGATAGCTCAGGGTTTGTTCTTTAAATTACCTAGTCTCAGTCTTACCACGTTCCAGGTTTTCCAAGAAATGTGAGAGATGAATGGAAATCTGGAGCTCAATCCCATGATGATTGCATCCCAGCTTTACATTTGGGTCTGTCTTCAGTTCAGTTGCTTGTTGCTGTCTTAGACTAATATGGCTTAGGCTTATTGTCAGTCTGCATCTGTCCAAATGATTTGGCAGCACTTCTAGCACAATCTCTAAAGGTTCAGAGATTCATTCTAGAATTTACCGGTGACTGTTACAAGTTAACCAAGCTATTAACCTGCAATAGGTCAGGCACTTGCATCCTGTAAGATACAGAAAGCAACCTGACTAGAATCAATTTCTACTCATCCACTAACACCGACTGGTTGTCAAATGGAAGTCCTTCACTCTGAATTGTATCCTGTTGATAATTCTCTGCCACTGAAATAATGTTCTTTGTCTTTTCTTCCCTGTCATGAAGTCTTTTGGTGGGAATGGACCTGAATGACAAAATTTAGAGGCAGATCTTAATTCACCTCCAAACATCCCTCAAAATCTGTAGGAAAGGAGTGACTTGGTTTGGTCCTTGCTCTATTAAGTTCATACTATCTGTATCTTTTTCTCATTTCTTTTCTGTCATTGAAACAAACGTACTTATGGAAAACATCAGGAAGGCTATAGATTTCTACTAGCGTAGAAGGCTATAGATTTCTAGCAGCTGTCAGAGTCACATGTGGTGATCTTGTGGCACTGGCCATTTGTTTTGCCACTGATTATTTTTTTAAGAGTCTTGAATGTGTCTATCCCCATTTGAGCTTATGGAGATTCTCTTTAAATGTTGAAAATTTTTCTTTCTCGTAATGTAATCTCATTTCCTGCTTCTACGGCCCCTTTCTCAGTGAAACTTTTTACCTTGCAACATAGCATAGACCACTTTGTTATTCATCTAGCATTCCTGGGCACTTTCATCATGTTCTTTGATTTAAGCAGTCTTCTCTTCTCCAGCATGAACTAATTGTTGATTGCAAGCATTATATGATGCTCCTGGGCGTTCACTTTTTGTAAGTGTGGGCAGGATGAAGTTTCTAGGAGTTAACTCTTGTGACATTTAGTTTCCTGGATTATTCAGTCTTCTTGCTTGATGGTTCAGTAGATCGGTTACTGTGCTTGGAAATGCCAAGGCTTGCTGGTTTTAACTGTGTTTTCCAGGCCCATTCCTACACATCACAAATACAGTCACCTTTTTTCCCCTCTTTCCCACTGGTCACAATCTCCTTGCCCAACCAGTCCCAATGTCTCCACATGATGACCCATTTTTCTCTTTTTGCCTTGTCTCATAGCTTCCAGTACCAGCCTTACTCAAACACTGCCATGTTCTTGCTGTTTGCCAAGATGAGACCCTATTCCTTCTCCCCTTCAAGAACTTTTATCCTCCTTGCAGTGTGATAGTTTGCAGAAGGAGGACACAGGATGGACAGGCACAATTTTGTCACTTCTTTTGCCATATTCTGGTCCATCTACAGCAGTCCAGAACTGCCACAAGTCTGGTCCATTGCATTTAAGACACTTCACCCAAAACAATCCAGTTTACCTAACATAGCCATGTTCCCTGTTGCAGTCGGTGGAGAGGCAGATCCTCAGATCTTCCAGGAATTAAGATCCTGAGCACCTATTTCTCTGGTTAAGCCTGGGAGGAACCAATGGGAAATATTAGGTATCTTCATCCATTTGGCATCCTTTCTGCTTCTCCCCTTTTTGGAGGACAAACATTTAATGGTTTAGTACACTTCGTGCAAAGTAGAACCGAGTATCTGTGTGTTTGATTTCCTGGGTTGAGTATATTCTGCCAGAGACTATTACTTAAAATCTGAATACTGTTACCACCACGTAAGATGAAATTTGTCATACTCTGATCATGGCTTCTCTGAGGGACCTAGGCAGAGTTCAGAAGCCTAAAATAAACCACAGCAGAACTGCAGGTGGGAGAGCTATACCAGTCTCCATAGAGGAGCACTAATGAGCAGCAAGAGGCAACTAAAATTATGTAGTAAGGAAATATTCTGTCCATGTAGTGAAGCACCTCAAAACTTAGGTACCTAAAAGATTAAGCAATCCTGAAAAGTAAGTGGGCATGGATTACTGTGCGGATCTTAGTGGGTTAGGGTATCTGAGTTACAACTTAAAGCCATGTTTGGACAGACCATATTCCCTTCTTTGTATACTTGGATTGACCCCGCCAAGGTCATTATTCTTGGATGTGTTTTCTAGTATGACTGTGAGATGAGACAGGAGCCTTTTGTGTACAGACTGTTTCTCTCAGATTATGTCTGAGAGTCAAATTATGATCTGTGACTTGAGAACAACACCAGTCTATCAGGTAAACTACTGCAAAGCCATCATGCTCTGCCTTAAATGAGATTACTCCTCAGATCGTATTTCTTGCCACTTATATAATACTTTTTATTTCTCAATAAAAGCTGGTTCATACAGGATTAAATGTTATGTATTGTAAGACACCCTTTTCAGAAAGCTGTGAAATAGGAAAACATATGCTGCTCCCCTTTGAGATTTGCTTGAATCGTGATGCTGACAGAGGCTGACTTGCCAGCATACATAAATTTTGATCCTGGAGAAAGGTACCCATCTATTTGACAGCTGTGACGAATGAAATCCTCTGTTTACCAACACAAGAACAGTGGAAATGCATGCTTTTCTCATACTGTTGTACCCCTTATCTGGAGGGACCAATTTTAAAAATTAATTAGAAGTCCAAAAGTATGAGCTGTTCAGTCCTTGTTTCTCTGCTGCAGTTGCCCATAGCTTTGTAGTCTCAGTTGGGTGGAAATCAGCAGCTACTGTGACATAGGTCACATCCGAACAGGTGTAAGCCATAAGCACTGCTGGTTAGCTCGGGGATTTCCAGTGGGATGGGGAGTTTTATGCATGGAATATAAGAAGGTTTATATTCTCTTAAACATGGCTGCCTGGGCTCTGGTCCATGTTGAAGGCTTTTGTCCAGCACTTTGTGGGACAGCAGTAGGTCTCTGGTCTGTTCCAAGGCGTAGATATCCTCACCAGCAGTTTAACAGACTTGCTGAGAACAGATGAAGGGTTGCCTAAGGAATGCTTTCTCGAGATCACTGGTCAGCTGTGAAATGTAAGGATATCAGGATTTTTTTTTATTATATAACCCAGCGGACTTCAAGCTTTCCAGCAGGGATGGGACTCAGTGAGCAGTCATCCTGTGAGCTATGGGGGAATCTCTTTGGTCTGTAAAAAACCTATGTAGAACCTATGTCCTCTGCTGCCTGTCACTAGAGACTGGCCTGTTCACAAATGCTTCAGCAGGTCTTTTGTTATCTTCAAGAGGGAGAAGTTTTATCTATGCACTGTCAAGTACTTATTGCAATGTGAACTTTCTCTGATGCTGCCAAGTCTTTCTCCTATGAGCAAGTAGGGGACTTAATTTTGTGAGACTGTACTTACTCATTTTGTAAATACTACATTGACATGCAACAGAGTGCTACAAATTGTAGCAGTGTTTCATGGCTATTAGGAATTAAAATAGGAGAAAAATGGTATTTTTAAGCTTGTTCAGCAAAAGAAGAAATTGCAAAGCTTTACTTGAAGCATAATGCACCCAGCTAATGTTGGGAATGTAAAAGTGATGATTGTCATAATCAAGAAGGCAATAATGACAGAAGCTGCTTCTCGGGCAATGGGAGCTGCTATTAGCAGCATGCAGAGGGACTGAATGTCCTGTTGTAAGTGGACTCAAGGAAGGACGTGTGGGGAGGGAGGCTGGTTCCTCATTTGTTTCAGCAATTCATCTAACTGCAGAAGAGTTCTTGTGCTATCAATGCACTATCAGTCTAAACCACTGCTTGCTAAGATATATTTGTTTTCTTCCTGAGATCCATCTACCTCTTTCCTGTCTCTCCTGCTGGAGCTGGAAGATTGCTTTAAATTATTTCTTGGCATAGAAAAACACCTGCTTAAATTCCTTTTAATCTAGAATGGGGTTAATGTTGCATTTGCTGATCTCCTTGTGAATTATTCTCACTGACAGGAAGGGTATAGCTGGTACATTAATCTAGAGATGATTCAAGTGCAATGGGGACTAGGCAGGAAGTATTCTCTAAGCCCTGAAAGGGGTGTTTACAGTAGAGATTATTACATTTCTGGATTTCCCAGGCAAGGAGGGGTAGCAGGCAGATAGATTCTGGATAGAGGACTATGGCGAGCTCAGGGAAAGAAAACAGCATAGCTGCTTTTGGTTTTCAAAGGCTGAGAGAGAGAGGGCAGCCTGCAGTTTTCCACCCTTGAATAAAACTGCCTAATTTAATCTGAAATTTTTTTTTTCAGAGAGATTGTAGTTGTCAGTGGCTCTCTCCATCCCAAAGTGATTTTCTGTGCTAAGGGAGGCCTAGGGGTCTACACTGAGGAAACATGCACTGGGCGCTGTGTCACAAATAGCTGGCAAAAATCTCACTCCAGCATACGATTCTCCAGGGCTCTACAGGAATGCTGTCTGAGCCAGCTGGAATACTTATTAATGACATGGTTGTAGGGAACTGCCCAGTCATGTCACCAGAGACTGGGAGATTCAATCCCATGATCTCACCCTAAGCGTCCTAGTGCTTTATCTGCAAGACCAGTACACATCCAAAGTTTCTATTCTCTCTTATGAAACCCTTGCTCTAGTTACTTGAGAACCTTTGCCCCTGTGTGCTTACTTGTTGAACAGACTTCTATATTAGACTTTACTGCATTTAAAAGAGCATTTCTAATGTCCAATTAAACTGGAAAATCCATGCTCAACAGATTTGTTAAGTATGATTCTCCATCTAGTCGTTATCATTAATGAAGTCATAACTTCCTGAGTGGTTCTTGCGTGTCCTTAATTAGCGCCTCCGTTCTGTATCTACCCCCTCACTGTGGAAGTCAAGCTGTGGGTTTCTTCCTGGTTCTTGTATCCCTCATAAACCTCAATATGCACTAGCACCTCTCCAGCCCACCAGGTACTTTTCTGCTGTGGTGTCTCTGGCCGTTTTTTAACGCTCTGTCCCAGAGACAGTGTCCACATCCCTCTTACTCAACTACAGCAGTGCTGCCTTTTGAGATGGCCACGTTGCACGTAAAGGATTAAAATGGCTGCAACTGTGTGAAATTTTTCTCTGCGAGAAGCTGGATCCTCCTGAGTTTTACCTTCCTGTGGCACATTCAGCATGGCCTTTTACTGAGGCCGGGCAGGGCTTATTTCACTCAGTTGCCCATGTGAAACTGGCAGGGTGAAGCATGATGGACCTCACTCCTTTTATTCATATGCTGCTGGTTTGGTTTTTTTTTTTTAGTTAATTGCTTGATTTTTCTGAGACAGATCCCATCTGGCCCTGATGTTGTGTCAGCCTTGTGACATTCTAAAAAATTTTATAACTATTTTTGGCATGATCTCAACTTCTGATGGTATTTCGGCTTTCTTCCCTAGAAAATGTATGGCTGTTCTTGGCATCTTCTCCACGTTCCCCATTCCTTATAAACATTGTGCAGAAAATTTGTTTTATCAGCGTCTGCTTCTTCTGTATAGAGTTTACCCTTCTACCCTTCTGAGGAGCTGTCCCCTCAAACATGCCATGTTCTCCAGCTATCTGTAATTCTTCATCATAGGAAGCATTTGTGCAATAGTTCTGTCAGTCTCCACTTGCTGCTTTGCTGATCAGCTTCCCATGCACTTCTGATTTCTTTGTCTCATAGATTTCTACTTGCCTCAGGTAGTCTGCCTGGGATTTTAATCCCAAATTGCCTTCTAGCACATGGCAGGGGAATACTTGTGATTATAAGCTTTGCAGTAGGCTGCAGATGTCATGTAATAGTCCAGCTTAAACACAATGGAGTTAGTCTTTTATCTTTCCAAGACAGATGGATCTAAGCCCAAAAATCATTAAAATCACTTTCAAATGATCTAAGAGTAGAAAATAGGCCTTCATGGGAAGGTCAACAGAAGATTTGATCACTTTATATAGATATTTGTACAGAGATGCAATCCGAGTGTGGGTAAGGCTTTTCAGCCTTACTGACAAAGTCTTGTCAAAGGCACAACTAGATGGCTAGTCTGCCATCTAGTTGTGCCTT
The DNA here is from genome assembly GCF_000699105.1 of Pygoscelis adeliae. Lineage (NCBI taxonomy): Eukaryota > Metazoa > Chordata > Aves > Sphenisciformes > Spheniscidae > Pygoscelis > Pygoscelis adeliae. The sequence continues at coordinate 3,990,541 of NW_008824051.1, forward strand.
TCTTAGGGTGACCTATCTGATGTCTGTCTTGCTCATGAACGGAAAATTAAACTTGCCAAGACAGAACAGAAATTCCAGGTTCTGACTGGCAGGTCCCAAATCTCTTTGCTCCCTTTTGTTAATTAACAAAATTCTCAAGGGTGCTTTTGAAGTTGTTTGCTGCTGTACCCCAGGCTCCACTCACTCTAAAAGGAATTCATAGTCCTGGATCTCCTCACTGGCCAGTCCTAACCTTTAATCTTTTCTGAGATATTGAGATAGTCTTCTCTCTGTCTTCATAATCTATTGTCCATATGCCTTCTGTTCAGCACGAAAGCTTTCCAACCTAGCTATTTCTGTGCACATACAAAGGTATTGTGACATTACCCACTTGCACATTGCATGGTTCTGGTATGACAGTTGAACTCTTTCCGTGCATTTTCACCGCTGACCCCAATTTAATGGAGAACTAAAAATCTAGCAAGTTGCAGGCTGTGTGCCTGAAAGGTATAAGCAGCAAACAGGCTTCACAATTGTGAGCTGTTATGATTCTGCAAAAGTCTGTCACTACTGTCAGAGACAGAAGTGATTTGATAACTCTGTCAGCCTAGCAACATGACAATGCTTCAGGAGAGTTTTAAAAACTTCCCCCATATTTTCCCATGTCAATAGATTTGTTATCATTTGGAGCTTACTATCCTTTCTATAGGCATGAGAGACTTCTGCCAGAAATATTGTCAGAGTGAACACCTCTGCTTTCTGAACAGAAAGGGTAAGCAATCTGAACACTGAAATAAAATCATAATTATTAAGATTTGGAGGGACTTTCTGCAGTAGAGCAGGAATCCACCCAGTCCAGCATTACCACCAGTTGCTGGGACCTGTAGTGGCCCACTTCTAGCTTGGCTTTCCAAGAATATTTTTGTGAACCTCACTCTTGGTTTACATGTGCGTTCTAGTCTGTGGCAAGATCTCCTACCTGTTCTGACCTTAGTGGTGTCTCACAAAAGAGTAGTTTGCATCTGCTATCAATGCTAATTCCCTAACGACATGCTGTAGTGCTTTTTGTATTTCAGAACTTTCTTGGTAGTGCTGGTCATGGGGAGAAAACATCCCATAAGAACCCTATGGATCTGTTGATACCAAGGCTGCGTCAACAGTATCTCAGTAGGAATGGAGAGCAGCAATAGGAGGAGTATTGGGAGGGGAAATTGTGTGGGCAGGGTCTCTCCCCCTCTCTTCACTTAGTCTCTTAGCAACAGCAGGCCCAATGGGTATGGCACTGCTTGCTGGGTGTGTGCAGTCCCCTTTGTCAGATGAAGAAGACCAGAAAAGATTTAGCATAGAGAAGATAGGGAAATGAGGGGAGGAAGAGTCAGCAAGAGTGTGAACCATATTGCACTAGGAGAGAAATGACGAAAGATGGCTTACCTGATGATACACAACCATCAACAAATAGCAGTGGGATGCCAGTGAGAAAAAGATGTCTCAGGCTTTCAGAAAGAAATGCATGTGTGCAACCTTGGGCATCATTTGTATCCCTTCCTGTTAGTGATCCCCACTGGGGCTTTTGACATGGGTAGATATTGCTAATTAATACCTGAGCCAGGCAGCTCACCTGCTGTCTTTAGCTGACCCCAGAAACACTGCCTGGCTCATCTGTGCCTTGTCTGCAGAACAGCAGTGTAAGCCCTGACTTAAGACCTCCTCTTTATGCTATCCTGTTGCTATATCACAGTGCAGTGGAAGACCATTCCTGCAAGACCAGAGGCAGATGCTGAGCTTCAGTCAGATGCCTAAGCCCTAAGTCTTTCCTCTGCATTACAACCTCTTGCTCAGTTGGTTTCTAAGAGTCTCTCCACATATATTTCTTGGGCCTGGAGAGTTTAGTACGCAATAAGGTACCTAGAAGCTGGGTGTTGCAGCCAAGTATGTGATCCTCCGTGTTAACTACCTCCGTTGTAGCGGTGACCTTGGTAATGCCAATACGTATGTTAGGACACAGACTGAATCACACATGTTAAGTAATTTCCCACATTATTGCTTTTTTGAAATATGGTTTATGTTTGCTATCTAGGCTGTGGTTTTTTTCCTTCATGTAAATACCTTTTTTGTGTATAAAATACATGAATCTCAATTGTAATGAGAAAGGAGAGGAGAAAGGAGAGTTGAAGAAAGGAGGATGGGACACGAGTTAAATTGTTCTGCTTAACCTTCTTCCTCCTACTGAAAAAATACCATTGCGTTCTTTTCTCTGGAACTGTGCCGTTTGCTTCTTTATACCTGGAGAGGCATTGTGTTAAAGCCATTATGAAACATTATAAGTGGTGATGGCATGGAAGCAGCATAACTGTAGCTTCCAAAGAGCCTCTTTTTCATAGCCGCCAGGTCAATGCTGAATTGAAGTGCCTTCAGAATGGAAGTATTATTTCTTCCTTACCTTCATAACTTTCCTTTTCTTCTAATGCCACATTAGCACATAAAACAGAAAAGAAAAAAGGATTCTCATTTTTATTTTAAACCTTGTCTTTGCAGCTGGTAATGCCATTGGGAATGATGACATGCAAAGTATTCCATAAGTCAAAAACTAGATCATGAAGTCAGAGCTGTAGTTCTAGATTGGCTGTCTCAGCACTGGCTGGTACAGTTGGACCTCAGCTTCTCTGCAAACACAGACCCTGAATTCTCTTCCAAAACCAATTCAGATCTAGCTCTGAGCACTTTGACGTACCTCACACCACAAACTTCCTGTTCAACATGTTGACACTTACTTAGAACTGCAGAAGGTGTATCTGCTTCCACTCCCCTTCCAAAATATGCCTAAAATAGATACTTTTAAGATGATTGGTATTATATTGTAAGGGAAAAATCTTCACTGCTTGTAGCAAGGGTGACAGCAGATGATCTGATAGACTGTCTCCCATATCTGTTTTCTCTTGGGGGAGAGTACTATATAGCTACAGCATATCTTCAACTACCACTGATTCTAGATGTAATTGAGGGTACGCTGAATTGTGAAGATGCCTGATTATTAGCTCCTCTCACTTAGACTGTCCCTAGCAAATGAACTGTTGACTTCATGGTGTGTTCTTACATGTATTGGCCTGCATAATAGCTAAAGATGATAAGTCTTTTATAGTTCTCCTTACAGTGTAAGCCACTGTAATATCTGTTCCAATATTGGATTTAGATTGTCCTGTGTTCAGTTGCTGCCATGTCTGACTGTGCTGCGAATCAGACAGTGAGAGCTAGCAAACACAGAGCTGGTGCCACTGGCCCATCAGGCAGTAAAACAAGAAAATATGGAAAATGAATGTACTGGAAAGGAGAGAAAGGATATACTTGCATGAACCTTCAGAAGAAAAGCTTTGGGGGATACCTCTTAACCTCAGTTAGCAATAGTGACCTGTGGTAAGAAGCTGAGGTGTCAAAGGAGGTACTGGAAAAAGCTGGTAAAGGTGAAGGAGGTAAAAATAAAACTATTTGTCAAAAAATTCTGAAAGCATGTAGTCAATTGGCAGACCTACTAGGACTATATACACTCCTTTATTAAAATCAGTAACTACTTTTAAAAAGCAGCCAGTTTGATCCCCGTACTGAAAGGTGCTAGGTGTGATCCTGAGGGCCCTACACCAGGCTGGCTTTTCCTCCCAAAAGCAGGAAAATTAGTTTAAATGCTAGCTAAAAATAACTCTGTAAGAAGCCTAAAAGATAACAAGATAAAGACAAATCGGCAGGTCTTTTTAAAAGAGATTAACGTCCTGTAATTTTATATAAATTGATGCTGCTTCAAACTACGTTAGCGAAAAATTTGGCTCCATAGTCCTGACATTTGTCTTTTAAGCTTGAAAAATTGAGGGCTTAGTCTGAAAAACATTGAGTAGAAGGAGTGTGGAAGATCACCGTGACTTTTGGAGCATGACTGTGCCATAATGCTCACTTTGAAAGCACTGAGTCTGTATAACAGCAGAGAATCTGACCCACAGACTCATCCCTTTCCTGAGAAACATGTTCTGTCTTTCACATCACCCAAGCAAGAGAAAATCTACAAATAGCACTGAGCTGACAGTTCTACCAGTAGTGCCAGAGACAGGACAGAATCCAGCTCATTCCTCCGTGCTTGCTGTTTCATTAGTAAAGATGAGATTTACAAAACTACATAGAACAGATAAACTGAGTAAGAATCCCTTCTATAAACTCAGATTTCTGACTTGCTTTTTAAGGTGTTAAGCAAACTCTATTTCCAAAGAGTTCAGAGGAGATGCTGTCAAAACATCCCATGTTTATGGTATTGTTTAGGCAGTGTTGAGAAGGTAAGGCCAGCGTCTTCCACAGCGTTGTCATGAGCAAAGAGGAATTACAGCATCATAACTGAGTCTCTCAGCGAGGTTGATCTAAGAGTATGAAAAATGACTTGCAGCTGATATTTGTATCAAGATGGAAAATAGCCTTTCATTTATATTCGACATGTGTAGGTCTAGTTCTTGACTCAGCCAGAAATACCTGGACAGTGGAAAGGAGATTCACTGTAAGGAACACAAGGTCTCCTTGTTGCATACTTCTGTATTGACCCACTCCTGATTCTGAGCAAAGCTGCATCATTGCCAGGGGTTTGGCTTTCTCATTTGAATGCTCTGAAACAATTCAAGGCTTTTGCCCAGTGTCGTGCTAAATTAGGGCAGAGATTGAATCAGAACTCTGGATCATGACTGTCTGCCTAAAAGCTGAATCCAAATACAAGCTTTCCATCTAGGGACCACCTCTAGGGCAGTTTAATACAATGTCACAAAGTGAACTTCACGGTGTAACAGTTCGAGGGTGTATTTCTTCAACAGCACAGCAAATGCTCTCCACCTTGGCCTTATGTCCAGCTTAGAAATATCTCGGGGAGCCAACAGATCTCATCTAACATGACTCAGAAATGTGAGCTGTTCTTTGCGCATCAGGTATCATTTCTTCATATACATCAGTGCATAAGCTACCCTGTCACTGTCACGTTCCTGAGTTTTATTTGCTGCTGTAGCCTTACTCTTCTCTAAAAGGAGATTTTAAAAGTTTTGCCTCTTCTAAATGACCAACACAAGCATTTGAATTTCATTCTCTTCCAAATTCAGCACCACCACTTGACCCTTTAAAGTACAGACACTGAAGCAGTGTTTAATCTAAATGCCATTTCTAAGCAAACACCCACAGAGTTATTAGGCATTTGCTCAACACAGTACATCCAACTTATATTAAAAAGACCAAGCTGAGACCCATCTGCTTTTTAAACGTTATTTGGCTCAGTCCCCAAATCCAAGAGCAATAATAAAATTTTTAAAAAATAGTGGTTTGTGATTGTCTCTTAAGAGATTTTTACAAGTTAATGTATCTCTCTAGCGGTACTTGGCATGACCTAAAACTTCTCCTAATGTGACTGCCTCACTAGGAGAATGCGTTTTTTACAAGTACTTTAAAGTACAGTTAGTAGTAATGCGGAGAGGATTATGTTGGCTTCTGCAGAATCAGGTTTGCCCTTCTAATGGAAGTGAAAGCTCTGCTCAAAACGTCATCTGGGTAGACTTGGGAAATGATGCAGATTTCAGCAGTGGCTGCGTGTGTGCGTGGGGATGGACCTTGCACACAAGCTGAATAAAACTTAAAATGGTGTTTTTAAAGCAAAGAAGAGCTTGAACAGCTTCAAAATCAAAACAACCTTGTGACGTTTTCATGTTATCCAAAATGGTTCTGAAAATATTTGTGTGATAATGGTCCATTTTTAACATTATCAGCTGGGTTTTCATTTAAAAAATAATCACTGTTAGCTTTAACTTTGGAGTAGAAAAACAAAAGCTTTTATTAAAAGTATCTTTACAAAAGCCCCCCAAAATCCCAACCCTGTTTAAAGCTTTATGTTTTGTTTTTCACCTGGAAAGCAATGAACTCTACTGAACAGTTCTGAGGAAAATGCTTGAGGAGTATTCTGTGTTTAGGTGAAAAGAGTAGAACTGAATTCAAATAACTTAGTACCCATTTCTTTGTTAAGGAAAACAAAACTGCACTACCACAAAACAGTACATTTTATTTGTACAATGAAATACTATTCCCTTTGGAGCTAATGATGATTTTGCTTTTACTGCAGTGAATCTAGTATTTCAGCTATATTCTTTACTAGAGGTGACAGGAATGTGCAACAACTTTTCAGAAGCAAATAAAGGTCTGTTAATTTGGACTAAATATATTTTTTCTTTAATATCTTTCCATTTTGGATGAACCTTCAAAATTAATTCAAACTCAGCCAACATAGGAAAGATTGATCCATGTCACTGAAATGTGTCCAAGTTCTAAGACCTCAAAAGTAAGGAGACTTCTTAGTTGCAGGCCATGCAACCAGTTCTACCTAAAGGATCTATATATACAAACACATACAAATTGTCATTTATACCTCAGAGAAGGTATTCTCTGAGCAATCCCAGCACACAGCTCCAACAGCTTACTTAGTAAGCGCAAGTGTGGATTCTCAGCCAGTTGATCTAAGGCCAAGGGACGAGCAGCTATTGAATCATTTACTGCAAGAAATGTGATTTGGTGTGCACTTCCAGCTCAAAGGACAAAGACATTGGTGCATTGGATGGAGTTGAGCCCCAACCCCAAGATTTTGACACTCAATCACTCTTGTGACTTTCAAATCAAACTTGCTTCCCTCCACATCCTCAGTGTAAACACAGGATGATACATTTGTTCTTACTGACGAACAGCCACCAGTGCGGGTTCAGTGACTCACAGCCTTTGTGTTCACTTACATCAAGTGTGTTTGTCCTTAAGCCTTAGTACTTAATTTATAACAACGTTGTCCTCCCTGCTTATGAAATTAATGAACCCAGACATGGGCGCGAGGGCATATTTTAACTATTCCTTAAGGTGGACAGTCTGCTGTTTACCTTGTATTGTTCTGTGCTGTGAACTGTCGCGTTCCCAGGAAGGTAATTTTTAGTCTTTTCTTGACTTCGGTAGTTGTCCTTGTCAGGTACCTGCCACTAGTTATTTTCTTTCAAAGGAATAATGAGGATGTAATTTTGGATGTTTTGCCCCAAAAAAGTAACTTAAAAATCCACAAAACTCTTTCAAAAGATGCCATAAATATTAAAACTAGCAATCTTCAACTGGCAGCTGTTAATTATACAGGACTGTTCTAGAAAAAAAGCCTACCAAAAATGTTCAAAAGACTGTCTACTGAGGGCTTCAGCAATCCTAGACCATGAAAATCAACCTTCGTTTCCTTGCTAATGACAACAGAATCTTGTTGACATCGATGAGCAGGCCAAATTCATCACTCAGTTGGAATCACACTATTGGCTTTTTGTGCTCTGTCACATCATTTCTCTGCTTGGCCTATTCCTTGAGACAATTTACTTGTCCTTTCAAGTCCGTATTCCCATTTCACACCACTGTCAGACAGGTTAACATAGCAAACACATTTCCATTTGGGTGCTATAAGGCTTTTCACTCAAAGATTAAAATGTGCTCTAGGAATACTAATTAATTAAATCTGAAAGCACCCAGGTGAAGTCAGTGAGTAGTGCGTAGGGATCACTTCACTCTGGACATCTGTTTAATTGATTATAGCAACACTATGTAATGCTTTAGGATAGACAGTAAAGAAATGGTGAGCTCGCTTGAAGCCACATGGGAATTGCATTGCAAACATTGCATTTATTAAAGTAACACCAGTCTTGACAGATAGGTTAGACAGCAGCTAGTGAGGCTATTTCCCTATCGGGTACTGTGTGCAACCGCAATGGTAAACACGCATGTCTGTGGTTTGATACCCTGATGGAGCGCTCAGAGGAGGACAAGCTATCTGTGTTCCCAATAAGCCTGTATAATCCAAGGAAAGCAGCCGTTCCAGGCTGCTCTCCAAACTCTTCACAGAGAGGTTGGTAGGAATTGTTCTTCTAGTGACTCCTCATTGCAATATCAGTTATACCTTTTCTTGTGGTTTTAATCTGAAAAACTGGAAGAAAATTAGAAAATTTAGAAGCAATAGCTGATCAAGGAGCTAGTAAATAGAATGCTTCTGAGTATTTTTGCTTTTAATGAGTATTGTTTTCATTACAAAAACAGAAGTATGTATCAGGAATTTTAAGAATTGATATAATGGATATTAAACTGACATTTTTGTCAGCAGAAAATTAAAGTGTTCTGCTTTTTGTAACTGCCAGTTTGTCATACTTTACATGGGAACATTAGAAAGGCCATACTTGCTCAGAGTAAAGGTCCATCTGGCTCAGCATCCTGTCCCTGGGCAGTGGCCAAGAAAGGATGCCTAGGGGTGAGAACAAGGAAGATCAATAGAGTCTCTTCCTCAGAATACATCTCCAGCCTTCAGTTACCAGTGACTCAGGAACTTCCATCCTTGTTGTTTCAGTGCATTTTCTAAGACTAACAGAGTCCTATTTGGTATTCAAGGGGAAGAAAACGGTATTTGGCATGGGTGGCTTTGAAGATCCTGAGACGTGTCTGTTGTTAGTGATGCCCATGGAGTGCTCAAAGGTGAAAAGATGTTTGGGTTCCCCAGTTAGTCTGTGTAACTCAAGGACAGTAGCGGTTCCTGTCCATTCTCCATCTTGTCACTTCCCACAGTTTACGAGTATCTCTTCCTGGTCAAATACAAGCTGCCCCTCTGTTCAGATACAGGATAAACTGCCAATTTTCTCCCATTCTTCCATTACCATTCCTTGGCTCTCCTCTGTTTCTTATTCTCTCATCAGGCAAAGATGGACCATTTCTCCTTTGCTGCACACACCTCCAGGCTGGCTGTAATGCGTGATGAGGGAGCACAAGGCCAGCTGCCCTTGCAGTATTTCCGGCAAGAACAGGAGCAGGTCCCCCAGGAGCCCCTGCACAGGACTGCTGATCTCCCCAGGGCTGGAAGACTGAAGCTGGGAATCTCAACTGCCTGTGAAATCAGTCCAGGGAAAAGTATCTGTGTGTTTACGAGCAGACCTCCCAGTACAGAATTTTCCTGTAAAGCCCTTGACTGCATAACGTCTATGCAAGAGGTCTGAGCCAGCTTGATCCAGGTCAATACATCCAGCAAGATTAGAGGCAATCAAAACCTTGTAGTGCAGGTGAGAAAAGCAAACACCCAATCAAATATGAAGTAACTCATCTGGAAGGCATATCCTGTTGTGTATTTTAAAATTAACAGCCATTTTTCTGTTTCCATAGAAACACTGAGGTGACTTAACAGCCATCAGACTGGTGAAGCTCTGAATGCAGACCCCTAAATGAACTAAGACTTGTAGGTGCCATGTTGTTTGACTTTTTAAAGTGAAATTGAAAAGTTGGTACAGCTTACAGATAGAGCGAAGGAACACGTAACTGGAGTAGGAGAATGCATCCAGCAGAAAAATTCTCAGCTGTGATGTTAATAGGCCATTAGAATGGGAATAACTTATTACGGAGCTTTCCCTGTTAGTGCCTTGTCATGGGCATAATTAAAGGGGTGTAATACATATCAGCGGGGGCCCTAGAACAATCTTCTGTGTGGCTCATGTTTGATCCAAATTACTACAATGCTCTTCATTGTGTCAGCAGGACACAGGCATATAGGCAGTTTGAAAATGAGGTTGCCGCTCCAAGGAGGGACTTACAAATGTATGTGTGCAAAAGCAATGTGTAGGCAGTCCCTGTGTTGAATCTTGCCTTCTCTACACAGCTGACTGCACGCAAGTGAGTACACCCGTGGTGAATATGGATGCTATGGATAGACATCTGCTAAGAACTGGCCTGAGATCTTCCAGCCTTTTTGTATCAGTTGCTGAACAGATGGTGAACCATCATCATTGTTATTTCATATTCCAGACTCACGGAGAGGGGCTGTGAGCTGGCAATTTCTTTTTCTCAGCTTGGGACCAACAGATCCTTAAAAGTCACAACATTATTATTCTTCTATTAATCTCTAGGGACCCACTAAGATTGGGGCGCCTCATACTAAGTACATACACAGGATAGAGGCTAGTAAGAATTCCTTGTCCTGAACAGTTTAAGTAAGTATGGACCTAATTTTAGCATAAAACTGTGAGATATAACTAAACAATCATGACTTCCTTTGTGCCGGTCTCAATGCCCCATTTTGCTGAAAGGGGCATCATTTGGGTGTGATCAAGTGGATGGAAAGTTACCCTTCCTGCTCCCAGCTTCTAGCAGTAACTGTTCATCATACACTCCTAATTTCTGTAGTGACCTGCTGATAGTGACTTACCTGTACTCATTTTATATCATGTTAGAACAGGGTATGTGTGTGCATGCAGCTGATTACTGTGTTTGTTGCAGTGCAACGGGGATCTCTGGTTCAGGCATGGTAACTTTTTAAGCTGCTTTAGTGGGATATCAAGCATTCGTCTGATGATACTATTCATGTCAGATGAGTACAAAAGGCAATAAAAAAATCTTGGTGAACAATTTATAGTGCCAAAGCTGAGCTGAGAAGCTAAAACCACAAGCGTTGTCTCTGTTAGACAGCAAGGTAACAGAAGCTGCAACAAACTGTTCTTATATAACAAAGCAATTATGTTTTCTCAGTCTCACAAGTTTTTGAAAACACAGCTTTCTCAAGCTTTCCACTGATAACACTTTGAGGCTCTTCCGGGAAGGTATGATAAATAAGCAGTCACTGTTACAAGTGTGGTTTTGATCACCAATTTTTCCTGCAGAAATATCTTATATTTTGTATCTATGCTGATACGCTCTCACACCTGAAATAGGTCAAGTAGCTGTCACTGAGGGGAGTAGCAAGTCACTGAGGGAAGATCCCCAATAGAATCAGAAACAAACCAAAAAAAAGCCATCGTATCTATGGGGGAAGCAAGAAGCCTGGGTTAACTTTCATGGTTAGAAAGAGAACTAACTAATGAAGCTGTCATAGAGTTTCTCCATGCCATTTTTTATCCTAATCTTCCTGAAATATTAAATTACAAAAGCTGCAGTAGCAGGCTCCCCAGACAAAACTGTGCCATACATACAAATTAAAAATAAATTATAAATTACTCTGTACCAGAAAAATGTAATTCTTCCCATCAAAGCATTGAATGGACTGAGGAGAATGTCGCTTATGGCTTATTGTGACACTTAAGAAGAGAAAGCTACCATTTGTCTTTCTAAAGTAATAACAAGTCATATTTGTGGCCAAATTATGCATTTCTCCTTGCAAAGCAAGAAAGGCAACTAGGACTCTTTAAACTAGTAATGTGGAAAAATAAAGATGATCCTTAAATCCAGATTCCAGGTACCAATGGGTGTTGTGTGGAGGGTTTTGAGATCCAGACATGAAATTGCACATGTTGAAGTTTGGCAGCTCAAGCCCACCTCAGTGATAACAGCAGGTGGCCCAAGGACTCGGCCCGCTCTCAGAATGCACCGGGCCTTCAAACCCAGGAAATGCCAGGAGCATGTGCGGAGTGCATCAGCACCCATTTAGGTATGCAAGTGTGTATTTCTGAGAGCACATTCTCCTGCTCTTAATGCACTTAGGGGGAGGAGAAGGTGCTCAGAGTGTTATGTGAGTAGTGTTCAGCTGTGTCCAAAACTCAAAATCCTTTGTGGCCGAATTCAGAGGTATGTCAAGCACCTGCAGGTCATCACATTCTCTAGAAACTGCAGGAGTCTGCTGGATGGTCAGCATTTGGTTCTCCCGTAACAGCGATTATTCACAAGTGTCTGGGAGAAATAAAACCTGTAGCAGTTTGTCATTGTTCCAGGCAGGCAAAAGGACAAAAATACTGAATCCAAATGAAATTGCTGGCAGGATTTCCTAAGATAAAGTACAGCCTGCTACCTGTGCAAAATACCTATATGCATAGTTTTGTTCTTGCAGGGTAATAATTCTGAGTTCTTTAGTGACCGCAGATGGTAAGGACCCCCTCTGAACATATTTTGAATGGTAATAACTGTAGTAACTACAATAACTATCAGCAAAGAATCCCAAACACCTAGCTGAACTCCTGCTTTAGAAGTGACTCGGGGTGAGAGGGATGATTCAGAAGGTGAAATATTACTTCACATAGCACGTGGGTGTTCTTCTAAGGTTTCCATCCAAGGATTGACATTGTTTAGTTTATAAGATCTCACAAGATCACAGCCCTCGCTAGCAGACTGTAATACAAAGCACTGCACTAATTCATGGATGTCAAATCCGCCACCTCAGATAAAATACACTGGTAATACCCAAATTTTTTATTGAGCCCTCAGCCTTTTCAGTGGGTACAATATAAATAGGCAAAGGGAGCATAAATCCAAGTTACATATTGAAAATGCTGCTGAAAATAGCCTAGGAAAAATAATGTTAGTAAATAGCAATGTTAGTACTATGTGAAAGACTTAAAATAATCAGACTTGCACATATATCACACCTAGCGTCAAAGCACCTCATAAATATTAGTTAACCTCAATAACTAGCATTCCTGTGATACAGAAGTGTAGCATCTATTTCTCTGTTTTATAGAGCTACGTCAGACTTCCAAGGAAGAGATCATACATTTAGAAAGCAGCAGAGGAGAGGCTGTGACCCTGGAGTCTTGGTGGCCTCTGTGCATCTGGAAAAGGTTAGGGCTACTTTGTTACTCGTATTCCCTAAGCGGGGAAAAAAGATAGAAAAGTCCCTAGCAGAGCAGCTCTGCAGCAAGACTCAGGCTGCAGTCAAGCAGCTGGAGTGTGGCTCTTACACACTCTAGCCACATCCCATGACCACCACAGAGACTGTGCATGCACAGACATTGCTGGGAAATTCCCCAAGAAGAGAAGTAGCCAGGCAGCTCTGGGCTCCTGTTTGCACATTGCCGTAGACTCCAGCTACGTGCCCGTTACAGTGTCACCTTGCAGTGTAGCCCCCTGGTAGGCTGCGGTTGTTCCCTGCCTGTGAACATGTCCCTGAAATAAGTGACGTATCTCCGGTGGCTCTTGGCTGGATGACAAGTCTGGCAGGTAGCTGGGGTAGGTTGGCTGCTCCTGCCAAGGAGCTTTCTCTGGAGCTGCCACATTATTTCTTTCAGACACTAGAATCTGGCCATCATCATATTAGGGAATATCCACGCACAAGTAGCGTCTTACTCTTACAAAAAAAAAAAAAAAAAGGTTAATTTCATGATTAGGGCGTGCAAATAAGGCACTTAGGAAGATGGATGTAAAAGAACATCATTAAAGACCTGTACAAGCAGCTGGCTTTTTCAGCGGGGAAGGTGCTTGGAGTCAGCTGAGCCCAATTCCTGGTTAAGGTATTTGAGTAGGGCCCTGGCTGAAAGAGAAGGGTGGGAACATGTGAATGGCACTCCAGGGTGCAGTTTCTCATCAGACATTGATTTAACAGCTGTCAGCTAGGGAAGGGGGGGTTCTTCTTCCCCCAACCCCTATGTGGTCTTGTGGCTTTCCTTATACCAGCCCTGGCGTTTATCTGGCCACAGAGAAATTAAAGTCAGGTAGCAAAGCTGGCAGAGACCCCAGCTCTACAGACAAGGAGGAACACATTTTCACTGGCTCAGCTTTGGGATCTGGTTCACAGTGGCAGCAGGCAAGTGGTGGGGAAGGGCTGGGGAAGGAATGGAGCAGGTCCAGCTCTGAGCTGCAGCCACTTGGGAGATAGGTAGGTAGGCTGTGATTTCAGGTCCTGGCTGTGCTAAGTCCCCTTAGGACTTTTTTGGGGGTTTTTTGCATTTGAATTTTTTTTCTTAATTTCTTCCTCTAATCAAAAATACTTTATTTGACTCAAATTTGCAAACACTTTGCTGTAACAGAAGTGATTGTCAGGTCCTGTGAATAACTACCACCTTACCTGCAGAGGTCTTTTACTTCCCCTAGCAACTCTCTGGTTAAAGAGAGCTGCTCTGGAAATCCATTTTCAGGAGATTAAAGTCTTTGATGGAAACCTACAGCTCTTAAATGAATGTCCTTTTGTTATGCTGAGATTGCCTACAGAAATGTTAGTGGAAAGTCTTCAACTACCACTGTGTTTGTAAGGTAGGAACAATTTAATTGCAATAATAACAAGGTGATTCTCAAAGAATAAATAGTCTCTGTAGCAAGCTATGCCTTAAGTATAGATCATTGTTGCAGCGACATCTCTAAACAATTATTTATCACAGGAGAAGTCAGTTAGCATGGGCTATGGAGCTCAGTGACCCAGCAGCTGGAATATGCTGGGGATAGTTATATTTCCTACCTGACCTTTTCCTGTGGGTGGGGGGAAACAGTGCTGTGGAAACTGAGATTGCTTGTGTGTGGTTACCACAAGAACAATGGCCTTTTCTGAATGAGCTGGGTAATTCTTGGGAAAGGGGAGAGCTTAATTAAATAACTATCATGCATGACTGGGAATGGGACTTGAGTTATCTTGCCGATAGACCACCAGCTTGAAGCAGCAGTCACTGCAGCTCTTAGTCTTCTGAGACCTGTGGGGTGGCTTTGGCAAAGTGAGTCTGAGCCTCTTGAATCAGCATAATGACAAGCTGGGAAAAGAAAAAGGAGCCCTCACAGCATATAAGTATGGAAATGTTCACCCACCTAATAGGTGCTCTATGGACAAGTGAAATGAGGCATTCATTTCCTTTTATTTTATTTTTTTTTTAATTGGATATGTGACTAAATAAGAAATACAAACTGCACTTCAATGCAATTGTAACATACGTTTCTGGAAAGAGTTATTAACTTCTGAAAAGTATAAGTGAAAGCTGTACAAATCAGGAAAGATTTCAGTATGTAGTTTGGTGTAGTTATACAGTTAGTTTCTTATTAAGGCAAATCTTGCCTTCTACATAAGCCTACCATTTTCTTCCTGTCTACTGTGAAAAATAGTTCTGATATGAATTATGTCATTAATAAGCTGACTACTCAGTTTAAAATGACTAGTTGAACTGGCAATTCTTGCTTTCTTTTCCACAAGCTGAATAAGTAGTCTTCTTGAGGAAAATCATGGAGGGAGTAAAGAGTGAATTTTTTTTTTTTTTTTTGGTGACTATTCTTCCAGTATGATTCTTGATCTCCAGGTGATTTGTCAGCTCTCTGTTTGAACTTTGGAGGGGGCGGAGTTGATGGGACATGGTGATCCAAGTGTGCTCTGTTCCATTTTGGTTGATCATGGAATTTAGGTATTTGTCCTGAGTCTGGATTCACTTGGATAAGTTAATTTAAAATGTATTGTGTCTGTGCAAACATATACCAAGAATTTCATTTTCTAGAACACCAATAAGTGAATAGAGAATGAGTGAAGCAAAACTAATTTACATCTTTATTCAAGCAAATACCCAGGTAATATATTTGAGCAAATGACTTAACACTGAACTAGCATGTATCTAGGGACTAATAATCATAGATTCTCCTCTTAGTCTGCCAAGTGCATATAGCATTATATATACTCTGAATAACCAACAGGGACACATATTGCGTGTACTGAAATAAAATAGAGTTGCAATCATGCTGCTTTCATCAGCTGCTGCAGCGGCAGCTTATTTACGTAAAGGGAGGAAATGTTTTGAAGTGATTTCCTTTCCTACTGGCACCAAGAGGACCAACTCATTCTAAAACACTGAAATAGATCAGCCAGTTCAAATGAACTGAAGCAGGCCTGAAATACAAATCTGTATTTGGATTCACATCTGACCCTGACCTTGGGCCTGTCTTGATTAAGCAAGCTGATGTAAATTCATTGACTTACACTGATTTGGGCAGGAGCAGCATTGAGCACTGAGCTACTACAGAAGAATGCAGAATGAGTCTTGGTGTTTTATTTCTTTACAGTGATGAGCAGTCTTTTTTTTTTTTTTTTTTTTTGTAGTTCTGAGTACTTCTTTGCCATGACTTTAGCCTGGTGGGGACCAGATTGCAAAATGCAAAGAGAGGGCTAACCAGGCATGCACAAGCACACTTGCCTCTTATTTGGAAAACTAGTGTTCAAGTTCCTGCTCTGCCACTGATTCACTGTCTCACCCTGAGCCAGGCTGTTTAGGCCCATAGCCACAGAAGTACTTAGGCTGTTGCCTCCTGCTGACTTAAGAGCAATGGGCAGAGCCTGCTAGGGTCAGTGAGACACAGCTGGGGTGGGAGACACCAGCTCTCACCACGGGAACTGGGGCTTCTTAAGGCAGTTATGTTGCAAGCCTGACTCTCCAGCCCCACTTCTGCAAATGCCAGCCTCGGTGGCAGGGTTGGCAGTAGGGACCACGGGTACCTCCCTCACCAGCTTTTGGCTCCATCCAGCAGGGCACCGGTGCCATGGGGGTGTGCTAGAGCTGCCAGGCCAAATGCAGTCACTGGCACTGACCCTGTCAGAGGGGCAGGAACTCCCTGCAGAGGGACGGGGCACACAGCTCAGCTGCTGCAGTGCAGAGCCCCTTGTCTCCCTGCGCTGCGGTTCCTTGGGCGCCCTTGGAATGGGGATAGCAACACTGCCCTCATGGAGAAGTTGTGAGGATAAGGGAATTAAAGGTCACAAGAGCGCATAGACTAAGTTAATCGGTGACAGACAATTGCCTGAGACAGATGTCAAAATATAGCTTCCCTTTCTCTCATCTTCCCTAATTACACAAAGCATTTGAAAGACCTTTATTATTCTCTGTATTACACTGGAACATAATCTATGGTGTTTATCAGTAGAAAGTGACAGAAAAACCACCACAGCAACAGGCTGCTGAAGGAAAGATTGATTTCTTTCTCTTCTTTTTTTATTGTGCTAGGGTTTTCATTATTCTGCAAGAAATACCAAGGCTTTCTCGCCTTTATTCCTG
>NW_008824051.1:4007291-4013691 GCF_000699105.1 Pygoscelis adeliae
TTCCTTCTATGTTGAATTCGGTGCTTCTCCACTCAGATATTGGTTTGTTAGATATACTTCAGAAGCCCAGAAAGATGTTGGGTTAATTTACTGCCCTAAAGGTATTCATCCTCATGAGCCATGCTGCTGATACACATGCTAAAGCAAAGATGGAGTCTGCCAGTGTGCAGCAGGGACTTCTGCCTCCCCAGTCTCTTGGAAGATGAGACATCTAAAACTCCAACTCAAATATTAAGAAAATGAGGAAGTGAATGATTACCCCCTAACAAAAAGATGAACTACAGACCCTGTAAAGATGTGCAGTCAAGCAGCTGCTTCACACATGCGCAGTACAATCATAGAACCACAACTAAGCCTCTGTCTGCTTGGGGGTTAGCTGAAAAAAGTCTTCAGCATAACAGCTGCCATTATTTTTTTTTTTTATTTTGTGATAGCGCTGCGAAGTCAAAGCAGGTCAAGCCCCATTGTCTGAGGCACTGCACAAACACGCTGCAGAGAGCTGATAGTCTGAGAGGTGAGACTTTTAACGTGGCTAAGACAGAGAGGCAGATCAGAGAGAGACAGCAATGTAACAGCAGCAGCGATTAATGTCATGGCTGTATTCAAAGTGATGCTCTCTGCTCTTTCACCCCATAAGAAATGCTGGAGCTGAGTGAAGGCTCACATGGCTGGCCTCTTCTTCCTCAGGCTCCTATTTGTGTGGTCCGTTATTTTCTATGCATCTTATTTAGGGGAGTTTATGCCCACAGCATAATCCAACCCTTCTATTCAGATACCATCTTACTTCATTGTTGGAACCATAAGATGACACAGGGGTAGGTATTTGACATGGAAATCTTAAATCTGCTCTATGGAAAATTTTTCCAAGTTGGAGACCGCTGAACATATGGCCTTACAAAGGGGAAACAGTCAGGACGCATCATTATAAGCAGTGCTCGTTTCCTCAACACACAGTGTGTGCACAGTGCCTTCTAGTCTTTTTTTCATGATTCTTCTCCTGCATGTGTTACTGATTGTCTGTGGCAATGCATGTGGAAATTAAACAATTTTTCTGTTACACTTAAAAGAGAAAAGAAAAAAAATGTTAGAAGCGAAGCTTATGCTTTCTTTTTCTCATACTTTGTAAAGACCCTATTTCTAATAAAACAAGACATTCTGCACTGACAAGTCTTCCACTTGCAGCATTTGGCTAAGCTGTTTTACTGTTAGCTGGGGTACTTGTTCCGTCACCATTTGACTTGCCCAGCTGCTAGTATTGCCTCTCAATCACACTGGTTTAATCTTCAGACTCATTTCATTTTGTGATTATTTCTTGCTGCTCTGTGCTCTTGTTTTGATAATTCAAAAGGGAGTATTTCCATCAAGTGCCAAAGTGTGGCCAAATGATGATTTAGTGGGTTTTTTATTGTTTGGGGTTTTTTTGCAATTCAAACTTCATTCTCCTTCTCTTTTGCAAGATCATAGGTCAAGATATGCAATGGCCTAGATTCATTCCCGCTTTCTTCACTAGGAATGTGCCTGCTAACTGAATGTGGGTTTCTTTACCTATTGCATTTCTTCCTGCCTTTTTTTTCCCATGCAGATCCTTCCATCCTCTCAATTTCTCTGCATCTCTATTCACTTCTGATTGATTTCTCTGTTTTATGGCCACTCCTGGTATAGCCCCAATGACCCAATAGCAGTTACAGGATTTGGGACTAAAGAAGCCAAGATGAAAGCACTTCACCCGATGCAGCTGTATTTTGTCACACCTGCATCAGTGGCATGAGAGGGCACTTAAAACACTAAACTGAATCCAGACCGAGAGGCCTGCCAGTTTTGTGATTCTCAAAGCTCAGCTGCCTGGGAAGATTTTTAGTAGTTGCTGTCAAGTTCTCAGAAAGACTCAGGTCAGCTGAGCACCTAAAATTCAGAGCAGAAACTATTTGTGCAGCCCTTGGTCCATGTGCCAGCCTCCTCAAGGAGGGATGTGTCAGGCCTTTGCAGAGCATGAGGCCTCTTCGGTCCTTCAAAGTAGCACTGAAGTGGCACCTGGTCCCTTCCACATAGACAAGGAAGTCAGAGAATGAGCTCTCAGATTTAATCTGGGCCAGCAGCTTTAATGGAAATCAATGTTAATTAAAGAAAACTCATCCCTATTTAGAATGAAGCAAATGCTGGTGAAGTTGCAGGATTAATCACTCCAGGGGCAGACTGGCATTTCCCATTTTCTCTTGCTCATGGGTAGAAACCACCTACATGTTTATAACTTCCAGCTCCCTCCTGCTGCTGATGGCACGAAGGTGCAGATTTGTCAGTCTCTGGGGACCAACCATATGAAACTGTTTTCTTTGCTCAGTCATTTGCAGAGGGTGTAGGGAGCAGAGCTGTGTGGCTGGCTTGCGCCTGGGAAAGCCAGCTGGTATTGTAATGGCTGCTTTTACAATTAAGAAAGAGAGCTATAAAAAAAAAAAGTAATCCATCAGAGACAGCAAATATCTTTTCACTGAGCACAAATGACCGTCTCCATGAGCACGGAGCCAGGAATACCTTCCTAACTCACTGCAAAGGAGGTCAGGGCCTGCGGGAGAAGCTACAACAAACCACAACTACTGATTCTCCTGGGGAGTGCAAGGGCGGAGGGGAGAGAAATCAAAGCCTCGGAAAGGGCTTTTCCCTTCCCTCCTGATAGATTAGGGTACACTAACCTTGATTACAGCATTAGTGTAAAATCCCTGTGTCCAGAAACCCTTCACGTAGCAGTTCTCCAACTTTTCTGGTGTTGCCACCTTTGAGCCCCAGGCCCCAGCAAAGGCAGTTCCGGCCCTGTTTTCCTCTTGCTCACCTTGTCCCCTTGGGCTCAGGTTAAATGTTATGCTCTTCATGCCACTGCTAAAGAGAGCGAGTCTCGGTAGGGGTGAGAAGGAGGGAGGAGGGAAGAGGCAAGGGCAGGAGCCGACTTCCTGAGGCTGCTCTAGCCCTGATGGGAATCAATCAGCCCCTCTCCCACCTGCAAGCAGAAATGCCCAAGTGGGCAAGTTTGGTGTCCACCCAGGAAAAAGAGCAGCTGGCAGCCGTGAGGGATGGAGAGGAGCCCTGTGGGGAAGGAAGATTTGTCACTATCTGCTGACAAGTGGTGGAAAATAACTTACTAGGGCAGGCCTTTTCAGGTACAGTTTGGGGCATTTTGTCAGCTAATGAAGGGAAATACCCACATTGACAAAGCTTCAGCCTGAGGCTGAAGTAAGGGACCTAAAAAAAGAAAAACAAAAGGAGAAAGAGAAAGGAAAGGAGATTGTTTTGTTTGTTGGTTTGGGGTTGGTTTGGTTTTTTTTTGTAATGGCCTTTTTTAATTACAAAATCTCTATTAAGAGTCACACGGACTCCTCCTTATGAGATTCAGATGGATACCTGAGTGGATCTGAGGCAGTGGACAGGCACTTGGACCAGAGCAAGTGGCTGTGATGGCTTTGAGGATGTGGCCACAGCTGCTAGGTAGCAAGCATTGGAGGTGCTGTGGGGCCTGAGGGATGGGGCTGGGGCTAGGATGGCTGGGGCTGAGCAGATAGCCCGAGGCAGAGGTGTCCCATTTTAAGGAATATGCACTAAATTGCTTCTCTAGTGGAGGTAAAGAAGGCATCCCTGGGGTAGAACAACAGTCAGGACTGGTGGAAACTGGAGGAAAAAGCGTGTGAGGCATAGAGAGGCAGTTAATGCAAAAACATGTCTCATAAGAGCACCTTCGCTGCAGGAGGACTAGGATTAAGAGGGTTGTCTTCTGTCCTTCTTTCCCACTGCCTCCCCCAGTACAGCTGCCTGTTTTAGACCCTCGGTCTCAGCTTCCCTATCTGGGAGGACTCATGACCTGGGTCAGCAAGCTGAAATGATGGTGCTCTCCTGTAGAGGGCGGAGGGTAACACTGTTCAAATTTTCCCCTGAAGTGCTTGAACCCTGCCCCCATTAGAGCCTGCCAGGAGGGTTTCAGATGCAAATTCAGGTGTATTCACCGAACAAACTTTTCCCCATCCCGCAGAGATTGTAGTTTAATCAATATAGCCTAAAACCAGACCATCCTACAGCTGCTTTCCATGCTGCTGGTTTTTGCCGGGAGCAGAACAATTCTGTATTATAAACTCTGTGGCCCCAGTGGTTTGTGCCTAGACTCCCACTAGCCTGGGAGGGGAAAGAAAATAAAAGCCAAGTGCAGACAAGGCAGGGAAGCGAGGCCTGCTGATAGAACTGAGCACAGATGGCAAGCAATGCAACTGAAAGTACTCCAGGGCTTACTTCTGATCCAGTGGATAGTTTGGAACAGAAGAGGTAACACCCGCAGCTTATCCTTGGCCTCTTATCAAGAAGAGATTGATTACTGTAGGAGTGATGGTGAGCCATGGGCATCTGAGAGCCCCTACGTGTTAGGCTTCATGTCAACTTTCAGCCAGTTCTAATCAGAATCTGATTTAACATGCAAGATTTTTTTAGGCTATTCTTGGTATCTTTCAAGTTTTGTTCAACCCTTAAGTATCCTTTTCCAAGTTACATGTTTCTTTGGACATTTTTCTACCAGCCCAAACACAAAATGTCTTGCAACCTGGACAGAAGTGTCAAGTTACTTTCTAGATGTCTCATTTGCAGCTTCCTCTATCTTATAGTGAAGGCGACTTTCCCCTTCATGCTGCCTACAACTGATGGATAAATTAGACTTGCTTTTCCCCAGAGGCTGCAAGATCTCATGCACTTGATATTAACTGAATTATCAAACCAGCTTTTTGTGCAGTGTAAACCGATATGCTAAGGAAGGGTGTGCCTAGTAGTCAAGCATTTTCTAGATTACTCTTCCATTTACTAAAAGCAAGCAATTGCTCAAAAAAAAAAAGCCAGATTTCATCTTGATGTGCAAGATGTGCATTCCAACAGCTGTAGGTTTCTCAAAAGGCTTTTTGGAGTTATTCAGCAAAAGGGCAGGCAAAATCCGGGCCAGGAGATTTTCTTGGCAGATTTTCAACCTCCGTTAATAACAGCTCAATCACTTACAGGGTGGGGGAGCAGACGGGATGGGGGGGTGAAGACAGACGCACCGAGCTGCTGGAAGGAGTGCTGAGCTTTGCTGCACTGTGACGGCTGAAAGAGGGGAGAGGAGTCGAGTTTCCAGACTGGCAAGACCACAGCACCAATATGTGGCACAAAGCACTGAGCGGCTGCTGGAAAGGGACAATGTTTCATTGTATGCATTTCCATGCCAGTGGCACCCAGTGGGTGCCTTGGCCATGGGATCAGGGCTTGTGACCTGTGTCCAACCCCAGGGATGACAGCAGGGAGCTGCCCCAGGGGCTACTCTCTTGCCCGGGATTGCTGCCTCCTCGCTGCCCTGGCTTCTTGCTCCAGCTTAGCATGGGCTGAGAGGCTTGTCTGCATCGTTTTTATGTTCACTTTTCTGTTTCTGAGGGAAACAGGGCACTTGGACCTTTGCTTCTCTCACCACCTCCAGCATGTGCCCAGCTGGGGGGGTCACTGGTTACCTGTGCCAGGAGCCAGCAGCGTGTTGCTGCTTGGGAGAGCTGCTGAGTGGTCCTTGGGAGAGGTTTCCTGGCCCATTAACAACACAGAGATATGTCTGGGAACGGCATGGAGAGAAGCTCCCATGTCTCTTTGCACAACAGGCATGTGCTGGGGCCAGCCCACTGGCTTGCAGAACCCACTTCCTTCAGCCGGCTGCTCTGCCCCAGTGCCAGCCGCTCTCATGCCAGAAGCCCTGCCACACAGAGTCCTGAAGTCTGTGCTTCACTCTTGCTTTCTCTCGTATTTGTGTTGGCAGAGGAACCTGGGAAGAATTTTTGATGCCAGAGTGCATGCGTGCACTCTGGATGCCACTCCAGACCCTCCTTGGCTGACTCATTTTCTCTTCCAGTGGGTCAGGAAGCCTCCCCTCTGCAGTTAGCAGGGCTGGAGCCTACGTGCCTGCATTCGATCCCTCGCTATCCCCCCTTTGCGATGTGCTGTTGGCAGGGGCTGGGAGGATGTTTTCCTAATTCTGCAGCACCAAAGTGCTAGGAGCAGATGGGCTAAGCCTGTTGCTGAGTGTCCCAATCCAATGTCAGGAGAGGTTTCGGTATGATCCTGAGAGCAAGATTAAGACACAAACGAGGTCAAATGCCCTATACCCAAGACAGCTTTTATTATCAAGAGTAAAAAAAAAAAAAGAAATTATTAGCGACAGGGTAGAATAGAATAAAAAGACAGAGGTCAAGCAAGCATTCGGGACAGAGTTGCAAGGATAGTCACCACCATGGATCTGCGGTGTCCCGAGGGTCCAAGTCTCTCGATGTTTTGGCGGTGGGTGATCGCACAGGGCTTGTCCTGGCAATCCCTTTTATTCTCATTTCAGGGCTGCAGTTTCCATGACAATTACATGTACTTGCAT
>NW_008824051.1:4013756-4014908 GCF_000699105.1 Pygoscelis adeliae
CATTCCTGCATGTGCACACGCTTCACATGACCCCAGCCCCGCTCTTCACGCGACTGTCACATGACCCAAGGGCACACAACTCGGCAGGATGTTTTTCACAAACCGGAGGTCTCTGTGGCCTTGTAGCCATTATCTCTGTGGCCTTGTAGCCGTTATTAAGCAGCCAGAGGATTTTTCGCTTAGACGAGCAATCTTTGAGACAAATGTTTTACAGTTCAGTCTCTCACACCACTCAGTGGCTCAAAGATTGCTTCAGGACCCATGGCAGTTTTAAGAAAAGGTAGTTATATAGAGAAGGTCACAAAAGAGCATTTCATACAATCCGCACTACTGACGGTGCTGTCTGACGCACAGCACGAATCTGTTTAATACCGTCAGGTGAAACAGTGGTTACAAATTGCATATTAATTACAACATGTTGAATTAACTGTATAAAACACGGAATGATACATGGTAAAAACAACAACATGGTAAAACCACATAGCAAATAAAATAGAATTCGCTTAACCCATGGGCCGCCTGGGAGCCAGGAAAACAAGTCAATATCCCAGCCCTTCCATGTCCGGACAGGAACATGGGCCAGTTTCCGTATTCCTGCAGTAATTTGTTTAACGATTTTACCGCTGTCATCAATTTTTAAGCAACAGTTGGAATCATTTAGTTTACCACAAACACCCCCTTCTTTGGCTAGCAGGTAATCGAGAACCATGCAATGTTGGAATATCGCTGTTCGCGTTTGTGTGGTCTGGTCTGCTAATAGATCCAGGGCACGGGCTGTCTCGTTCATAATAATCTCTAGAACAGCTTGCAACCGAATAATGCAGTTTAGGTTATAGATAGGTTCTCAATCACCGCTAGCCCACTTGTTGGGGTTCCAGGTGGCAGGTCCATAATGTTGTATAATACGTTGAGGGGTCCACTCATCTTTGCCCCAGGTTTGACCACTTCCACCTGCTATAGAGGTATCAATAGACTGCCAATATCGATTGAGATCATCATGCAACTTAACACCCAATCCGTCGCCTTCATCTTCCAGGAGTAAAAAGAACAAGGGGTGAACTAGCCCCACGTAACACACCTGTTGTGGTTTAACCTCAGTAGGCAACTGAGTTCCACACAGCCACTCGCTCACTCCTCCCCTCCCCCCCAGTG
>NW_008824051.1:4021126-4054678 GCF_000699105.1 Pygoscelis adeliae
TAGCAACAACTAAAACATCAGTGCGTTATCAACTTTGTTCTCATCCTAAATCCAACACAGCACTGTACTAGCTACTAGGAAGGAAATTAACTCTATCCCTGCCACAACCAGGGCAACACCCCAGTCCAATTTTCAGGCAATTGCTTGTATGCATGATGCCCACAGATCCAATAATGACCTTTTAGTGCCCAGGTGCCATTTTCAAACAAGCCTGTGGAGGTCCATGGTGATTGGAAATATGTTGTATTATGTACTCCCAGAGAATTATATAAATTCTTAGTTTTGTTACGAGCTAGATCTATTATTTTACACAATCAGGCACCAAACCTACTTTTCCAATTGCATTCAATGTCGGAGTTGTAGGGCCAGATGTACTTAGCAGTGTCACCAGTAAGGTATACTTTCGTGTGGTTGACTGGAGACCAAAAAGAAGAGACTAGTCTCCAGTGCCTGGTCTCATTCCCCCAGGCCTATCCCAGCCAACGAGGTACAAAAGATTCATTACTGGAATGAAACAATGCACAATATCCCTGTGGCCCTGGCATCAGAAATGTCGACTCACTTCTAGGTTGTGAGCAATTGAGAGGCTTACAGCCATCAATGAGGCAATGGTCTCCATACGTATAGGTCCAGTTACATTTGCTATTTCCTACAAAAACGCCACCTGCCTGTGTTCGATTTAGGCAATATTCACCTTTGGTTGGGTATTGTATTGTCCAGGGCGATGGGATGTCTTCCTCCCAGTAGGTATCGTTTCTGACTTCGCTGTAGTTGCTCACTAGCCATTTAGGAGAAAGGGGGACAGAGGTCCATGGCCATTTTTCTAGACCAAATGGTCCTCCACATACCCAACAGTTAGTGAGATTAAAGGCATTAGCCACCTGTTGACCTAAAACAATAAATTCATTTTGCCACGAGTCAGAAGCGGGCGAGCAGGAGCTTCCCCAAATACTAAAGACAGTGATAATGGTCAACCAAAACATTGTTTATGATAGTATACCAGACACCCTATGAATATTAACAAAGCAATCACCGACAACACCACTCAGGCAATCAACAGCTTCATGTGTTCCTTCTGGCTGGCTTCAGAGTCTCCACCTGGAAAAGAAAAGGAAAGCGCATTTGGTTCATTTTAAGGAACCAGAGGCAGGTTGTCGTTAGAAAGATGGAATAATCTATCTTGTGTTAATCTTGTGTTCCTTTCCGTGAGCATCTTTTGCCTTCCAGGCATACTTATTTGCTGGGGTTTCCAGTACCAAGGGTACGGCTCCCACAGTGGGAAGTTCAACCAAAACTGGTTGGCCCGGAAAATGCAACAGATCTTTAGGATGATCAGGGCCGTAAGGGGCTGGTATAATAGTTGGGGCCTTTGGACAAAATGTGGTAATTTTCGGGCATCCATTTATGCCCCAATGACTGTTAACACTAGTCACCGCATCCCACAGCCGTTCGGTCCATCCTGGCTTGTGCGGTTTGAGGAAGCGCTTCAACAAGCCATTTGTTCTTTCCACAATCCCATTTGCCTGCGGGTAATATGGAGTATGGTATACCCACGAAATTCCCTCCTGGACTGCCCAATCTTGGACTATTCTGGCAGTAAAGTGGGAACCATTATCTGATTGCATTGACTGAGGTTTGGGAAAGGTGCCAAACCACCCCTTCAGAGATTTCACCATATTCTCCCCTGTTGCTCTAGCAACTGCTTTGGCTTGGACTAGCCCCGATGCTCTCTCTACCCCAACCAACACATAATGCTTTCCTTCTGATTTCCGGAAAGGGCCAATATAATCCACCTGCCAGGCTTCCCACAGCCCTTTCCCCTCCCTCAAATGCAGGGGGTCATCCTCCAAGGGGTGTCTTTCTAAGTGGGTACAACATTGTTCACAGGCAGACATGCAAGTCTTACGTTCTTCCCTGGTAACTGGCCAACCTCAGGCTTGGGCCTCACAATAGAGGTCCTTGGCCCCTGAGTGTTTTCTTTTCATATGTAGCCATTCTAGCAATTGTTCCCAATCTTCTGCTGCTTGAACGTTCTGCAGGGGAGCCAGTCAGGCTAGTTTGTTGGCTTTACCATTCCACTGGCTCACAGGAGTACCATCTTGTTGGTGGGAAGCCACCCAGCCCACTGCAAATTTTCCTTGCCTAGCAATAGTCAGAATATCTTGCCATTTCTCCTTCTGCCACACGGGTATCCTATTGACCTCCCACCCATTCTGTTCCCAAAACAGAAGCCATTTGGTGCAACCTTTAAATACAGCATAGGAATCAGTATAAATGTAGGCAGGAGAAGCAGACTGGGCCTCATGTTGAAAAACACTCTATATTGCCATTAGTTCCCCTACTTGAGCACTACCTTCCCCTCAGTAATTATTTGTTCATTAACATCCACACAGAGTGCCACGGCTCAATATTTCCAAGTTTTTCCTTCCAGCTTAGAAGAAGCGTTGGTAAACCAAACATTCTGCAACTGCCTGGAAAATGGAGGGGCTACTTGTATGATGGGAGGGAGTTCACTCATTTCCCTATCTGGGCCCGTTTCCTCTTGAATGGTTAACATCTTTGCAGCCCCCAGATACCGTGAAAATGTCGCAATAATGTTCTATCTGGGCATACCATTTCCACACAGAGGCTCTCTGGGCCACTCCGTCAGGGGGCAGAGCTCCTGTCAAAACTGTTTTAATTACCTTAAATGGGCCTCTGAGCACTATTGGTTGTTGTCGAATAGTCCATTCAGCCTCTCTCAAGGCTAAACTGACTACAGACAAACCCTTCTCCCAAGCCGTGTATCTCTTCTCAGCATCTTTAAAACTGTGAGAATAGAACCCAATGGGTTGAGTGGATCCTTCAGGGCCCTTTTGCCATAAATGTATTGATAGCCCGGTCTTAGCAAATCCCCTTTCAATATGGACAGGATCTGTAGGATGAATGGGACCCAGGGCTTGATGGGCAGTTGCTTCAAATACCAGCAACTGCAATGCCTCCTCGTGGGGCTCAGTCCACTCCCACTGGGCCCCCTTTCACAACAAATCATACAGGGGTCTTGCAATAATTGAAAAATCAGGAATATGTTTTCTCCAAAACACGAGTAACCGTAAAACATGTTGTAAATCCCTTTTTGACTCTAGCATCTTAATCTGATCTAACGAGGAGAGAGTATCCAATGGAATACATGTCATTCCTCCCTTCCACCAAATCCCTAAAAACTTTACTTCACTCGAGGGTGTTTGTATTTTCTCAGGTGGAATCCTCAGCCCCAAATTTTCCAAATGGGAAATTATATTATCCTGAGCCGTCCGAACCCTATCTACCTCATTTCCTCCCACAAGAATATCATCGATACACTGGTAGATGCTAACCCCGCCCCTATCTGAACTACTTCCAACTCCTGTGCCAACGCATGAGGGGCCAATGTGGGAGAGTGCTTGTATCCCTGTGGGAGTCGGATGAAAGTGTATTGCTGACCTTCCCAAGTAAAGGCGAAATGGTCTTGGTCCTCAGGTTGTAGGGGGACCGTAAAAAACATATCCTTAACATCCACCGTTGCCATGATTGGATGGGCTCATTCCTGGATTGTAGCTATAAGCTCAGCAATATTCGGTACTGCGGCTGTCACTGTACCGGTATTTGCATTAAGTCTAGGATAATCTACAGTCAATCTCCACTTGCCATTGGGTTTTCGTACTGGCCACACCGGAGAGTTAAAGGGGGAGTGGATCGGAAACATGATGCCCCGTTCTTTTAAATCCTCTAACACAGGCGTTATTCCTTCTCTGGCCCCCAAGGGTATCGGGTAGGGCTTAACATTCGTAAGCTTTGAAGGGGGAAGTGGTGGCGCAGTTTGTAGCAGCCGGATATCTATTGTTGGAGAACCAAACGACCACTGTCTCCCTTGATTATCCATCCAAGTCCTCCCTTTCAGAACATCAAGTCCCAGGAGGCTGAGCGGAAATTCTCCCACAACCATTGCTACCGTGGTGGCAATATCCTCTCCTGGCAATCATAGGCTGACCATTGCTAACGCCTGTGGCTGAACGTTGCCAAATGCATCTGCTACAAACAGCCTCTGTTTAGAAAATTTAACCCCACAGTTAGTGGCATCTTTCATTTTAATAGCTGAAATCTGAGCCCCAGTATCTACCAAAAATGTGATCGGGACTTGTTTCGGCCCCACAACACCGGTAATTAGTAAATCACCCCGGCCGTTTTCAGTGAGCTGTCTAATTAATATATATCCAACCTTCATCCCTCCCCCCCACCATCGGAGGGCGAAGAATCTAGTTTCCCACTGAGTTTCGGGGGACTGTCTCTAACAAGTCAATTAAAGAGGGCGCACAAGGGGTGATATTTTTGGAACGCACCTCTTCGTCTGTCGGCTTATTGGGCCATCCAGACACCAGTTTTTCTAACTTGTCTGTTGGCAACCCGTCCATTAAGTCACGTGGGATCCCCTTTTGCCATCCCTTTGTCCACAAGCTATTACGCTTATTTGGGATGTCCCTCCCTCCAGGTGTTTTAGCAAGAGATGTTCTTCTATCACCCCCAGGGTGCGGAACCATTTTTACTTCAGCTCGCCTCAGGCCCCTAGAGTCTGTTTTAGTGGCTGGAAGGTTGATAGGGCCGTACTTGTGCCCATAATTAATCAATTCTTGGGCTACCTCCCCCCCAGTCCACGTTTTCCTATCCGGGGGCCAACGGTGCCGATCAGGTGTAAGTCCTTCTAAAGCAGCCGCAACTCCCTCGCCTTGAAGTATTGCCTGTATTTTCCCCTGTAATTGTATACCAATCAGCTTCAGGGAATCGGGGAGTCCCCTTATAAGGGGAGTCATTCGTTTGGGGTCTACCGACATCATCATCGGGGACTCCTGCCTAGGCTCCAACTTTCGATCATACATCATCTGCAAACAAGCTGCCTTCTGCACACTTTCCACCAATTGATCAACAGTCCCCATAATTGCGAGGGAATCCCCCCTCTCCAAGGGGCTCAAGCCCCCCGCCCAATAGGCTGCCCGCTGGGTTAAAGACCAAGGGGCGCGATGATTTCCAGTAGTTAAAAATATTCCCAGTCCCCAGACCCCTCCGCCTCCTTTTCACTCAACAAAATCTGATCCCCTCCAGGAAACGATATTCTCCACACATACTCTGTCTTCAACTCCCTAGGAGTTCGGCCAAAATCCTTTTTTAACTTTGCCAACTCGGTGGCGGTATAGGGGACCTCCTTAGTTGTGACTTGGGGGAACTGATCCTGATCATCATCATAAACATCTCTCACTGCCTGTAAGTCGTCAGACGGGTAACCAGTTTCTGATCTTGGGGATATTTCCTTGTGGGCATTGCCCGCAAGGAGTTGCTCCTTAAGAGCAGTCTGCAGATGTTTCACCTGGTCTCTCTCTTCTTCAAGCTGTTTTTTAATTCCGCCACTTGCCCCTGCAGGGACCGAACAAGCTTTTGGAGGGATTCGACCATTTGGGGTTCCGCAACGTGACAGCGTTCCCTAGCCTCTACAGCAGCGGCCAAACTGGCGCCGAGAACAGCACAAACAATCGATTTTCCCCTTCCTGATCTTACTCTCGCATCCTTTTGCAAAGCGCTCGTTCGATCAACCGCACTCTGCAAATTATACCAATTTTCCCAAGCCCAGTCTACCCTGGGCACAG
The DNA here is from genome assembly GCF_000699105.1 of Pygoscelis adeliae. Classification (NCBI taxonomy): domain Eukaryota; kingdom Metazoa; phylum Chordata; class Aves; order Sphenisciformes; family Spheniscidae; genus Pygoscelis; species Pygoscelis adeliae. The sequence goes on from NW_008824051.1 coordinate 4,026,781, forward strand.
AGGGTCGTGCTTTATGTTTTTCCAAGAATTCAAACAAAATTTCTCTCCCCAAAGGGGCACTTCTAGTATCATTCATCTTATATAAAGCGGGAAAGTGGTTGTCTCAGGAAAGCAGCACATAAATTTCAAACACAAACCTGCACCCCTTGCTTTCCTGAGAGGTCTCACATGTTTGGGAAACAATGCAGCACTCTCATCTCAAGGGATCCTCTCCGTGACGCCAATTAATGTCCCGATCCAATGTCAGGAGAGGTTTTGGTATGATCCCGAGAGCAAGATTAAGACACAAATGAGGTCAAATGCTGCATACCCAAGGCAGCTTTTATTATCAAGTAAAAAAAAAGACATTATTAGCAACAAGATAGAATAGAATAAAAAGACAGAGGTCAAGCAAGCATTCGGGACAGAGTTGCAAGGATAGTCACCACCATGGATCTGCGGTGTCCCGAGGGTCCAAGTCTCTCGATGTTTTGGCGGTGGGCAATCGCACCAGAGGTTAAGCAGCAGAGATTAAGCAGCCAGAGGATTTTTCGCTTAGACAAGCAATCTTTGAGACAAATGTTTTACAGTTCAGTCTCTCACACTGAGTCTGCTTCCTCCCCTCACAGTGTATTTGGCGCAGGGGATGGGGTGCTGGGAGCTTGGTCTCTTGCTGGGTGGGTCCTTTCTCACCCACAGCACTTCCCACAGAGGATATAGGCATAAAGCAGCCATGCTACAGCAGCTCAGGTGAGCAAGCAGAATTGGAGACACCCTGAGGTTATCTCACATGGACAAAATGGCTCTCAAGGATAGGCTGAGCCTTTCTACTGACAAGATGAGGAGCCTAGTGATATTAGTCTTCACCATAAATACCTCAGTTGAATGTCTTAAAGGGAACGAATCCACATGGAGGACCTTACACCAAGCATGTGTCCTCCAAAGCATCTTTCCCCAGCAGTCTTTTCCATGGTGGGTCCTGGAACACCTTACAAGCGCTTGGCTTGCCCTGCCCACAGCCATCCCTGTTCACAACACTTACCTGGCCCTGCATCATTGACTCCAGCTGCTGTTTAGGGAGTGTGTCCTCCAACTTGTACAAGCCCTCCCTGGGCACCATACCAACATTCCTGGTAGGCCAGCGTGGAGGCAGGGGTAAAATGAACACAGAGCTGTTATTCACCAAATCGCACAATACTAGAGCTAAGGTGCACTTGATGAAGCTTGTAGGGGATGGGTTTCATAGGGTAATAATGTGTACCTCTCTAGACAGCAGGGAGTGAGCTTCTGCAGATTTATAACCTGCAGAAGCATCCCTAAGCAACAGCTGTGCATCCTGGTGGACTAAGCAGGGAGTAGGCAGCAGAAAGTGGCCACGCTTAGGTGATCTGAGACAGGATGGAGGGTCTGGATGCCCGTTAGGGTATTTCTTTTATTCTTATGGTTGTTCAATGAACAAGAGAGACAAAACACATTTTTGTGGTTCAACATCTAGTCTAGATGACATTATATTTCATGACTGTCAGATTCAGGCAGTTTGTTAAAATTAGAGATGATAGATTTATGGCCCAGAAGGGATTACTACAGCATGCAGCAGACCAGACTTCCCTCTCTCATTTCGGCATCTGTTTGCCCTCTTCTACACTATTGGTGTTCTCCCCTCTAGGGATGAGGCCTTCAGGCACAACCCTAACATAAGCAGAGATGAGCAGTAGCCCAAAGGCCACCACTTTGTGCCAGACTTGGCCGTAGCCACCATGATGACAGTAGTCCCAGGGTGCTGTTCCCTTCCTCCTCTGATGCTTCTGGCCCAGAGAGCTGCCTCAGCACCTTCCCTTCTCTCCATGTCTGTGAGCCAGGACGGGAAAACAAATACTTGAAGGTTTGAGAGGAAAATGAGGACAGGGACAGAGATCTTCACTGTTCTTTTGAGGAAGATCTGGCTCACAACTTTGACTTCTAGCACCAAGGATTTTTCTAGAGTGCCAAGCTAGGATTAGAGCATCATTCTTCTAGCCCACTTTTAACACACTTTCTTCCTTCTTGAACAGAATTTGGTTTTCCTTACTTCCCCTGGCAAAATGTGTATCTCAGTATCTCATCTCCTATTGCCGCAGCCCTTTCCCAGGCTTCTCTGCTCTACTTTGCACTCAAATTGCTGTCACTTTTTAATTGCAGTCCTAGTACTTGACGCAGTTATTGTCCAGTAGGGTGAAATGAGGCATCAGGCGGCAGCTATGGTCTCTTCTGTGGTGTCTGAAGTGCACATGCTGTCACATATGTGTAGCTCCTTTGCAGGTTACACAGCCCCTAATTGCTGCGTGTCTACTTTTTTTAAGCAATATTTCTACCATAATTCTATGGGGTAAGAAACTGATTAAAATGTACCAAACTATATCATCTTTAATGCTTTGAAAAATCCCTGCAGTGGGTGGGTGGCTGTGGGGGAGGGAGTGATTGATGCAAAATGTCCCCTCTCCCCAGGAGATCTTTCTCCCCCACACCCATAATCCTACTACTTTGTACTTATATAACATTGTCCTCTCATATAGCGCATATGCAATTGATTTGTCACCAGAAGAAAGCTCAGCCAGAAGTTGGAGCAAGGGGCTGAGAGTTGAGGGGTCCTGACTTCTGCTGCTGGCGTGCAGTGGGCTCTTGGCTTTGGTTTTCCTCTCTGCAGAAGAGATCCTACTGATTTTTGCCTTGCCCACTTAGCTGATGTGAAATGAAGTTTATGTTGATAGATACGTTTTGAGATCCCTTCATGGAACATATTAATTTATTAATGGAATCTTCTGTAATCATCAAATTTCTTTCAATTAACTAATGAAACTCCCTTGCAAGGGTGCAGTATGCTGTTCAGCAAGCAAAAAAAAAACCCTGACCCTCAGGCAGCTCTCCTAGGTGCGCAGAGAGAAGCAGTGCTGGAGTCTTAAAGGGTGGCAGGATCAGAGCTCTGCTGGTGCTGCACTTATTGCCAGATTGCACTGGGGCCTGGTAGCCTGCAGCACATGGGATGGGCTTGTAAAGGGTGGGTATCTTTAGGGAGAAGGAATTAGGCAATATGGACAAAACAGGTCCCAGCTTAGGGGAAACACTGAGTGATGCTTAATGTGTATGTGCATGATGCATGTCTGTTATTTTAGGTGATTGAGAAAGCTGATCTGTCTGTCCCTTAAAACACATGACAATGCTGGGACACCGCTCTTGGGCTCCGTCAGCAGCCTTGTGAAGCACAGGGGACCACAGCCCCAAGTTGAACTGCGGAGAGTTTTATTCAGCCCCAAAACGCCATAGATGTTTCTGTAATCTTGGCTCAAGGGGTCTAAGGGAGTTGGTCAGCCCAAACACCTTTATAAAAAGTTTTGTATCTATGTAGCAGCAATGGGAGTGTTAAATTACCGGCACCAGTGCCACGTGGCTGGGATATGACCAGATAAGGAGAGGCTGTTATCCTGCGGGAGCATGCAAGGGGCAGTAGGGGAGGGAGAGAGTGTGTGCAGTCACTGTGCAACAAGTCAGGACAGGGAAGGCAGAATTAATTTTTGCCTGCTGTACAGTTTCAGTGTAACATCAGTGAATTAATCTCTTGAGCTTTAATATTTAGCTCTCTGTATTTCTGTATATTAAATCTGGAGAAGTAGTTCTTGAGGCAAGAGCAGGGGTTGTTTGTGTTCCTGCAGCGCCCAGGTTGGGTAGCTGTTGTATTCAGCTAGCAGCAACAAGTATCATTAGGTTTAACTCTGGTGATCAATATGTCATTTCAACTAATGTGAGAAAGTTTACCAGATAAGAGTATCTTGGATTTGCTGGGAGCAACACAAGGAATGGAAATATTTCAAGAACCCTTAAAATGAGCAGACGCTGCTGCTAGGCCAGGCTTATCTTCATGGTGTGGGAGAGAGATGTGCCTATGACACTTGAGCTCAGCCTTAGTGCAGGGCCAGATGGGAGTCATTGGTCCATGGCTCCCAAACCCCTTCTGCTACTGCTCAGCAAACTCACTTGTTAGCTTTCTAACTTCCTTCTTGATTTGTTAGGGTTTCTTACTTTGAAATACATGCTATTCATCTGCCCTATTAAGGTTAGCCCATCACTGTTAGAAACACGATGTCTCTACAAATTCAGCCTGCTTTGTAGCAGAAATTCCTCTCCAGCAAGGCTTCCTGCTTCGTCAGAGCCATTCCTCCTCCCAGTGCTGCATGCAAGGCATGCACTGCATGTGGTCCTCATGGCGAGATCTCTGGGAGGGCCGCAGGAGCAGCTACGTGTCAGCTGGCCACAGTCACAGCACTGTGAGCACATCCTTTTATCCAAAAGCTCTGACACACAATTTCAGTGTGTGACTACGTAGCAAGTGTGTCATATCATCACATCCAGTATGAGCTTTAGTGAGTCTGGTTTATTTCTGGCTTTAGGTTCATGAACAGCAGTCTTTTTTCTTCCTTTCCCTCCATCCCCTACAGAAACTTGGGTCTGGTTTTTACTTATAAGACAGCATCTCTTCAAATTGCTTTTTTTGTCCCATAAAATATGAGTGCTGAGCTGGAATTTGCACTGGATAGAACATGAGCAATTTCTTTCTCGGTTAATGTAGCATACATGTTTTGTAAATTCTTTCTTTCTTTTCCCCTAAAGCTTTATTCTCTAGTTAGATGTTGGATTGCGATGATATCCAATTTACAGATACACCTGGCAGAAGCAGTGAAGGCAAGAAAACATCAGATTAAGGGATAAAAGGAAAAAGGTAGAATGGAAAAAAAAAAAAGATAAAAAAAAGAAAGATGTATAGTTCAATTGTGAAGTCCACACTGTTCCTTTGGGCCATTGAGCTGCTCTTTGCTAGGTCCCACTAAGCACTTTCCACTTTTTGGGAACTAGCACAAGCTGGAGGAAACAACTTCCAGCCCTTGCTTCACAGGGGGAATCCAGAGTTGGTTACACCTTGCTGCCTTGCTCGCCGCTATCCTGTACTTCTGAAAGGCAGCAAAACAAAATTAGATGTAGTTAAACAGGACAGAGTATAGCCTCTGGGTCTGGTACATTTTGATTAGCGTGTCTCTCTGGCTGGCACATCCAAGCAGCCAAGGTTAACAGACGTGCTTCCACCGACAGCTCCTTGGGTTGGGCTTGCAGGACCCACTCTCGGGGGACAGTGCTGGCACCTGGGTCACCTGTGCCGCTGGGCCCAATTTGCTGCTCTTCAGAGCACAGCAAAAGCTTGTATTTGCATCCCAGCATTTGCTGATTCAAAGAGAAATAAAAAAATATTGAGATATAGTTGTAGGTTAGTAAAAGGCTATTTGGCCGTCACGCATAAAGTGATTGTAGTGCTGTTCCTTTAGGGCTATCAGTGTATCTACACTGTCATGCAGTGGGTGTATTGTGTGGACACATTCACACCTCTTATGTCTCCAGTCCTATTCCAGCCAAAACCAGCACAACTGTCTTAAATATTCTGTGAGCTATGCATTCTTCCTCCACTTTCCAGATCCATACATTCAAAGTACAGCTGGGCTAACACGAAATGTTTGACTTAAGAGTAACTTCAGAAACAGCATTCAGTACTGAAACACAGCTACATCACAGCTTTGGATTTAAAAGCACAGCACTTGCACTTTTTGCATGAGTTCCATCATCCTGAGTAGCAGAAAACAGCTGTTTTGAAAAGCTTCTTGCCAATGTTGAGTGAAAATCATGTCCTCCTAACATTTCAAACATTTCTACCCAAAAATACAGCGATCTTTTGATTTTAGATTAGAAATTGAGACATTGTTTAGAAAATTGGATTTGTAGCAGGCTACCCTCTAAAATCCAAAGACCTTCCACACATTTATTAAACTGTATTATAACCAAAATGTCCCAAGCCGTCACACAGTAAAATTGCAGTCATTGGTACGTCGCAGTCATTTTCCCTCACCAGTGGAGAACACCCAGCTCGGAGAGATCACCGGCTGGCTGGACTTTTCCAGCATATGTGACTTGCTGCTCTTCTTCATTAGCAGATATCAACAGCAATCAGCATGTCATTTTTGTGGCTTCAGACCACCAGGCTTGCACACCAAAGGAACCAGAAGGTTCCTACCTAATAAGAAGTGACATTTTGTTCACTTTGACCTAATAGTCAGAGATATGTCCTTAAATTGGACTCAAAATATGCAGAGCTGCAAAGAAGAAACCGCAAGCAAAAGGTACTCTGTTGCTACTGCAGTCACGTTTTTAGACCTTGTAGTTTACCTACTTCTGAGCTGTGGGACCCACAAGTCATGTCACGTGTTGGAGGAAATCCTGTCCAGGGACAAGGCAGTCCCACTCACTCTCCCAGCTCGCACAGGTGGCAGCTCTCTGCTGAAGTCATACTAAAGCAGTATTTTTAACATGACTTGAAAGGACTGCCAGCTCTTCTGCTGCTGAAAATGGGGCTATTTTTAGCAATTAGCTGTATTCAGATGTTCCTTTCATGATTTGCACAGGCAGCAAATGGTTTAGTAGATTACCAGAAAGGATCAGATATTCCCCTGGATAAAAGCAGTGTTTACCATTTTTAACACAGATTAAAATCTTCACACTTCACAGTACAAAGTGACCCTGAGGCAGGGTCGGAAAGGGATTTAACCTTGGGGCATCCTGTTAACATTTGTTTGCCCCCATTCTGAGCAGAACTTGACTATTCATCTGTCTTACCTAGTTCATGATAGCGCTTTGCATTACTATAGCTTCTTTCAGCTCACAATCTCAGACCTTCCCCTGAAACATCATGGAGGTGGACAAGATACTCAGTAGGTGAGTGTGATCTGTTCCCATCTGGCAAACTCTTACTGTTGAATGTAGTCCTCGATAAAATCCATTTCAGCTTCCTGACATGTGGCAGTCTGTGCCTTCCCATGAACTATATTGTGTTGTTAATAATAACCAATTAATATTCCCAGGATTCACAAAAACACACTTAAGGGGAGTTCCCAGGGAGGCACAGGGCTGCAGTACTGGCTCTAGTCTCAGATTAACACAGCAAATTTTGACATAAGGCTTGGTACTGCAGTACGAGGGTTGCAGTGGCAGCCAGAGCCAGCTTTCTACTTGCAGTAGTCAAAGCTTCCTCCTGTTTCCATAGGCAAAAGACAGAGGAAGGGGCTGACGATAAGTATCTGGCATTTTGCAGGTCAGGCTGTTATTTCATTGGCCTTTCCAGAAGGCACAAGTGTCTGTCTGTCTGCAGCAGTATTACCATAAATCGGCAGATGAAGAACTCTCTAAGACTCAGTTTTTGGAGTTTTAGAAAGCAGGCATTCTTTATTGTGGCGCCGGGTGCAAGGTGGAATTTCCACAAATCAAGCACACCTATGGCTAGATCACCGTTACATTTATACACAAAAATTATAAGGTAGTACACTCCCAGTTACAATGATTGGTTAGTGATTTACATATAATTATAATATCGGTTATGTCATTCTCTTCTGTTACTACGCTTGCGCGGGGGAAGGGTCTTCACCTGGGCAAGGGTCTTCTTGACCTGTGGGTGTGTTTTTTAGTATTATAATGAAGGCAGTTCACTTCAGGACACCTTAAAAGTAGGTTCTGTTGCCAAGTTGGCCAACTAGATCTCTACCTTGCCAGGTTGTCAAATAATTCATCCCATAAACAATAGAACCTCGAGGCTCTGGTTATGGTTGAGAGAGTCCAGAGAATAGAGAATAGGGACTTCAAGCAACACAGCCTCAAATAAGAAGTAACACAGCAACCTATACATAACGCTACCATAAGGGCTAACTTATTAAAATCAAAATGTTCTTATAGTTGATTATTTCATAACCTAAAGATTCAGTAAAACTTAAGATCATCTTCAACATTTCCCCCCTTTGAAAGTTTTGAAAATCATTTCAATACTTTCATTTTAATATTTATTTTAGTGCTGTTACAATTATTACATCTCAGTGATCTTAGTGGGAGTTTCTGAAACTGTATCTAATTCATCCTGTTGTCTAGTCACTGCTTGGATGATCATTCGGTTGAATGCGGTTTTACTATTTATCTGTCTTTTCAAATAGTAATAAATCAGACTGACTATTAAAACGATTATTGAAATAATTAGTACTGTGTGAATCAATGATTTTACCTATGAACTCAAATTCCATCCTAGTCCTTTGAAGATTTTATCTATCCATGTTTCCTGCATGTCTTGTTGAAGCTCTCGAGTATCTTCTTCTGCTTTCTTTAATAAATCGAGGTCATGTTCCACATCTTGAGTTACATTCGGAATGTTTATGCAACAATGATCAATTCTATCTTTCAAGTATCCACAAACTCCATGCTCTTTTAACAAGAGCATATCCAAAGCCATCCTATTTTGTAAGGCCATCCTTGATGTTGCCTGCAATTGTACATTCAAATCCTTAAATCCTTTTCTAGTTGCATTCGCTATTTTCTCCACTTGCCCCGTCAATTGGTATATCCACTCTCTATTTCTATATACTCCTAATGGAGTCAATAAAGACTCCAAAGCCCAACCAACTTTCACTCCCGACTCAGGTTCATTCCATTCTTCATCTATTTCTGATCTCTTTACTCGTTCCAGCTTTAAGTTTTCCAGTGCCCCTTTAAAAGGAGCATTTTTCCAAATTGGACATAGAGTTGGCATACCCAATGTTATTTGCCTTACCTTATCATCTACAGACAAATGAGTCGTCCAAGTTCCATCACTCATCACCCACACTAGGTGTCCTGGGCTTCGAATTACAGATCTTTTATAACTGAATATTGTCCCTCTCTTAGGCATGTAATCCTCGGTTAATTGGAGATCATTTTTAAGACCTCTACATAAACATCCATATTTTAGGGCAGCAGCTAAAGGAGGAATATCCTGAATTGCCATATCAATGGTATTACAATTATATAACCTTTCACATTTCCACCAAGACACTGTATTTTCTTTTTCTCGTGTTGTGCTACCCTTATCATTTACGTTTGGCCAAACTGCATGGATCATTCCATCCCACGTAAAACACCAGGACGCCTTAGCCATGTACTGATATTGAGATAAGATGGCCATAGTCCAAACAGAGTCCCAATTTGCCTCATTCTTCTGTGTCTGACTTGTCTTATTGCATTTCCATTCCATTATCATTTGACTCACATTTTTCTTGGTTTGTTCATCATAGGAACAATACCCCATATCTGATGTACTAAAAGAAAAGAAAGATGACTGTGGTCTAGTAAAAACAGAGTTCAGTAATTTTTCACAGTCGGCTTGATAACCCATAAATTTCCATTGTCTCCGAATGGTCTTAATCTGTTCCTTCCATTCTACCACTGGTTTTGATTCACAATGTGTTGTTTCATTTTTCTTTACTTTTGTTAGATTCATAGTTAAAATTCCCCATGGGATTGATTCCCCTACTGCTCTAGGAATTGGTAAACAGGCAGTAATTTGTGATACGTTTTGCAAATTGGCAAATTCTTTAATCAATCCTAGCACTAAATTTTCTTCTTGTGTTTTCTTTGGGAGTTGTATTAATTGATGTGTTTCTATTTGTCTCTTGTATCTAAATTTAATTTCCTTTCTTTTCCATCCTCTTTCTGACTCTCCCATCATCTTCTCAGGATCTAGATCAGGAATTTGAGTAGAATTTCCCCTTAATCTCCATGAGTTCTCATATTTCATCATGTTTCCAATTGATTCTGTCCCTTCTAGAAAATTGACTCCCACTAAGATCCAAATCAGTATCCATATCAATATCCATTCCCATTTCTGAAAAGAATGTACAATATTAAACATATTTCAGAGTCAGTTTTGAAGTCTTATTATCCCTATTGATGATTTTCCAGGATGGTGGAGCTTTCTTCACCCTGGTGTAGTGTATCCACGCTTCTGATTCAGCTATCTTGATGGCAGTGAAGGTAATCAACAGTACTTGAAATGGCCCTTTCCAACGTTCCTGAAGTGGTTCAGAAGTCCATGTTTTCACGTAAACATAGTCTCCCGGTTGGAAATCATGTACTGGATTTTCCAAGGACAGGGGTCTGTTCCATACAACTGTACTCCGAAGTGCAGTCAAAGTTTTTCCTAGGGAAAGTAGATATTTATATAGATCTTGTTCTCCTTTAATGTGAGCATTCAAATTTGGTTCCGGGGACTCATATGGTTTTCCGTATAATAGCTCATACGGACTAATTGAGGTCCCATTCTTAGGCTGTACCCGAATTCGCAACAGAGCCAATGGGAGTGCCTGAGGCCATTTTAGATTGGTTTCTTGACAAATTTTACTGATTTGTCTTTTTAATGTTTGATTCATTCTTTCTACTTTACCACTAGATTGTGGTCTCCAAGGTGTATGTAAATTCCAAGTTATTCCCAACATTTTACAAACACCCTGTACCACCTCTGCAACAAAATGTGGACCTCTATCTGAAGACATCCCGATCGGTACTCCAAATCTCGGGATAATTTCTTGTAATAGCCACTTAATTACTTCCTTTGCTTGATTGGTCCGGCAGGGAAAAGCTTCAGGCCATCCTGTAAAAGTATCAACCCCTACCAAAATGTATCGATAACCTTTTTGGCGAGGTAATTCCGAAAAATCAATTTGCCAATAATCTCCTGGTACCACTCCAGATTTTAATGTTCCCATTTGAACCCTTCTTTTTATCACTGGGTTATTTCTCAAACATATTTCACATTTTGCCGTTACCATTTTAGCCATTTCTAACATTTTTACCGATACTATTTGTTTCTTTAAAGATGTCACCAATGCTTCTGCTCCCCAATGACACTCTTTATGTTTGGTTTGTATTATTTCTTTCATCATTATTGGTGGGACTACTACTTGGCCTTGCGATGTTATCCACTATCCTGCCAGATTCTTTTTTGCATCTAATAACTTACCTAATTTCTCGTCTTCCTCTGAATATTTAGGTTTCTCCCTTGGCAGAGTAATGGTTCTAATAGGGATCAATGTCATTTGAAAGGCGTCTCTTTTTGCAATTTTTCTTGCTGTCCTATCTGCCAATTTATTTCCTATAATTTCTTTAGTGTTTCCCAATTGATGTGCTTTACAGTGCATGATTGCCACCTTAATCGGTTTTTGGACTGCTTGTATTAATTTTAAAATTTCTTCTTTGTATTTAATATTTGTCCCCTGTGAGGATAATAATCCTCTTTCTTTCCATAGAACTCCATGAATATGTACCACACTAAAAGCGTACTTTGAATCAGTCCAAATGTTCACTTTCTTCCCTTCGCTTAACTCTAGTGCTCTCATCAAAGCTATCAGTTCTGCCTTTTGGGCTGAAGTTGTGCAGGGTAAAGCATTTGCTTCTACAACAGAATTCTCAGTAGTCACCGCATATCCTGCGTATCGGATCCCATCTTTCACAAAACTACTACCGTCTGTGTATAACTCCCAATCAGGATCTTCCAAAGGATTATCTTTTAAGTCCTCTCGACTGGAATAAACATGTTCAATAGTCACCAAACAGTCATGTTCTATTTGTCCTTCTTCCTGTACAGAGTTTAAAAAGACTGCAGGGTTAATCAAGTTAGTAGTTTTCAGAATGACATCATCCTGTTCTGTCAAAATCACTTGATACTTCATCATTCTGCTAGGGGATAACCAATGGCCCCCCTTTTGCTCTAAAACAGTGATTACCATATGAGGTACATATACTGTTATTGTCCTTCCCAAAGTTAATTTCCGGGCTTCTTGTATTAACATCACTGTAGCGGAAGTTTAGCATGCCATTAGTCACTTACTGAGGATCTGTTGTGGCAAGGAACCTCTCAACCTCGAGGAGTAACCTTGAGAGGCGTCCCTACTCAAGGGGCGATCCCGACATACTGGATCGAGATGCCCGCTGCCGTGGAGGAGAACTCAAAGGGCTCTTGGGCTGTTGTCCCACAAGGGGGTCCGGTACCCAGTGTGCAATAAGCCAGCCTTACACACAGAGCCGAGATATTTATTTATCTCATGGGTGCTAGGTGGTAATTCCACAAAGCTAGCACCCCACACAAAAGAACTACAGCGTATTTATCTTGTTACAGGATTAGCAAAGACCCGCCTAAGTTCATGCTCATTGGCTAGTTATGTTCAAATTAGCCTCGCTTGCCGAGTAAATTAGCATGCAGGCTCCTTGCAGGTGTGGGGGGGCAAGTCTTTCCAGTCTTGAATTGAGTCGGTGGTCGCGATCTCCCCCTGCCGCCTTTAGCTTTCCCCTAGTTACCGCAGTTTTTTGCTGACTTCTTGTTTCTTTGGCAAGCATCTAGCCGCCGATGCCTTCTAGGGCAGGATGTTCCCCTTTTATCAGTCTTTTAGTTCTTCTTCAAGGGCCTAGTCTTTGTGAGGCATGCATTGTTTATACAAGGTAATCAGGCTAGTACAATGAAGACCGACACTCTAGGTATCAACCCAAACATAGGGCTACAACCTCGCAACTTCTGCCCTTCCTGTTTTCTCCCCCATCCCACTGGGGAGGGGGGGGCGAGCAAGTGTGTGGGGCTGAGGTGACTACAGGGGATAATCCACAACACTAACAAACACCAAAACTGTTCAGCCATTATTAGCTGATGAGCTGTTAAGAACCTACAGGCGCAGCCTTGAGGAGGGTCAGGAAACAGCCTCAAGTCGCGCCAGGGGAGGTTTAGATTGGATATTAGGAAAAATTTCTTCACTGAAAGGGTTGTCAAGCATTGCAACAGGCTGCCCAGGGAAGTGGTTGAGTCACCTTCCCTGGAGGTATTTAAAAGACGTGTAGATGTGGCACTTAGGGACATGGTTTAGCGGTGGACTTGGCAGTGTTGGGTTTACAGTTGCACTCGATGATCTTAAAGGTCTTTTCCAACCTAAACGATTCGATTCTATTCTATGAGGATTATGGAGAGGTGGGGGTGGCCTGTGAGACCACGCACAAGTCATTAACACATGGTTAGGGGAAGGGTCGAAGGTGGGGACAGCAGAGGGGAGGGGAGGGACACGGGGTGGAAAATGGAGAGGAGGGTGAGTAGAAAGGGTGAGCCTCATGTCATCAGTGGCCAGTCAGTATTTCTGCCTGACAGCCCTGTGCCTGCTCACCACAGTGTATCCTAGCTTATGATATCATTTCTATGTGTCCACCTGGGTGGACAGAATTTCATTCTCTGTCCCAGGTCCAGATGCCAGCAAATGGAGAAGAGGCCACAGGTCCAGGGCTCATAGCTCCGTGCGTCAGTGTTACCGTAAATGGGCAGATGAAGAACTCTCTAAGACTCAATTTTGGAGTTTTAGAAAGCAGGCATTCTTTATTACGGCGCCGGGTGCAAGGTGGAATTTCCACAAATCAAGCACACCTATGGCTAGATCACCGTTACATTTATACACAAAAATTATAAGGTAGTACACTCCCAGTTACAATGATTGGTTAGTGATTTACATATAATTATAATATCGGTTATGTCATTCTCTTCTGTTACTACGCTTGCGCGGGGGAAGGGTCTTCACCTGGGCAAGGGTCTTCTTGACCTGTGGGTGTGTTTTTTAGTATTATAATGAAGGCAGTTCACTTCAGGACACCTTAAAAGTAGGTTCTGTTGCCAAGTTGGCCAACTAGATCTCTACCTTGCCAGGTTGTCAAATAATTCATCCCATAAACAATAGAACCTCGAGGCTCTGGTTATGGTTTAGAGAGTCCAGAGAATAGAGAATAGGGACTTCAAGCAACACAGCCTCAAATAAGAAGTAACACAGCAACCTATACATAACGCTACCATAAGGGCTAACTTATTAAAATCAAAATGTTCTTATAGTTGATTATTTCATAACCTAAAGATTCAGTAAAGCTTAAGATCATCTTCAACAGTAGCAGCAGAGCCTGCCGTAGCCTGTGCCGTGGGTTAGTCAATGTGTGCTTTGGGGTCTGGGAGAGCATCTACTGCTGTGAGTGTGGTGGCAGAGAGCAGGGCCAGGGTAGCTGGCAAGCGGTTTCTGAACACATGGTCATCTCTCAGAGTTCAGTGTGTCATATTATACGTGGCACTTCACTAAAATTAACGCTGGTTTCTTAAACAGGTCTGGCATCAGCAATCAGGCTGCCATGGGGTGGCAGGAGATGGCTGTGATCTAGCTATTACATAGACTGTCATGTAATACGAACAGTGCCTCAGATGGCCCTGATTCTGCAAATATTTGAATCGTTATTGCGCAAAGCATATGCTTATACTTAAAGTCTGCAGTCAAGGAGTTTAAGCAGAGACACAAAATTAAACAAGTGTTATACAGATTTGTTATAATTGTAAGCCCTCCGTGTGCCTCAGAGGGCCTGGCATTCAGTATTGCAAAGCAATTTTAATGCCTCTTGCTTGATCTGTAAAGCTGGGGAATTATTCAGCTGGGGAAAAATTCAAAACATTGATTGCATGCAATTGGCAGGTTTCCCTGACTTCTGGACAGGAGCGAGCCACAGGCCTGCCAGAGTCAGTGTTTCTTTGAATGGAGTATGTGGGTGCTGGAGGCAACTCTCCCATTACTCAGAGCCCTTCAGGAACGACTGGGTGGAAAAAGCTCCTTTCAGACATAAAACCACCTATGCAATCGGATAGCAGAGCTACACCAAGACAAATCCTTTCCTATGTATGGCAGGGAAGGGAGGCATGGTCTGCCTTTTCTTTCTCTTGACAAGCATCTCTGTGAGTCAAGATTTCCTCTGCAAGCCAATATGGAAACTTTAATGCCTGACATTAAATATTCCTTTTTAAAGCTGAAAAAAAAAAAGGCAATTAGAGCCTCTTGCAAAGGAAAGAAAAAAGTGTATTAGCTAAAGCAGTGACATTTTCTTTTGATAGAAAGCTGGTGTTTCCAAGAGTCTGAGATAAAGGCTAATAGGCGGTAATCAAAGAACACAGGAACCAGTCCTTATGTAATACCTCTCCCGTCTGTTTGGCACAAATCCATGTGATCTTCACTATTAAGCAATGGAATTTAGCTTCATCCCACAAAAAAAATCTCTTGGAGTACATGAGAAGAATTGTGTCCAGGCCACAAGCTTTCTGTCTGGGCTCACAGGCACATTTCCCCACAGTCAAGCTACATTCAGATGTAGAGTTTGTTTTGGCCTACTGTAAAATTAGTCACTAGCCATAAATATAAATCTCAGAGCTTGAGGTGATCTCAGAGCTTGAGGAGGTACTAGAGCCTGAGCCCCAACCTCAAATTTGTCTCTAAGATGTGGGGAAAGTGCCACTCTGCAGCCCAGCTCTGGATCTTAGGTTGTCCTTCATCCTTCTCTTTCTCTTTTCTCTATGTTCCTATTCTGTTCCTTTTTATCCTCCTCCTAGTTCTCCTCTTACTTATCTGCTAACATTTTTTTCTGTAGCATCTTATTCTTTCACTAGTTCATATTGCCAATACTAAAACACCTATTTCTAAAAGTCAGAGGTGACAATTTCTTACGCCAAAAAGCATTGCATCTAACATAGGAGGAACGCTGTATTAGAACTGAGTTTTCTGTACGAGATTCACTAGATGGAGAAGTAGAATCTCTTGGTTTGGTGCCAGCAGTGACGTTTTGATTGCACTTGTTACGTGCAAATAGATAAAGTGCAGAGCACAGCATCTGTAGGTAGTGCATCATGGAAGGGGGTCAGGTTCACAAAGTGAAACCACTTCTTGAGCTAAGTGGGCTCCATACTCCACCTGGGTGTAAAGAAATGTTTGCAGTGTGACCCAGTGCCCTGTTGGTGGGGGAAGAGCTCAGGCACCAGCTGCCCTCCTATGTCACAGACAGTAAGCAGAGACCTGGGGGTGGAGGGCTAATTACCAGCATCCTTAACCCCTTCAAGCCTGGCAGCCACCTCTTTTTCAGTCAAGGCACGGTATTGACACTTGTCTTTTCCAGTCAGAGCTCTGCTGCTGCCCAGCAAATCAGGCCTTGAAGAATTGTTTGGTTGATTTAGTGCAGCAGAGTGTGCAAAACAGCAGCTTCTCCCAGGGCTGTGACTTGTTATGAAACTTGTGTGTGTATTATTTTCTTCACTTTGCATATGTAAAGAGGAAGCAGACTTTACAGTCATGGTGTGCTGAAATGCAGAGAGGGTAAAGTCTTGTAACTGTGCACCAGCCACCGTGACTTGAAGTGGGGGTATCGGTGAAGCCAAACTTTTGGTGGGACAGGATGAGAACAAAGATCCAAGCTCTAACATACCTACCCCAGAGGTAGAAACAACAGAGAGCCATTCATCCACACCCTGTAGAAAAGCAAGACTGGCCAGCTGTGAAGAACCAGAGAGAAATGGCCTGCCAGAGTCTTTCCTTGGCAACGCATCTGCTGCGCTTGTGCAGGGCCTGGGGGATGGCTGGCTGCGGAGCCTTACAGCATGTCTTGTGCTCCAAGATCTCTGCCCATACTCTGAATGCTGGGGGGCCGAGGCCGATATGTGTGTGCCAATAGCTACTTTGAACAAGCAAACACCAAGAGATTTATTCCTTTGGCTGCTTTGCTCATCCCGGTGCGTGTTACACAGAGCCTCAGTGTCCTGTGCCGTAAGACTGTGCATTACAAAATACTTTCAGTGCAGAGCCTACCTCGTGAACTTGATCCAGCCAGCAGGATGCACCTGCTCCCCGTGAAGAATACAATGATTTTTCTCCTTGTGAAGCAGGTGCAGAAATCTGAGCCTAGAAAAGGCAGGAGCCAGGCAAGGGCTCAGGACCACTTCTCTGTGCTGCCAACTGCGAGCAGAGTGGGGTGACTCCGTGGTTTTTGAGGTTGCCTGATAAGGGACAGCCCCCCCAACTCATGAGTTTGTAGAGCAGGACTGTGCCTGTCCCGCTCAGTAAGGATGTGAGCAGCCAGAGCGCTGTCGTGCCTGGGGTTAAGGACTGGGGCAACACAGCCCTCAAGGAAGGGAAGGACTTCAGCCCCAACTGCCTTCTGACTCAAAGCCTCTTGGAGCCATTGCCAGGCCGAAGTCCTGGAGCCTCCCCTGCTCAGAAAGATGGGGTTAAATTCCTGACTACGGCCACAGCTGCAGGCTACAGTAGGAATTCCTGAGCCTCATATGGTTGGTTTTCCTACTGTGAAGGTCAGAGGAGCTCAAAAGGGCAGAAACATACTTTCTCCAAGTGTGGGCATTTTTTGTAGCTTCTTAAAAGCAGAGACTTCTGCTGCTTGTAAAGCAAGCTAAAGAAGCTGCCTTCAATGGGCTTTCCTCCTCACCCATGAATGAGATGTCCAAACAAGCATTTGGAAACCTCTGGAGTTGTATCAGGCAGTCCAGTTCCTTCAGGTAACACTGCTCTGGTTGTGAGTTCAGGCAATTTCTGTTTTGACTATCCAGTGGATTTTTTTTCTAGTCTTCTTTAGAGGAAACACTAATTAGCCTCAATCAAGAGTAAAGAATCTGATGCTTCATCCTCTGGCACTGCATGTTCCTTGATTGAAAAGAGACAAGCTGGTGTTTGTGTCTTTCCTCTGTGAAGAAGAAAAGCTTGAGTGGGATTTGAAAGCCGGTGTGAAAACAGGTTTTGCTGAGAAAGCCACTGAAGTCAGAAAGCCATCCAGAACAGCTGAGGCCACCAGGGAGGGAACTGAAGGGAAGTGGTTGTGATTCCAGCCCCCCTTCAGAAAGCAGCCACAATGTCACCTTTCTGGGTGTGCTTTGTGGTTTTAGCTATAAAAAAGGATGGGGTGAAGCACTTCGCACAAATCTTTATCGGACTCCACTACAATGCGTATTCTGAGCTTGAAAACTGAGGCATCTGTGCTTGCATTCACAGAACTTGCTGGACATTTTGACATGTACTTTAGTGTGAAAAGGATCTCATACTGGTTTCCTTTCTTAAAAACTGATCTTGCAAAATGATGAATAGCCTCAAATTCCATTAAGCTCAATGCATGTGCTCAGCTACTGGCAGGATTTGGTCCCTATGCTTGTATGTAGTTTATGACTCTTTCTCCTTGGTGACATGTCAAATGCCATATTACCCCATTGGTTCTTCACCAGGAACACAAGAATTACTGCTCCTTTAAAGAAAATGTAGAAATTACTACTTTTTTCCATGTGCTGCTAACAGGCTTCGTAACACAGTCACAGACTGGGGTGTGTGGAAAGGGAGCACTGCTGGCCTCTGCTCAAATCAAGTCCAGCAAGAGCAGGTTGCTCAGGGCTTCATCCAGCTGAGTTTTGAATATGTCCAAGGATGGAGATCCCACAGCCTCCCTGGGCACCTGTTCCAGTGCTTCCTGAGACTCATGATAATCCTTTTTTCCTGCTTTCAAAGTCACAATCTCTTGTGTTTCAAATTGTCTCTATTGCCTTTCATCCTTCTGCTGTACACCTCTCAGAAGGGTCTGGCTCCATCTTCTCTAAACACTCCCAATTAACAAAATTTGGGTCACATAAGAAAAAAAGATGGGCAGAGTTGCAGAATGCATATCCAGACTGAAACTTGAGATATTACAGCTCCAGGGGAATTAGTCTGAGCTACTGGTTCAGATGACCTTTAAGTGAGGAACAAAAATGTACAAAAATCCTGTTTGATCTGAGAGTCAAACATCACTCAGAGCCTTTCACAGATCAAGGAATTCAGACCAGATCTGTCACTAAGACGAGCCAAAGGGAAACTCCTCTCCAAACAAGTTTCCAAATAAATTCCCCAATTTCCTTTTGAAAAACCCTCTGAGTGCCCCAACATTTTGTGGTGGTCACATCTGAGATAGCCCTTTGTCCTTCCAGGTGGATTTGATGTGTGACAGTAAGTGCTGATCCCCTCGGGAATGCAGATCCCCTTAAAACTGGTTGCTGTAACGAGTCAAAGCCAAAGACAGAGTAAAAGGCTGCAATTCTGTCAATGTGTTCAGACTTCAAGGTCAGCTCTGAATCTGAGTCACTGCATTGGTCACCTGATGGCAATGGCAGCAATGTAGGATCATAAGAGTAACATCTGTGAAACAGGAAACCTTAAAGAACTGTAAGTAAGAGGTCTCTTGGGAACTGTACTCTCAAGTATCTGAAGAGCTATAGTAAGTCTCTTCTCCTGTTGAAGCTCACACTTTTGGGTGCTAGTGTCACCTTGATAGATAACTGTGTAATGCAAAGTTATGAAGAAAATATGTGTTGGGCGTCAGGCTTAAGAATCCAACAAGACATGTTAAGTGTATGTTTAACTCTAGACAGGCATATAAGACCCATGCACATGACTAAGTTCAGAAACATTGCTGAATCAGGACTAGGGAGGGCAGAAAGCTTTGCGAGTTCCTCTTTTTTTTACATCAGTGGCATTTGAAAACTAGAGGATACATCAGTCTAAAAGCCTTCATTTTCCTTATAGCAGCTACAAAAGTACATGCCACTAACCACACAGGCACTGGAGAAAAATTCAGTGCCTATTTCAGCAGCAGGGCTCCAGTTCATCACCCAGTTTCAGTAATGATACCACAGCAGCATCAGTGTGGCCAGAACTGCTGATATATAGAAATGGCATTGGCTGCTTCACCATGGCATCGCCATCACCCACCCTCGCGTGACTTCTCTGCCCCCATGTGCCAGATGCTGAAGACTGGCTGTGACCAGCACAACTGACACCAAACTTCCTCAGAGCAGCTCCGGGCTCAATTTGCTTACCCGGATTGTGCACGTAGGAGCAACTGTGTGGGGCTGCTTCACACCAGGATCCTCCCTGGCCAGGATGCTCTGACCTCCGAGGTGTCAGGTGGCCAAAATAGATGCAGTATGAAAGCTATGCCTTATGAAAGCTGGTGTAAACCAAAGTGCTGCTATACTTTTTTTTAATACTTTGTTCTGAGAAGCATACACAGTCATATACTGGCCTATTTTGATTCCTGGGGATGTGAATAGAAATATGACGCATGATAACTAATTAAGACTAGTTGCAGAACAATTAAACTAAACAGTATTTTCCTTTGGGAGAACCATAAGCATTTCATGCCCCAGATAATTGATTTCCGTATTCTTTCCCTTGGCTAGGAAATGCAAGTTCCTTGCCACATGTTCCCTGCTGGTTTTGGTCACTGAATTCTTGATGTTAGAGAAGGAGATAATGAAAGTTATCATATCCCATTCACTCCTCCAGACTCTCGGTTCAGTGGGGGGTCTGAGCATTTCTTCCCATTAGCAATAATGATAATGGGTCTCACTTAATGAGCAGCCACTGAGATAAGCATGCACATCACAACAAATTAGCAACTACACATGCAACCCTGGAAAGAGGAAGACCATAGGACTCCAGGATCTCTCCCAGAGGTCATTGATTTGTCGGTCCTTTAATGAAACAGAGGATTACCAGCCTCGGCACTGGTCCCTGCAACTAGCTGATTCTGTTAAAGAGACACTGTAAAGGAGGACCATGCTTTCCAAAAGCAGTTTGTGAAACGTAACTGTAGACCATGGGATCAGGCTGACACAGCAGAGGGGACATGCCCTGAGGAGGCTGAGAATAGCAATGAGGCCTCTGCCAAAGCTGACTCTGGGGCAGGTGGGAATAACTCCCTTATTCAGACAGAGCAAAAGCAGGGATAAGGCAAGGTACCTGTAAACAAGACCCGGTGAGCAAACTTGGAGCATTCTGCTTTGAGGAATGCCAAAGCTGGTTTCTCTGCAGCAGCAGCGGCCACTGCCAGTGTGTCAGGGCAGGCAAGAGCTGCTTGTCCTCCGCATCACCCTCCACAGCACTGGACTGTAGCCAGCGGTGTTGCGGGAAGTCAGGGCCGTGTAAGCTCCCCATAGGTAATTGAAAGTTGATTGCATCCACAATTGGCTGCCAGCAGCTGGACATGTGCTAAGCCTCATGAAGCGGGCACCTGGTCTCAGCTCACTTGCAGAAGGGATGTGTCCACTTCTCAGCACCAATGGCCCAGCCGGCTCTGGCTGCCCGTAACCTCAGCAAAGAGGTGGATTGGTTCTCCTCCTACCCCTACCAAGAGGCCAGTGTGCCCAGGAATAAGATATACTGGTGGCAAAACTGGCCTTGCGCTGCCCTCATGCAGTTTTTCGCTGGGTGAAGAGAGGACTTCAGTTTCAAGGGCTGCTAATCCTTTGTAAAGTTTACTTAGTAGCTGGAGAGATTGCTGCAGCTTTACTGAAAACTAACATCTTCCTCTGAAATGTGTTGCCTTTGGCTGGACTGATGTATTTATCAAGCAGTCACTTTCATCATTGCTTTCTTTAATTTATGCCATATATTATCACTGTCCTGTATGCTTTAGCTCTCTGATGTGCTTTGTGTATAGTTTGTCTACAAACACAGTGCAAACAAAGTTAATCTGATTGTACCTGGTTTGCTCTAATTAGAGCAATACTTAAGCATGGGTACTCAGTGTTGACATTATTCTCCGAGATCAGGAGAGCAGACATCAGGACTCCTGGGTTCTGCTTCCAGCCTTCCCTCTCTGTGTGATCACTACAGAGCAAATTGTGTAAATGGGATCTCTAGAATTAGAACCCTGAGTAAATGCAAGGCACCTAAATTAGTGGCTGAATATTTTGCAGATTTGTGAATACATCAGATGCCCCTAAAAAAGTTCATTTTTATTAGGACAAAGAAACCAATTATCCTTTAAGCAACCCCCTAACAGTTATTAGTCGCAGAGGAAGACTAAGATTACATATCAGGAATGTACTATTTAAAAGAAGACTGTCAAGATAAAATCCATACTTGGAGATATTTATTGACATGAACTTTTGTGATTGTAATAGTCAGAGCTGAGAAATACTTCAGAAAGCAAACTTGATTAGGTAAATGGTCAGTGCTCCTTGTTGTGGCATTTTACACAAGCAGTTCACAGTTTTCTGAAACCAGCTGGTTACAGAGGAGCTAGACTGGCTTTTTACCAAGTTATGACCCAGGCAGAAATATTTAGCTCTTCTAAATGAGCGTAAGCAATGCTGAGCTCTTAGTTAAACCCGGGGTCCTATAGACAGGAAGCATCTTGCAGGTTTTTGGCAACTGAGGAAAAAGAGCATACAAAGTTTCTGGGACTGGACACGTTTGTGTCTGAAGGCAACTGAGAATGAGCGCAAGCTTGTAAGGAGAGCAATGAGGACAGGTCTGTCCAGCATAATAGGAAACCTCCTCATCAAGAGTCAAGGGAGATGAATTATGGGGTAGTGTAGCCTCCACTGTCACCACTCATTTGTTGCACTTAATGAATTACTGGAATTAATCACATAATGGGTGCTCAAAGACCTGAAAAAACATCTGGCTGCTCACCTGGGCAGAACTGCAGAGCATCTGAGCAAATACATGTCTGGCCTTTGCCTGACAAAACGAGCTGGTGTGGGTACATGCAAAGCAACATCTGTCTTCAGCTGGGCTGGGAAAGCAAGGTCTCAACTGTTTGTGTCCATCAAAATCAGATGGGATTTAGATTTTGGATAAACTATAGGGACTAGCTGGGTCAGCAACTTGTCATGTTTCAATTCTATGTGCAGTTTCACTGCTTTTTAACAGAATGCAGGATGCCGTAAGAAATCGCCATTTCAAAGATGGATTTGTTTCAGAGGCAGGTGGTATCTGTGGAAGGGGCCTATAGATCTGTGCAGCCTGAATCTACCACAAAGTATGCACAAGATAGTGAAAATGTCATTTTCTTCTGTATCCCATTAGCGCAATGCTACTGAGAGTGTCATTGGCTACTCTGTCCCTTTTAGCTCTGGCTCTTTTTTTTGCTTTTTTAAATTCATTTTCAAGAACTCAAACTGGGACCCGTATCCAGACTCTCTAATTGGTATCTCATGCTGCCCAATATGTATTTTGGCAGCTGTGTTGGGCCAGAGGATACCCAGACTGCTGGCACAGGTAGGGCAGGTATCTGCCATGCCAGGGGTGTGGTCATCTGCTATGGGGCCAGAGTAGTATGGTGCTCTAGTCAGGAGTCACAGCTTGGTTTCAAGCCTACATGGAGGCAAGATGTATTTGAGATTAGAGCTTCGGATGGGGAAACTGCCAGCCCTAACTAAACTCCTTCTCCATAATGCTATAGCTTGGGACTGGCACATACAGATCTCAGAACATGAACTTTCCAACTCTCTCTCCTGGTTCCTGCTCTTGAACGTTTCCAGTGTTGCAGCTGGTGCTTCATTCCTTTGACAGCAAAGATTTTTATGAGTGGCATCCATGCAGGCAGGATGCTTAACAGCCACACTGCACCACACGGGGGAAAGATGGTGCTTGGGAACTCAGGTGGGGAAACACGCTTCTGGGCAGCATCCACACAAAAACGTAGCAAGGTAGCCCAAGAAGGAGTTTGCCATAATTTTTCTTAAACTGTGCCCAAGGCTGACCAAATGGCTGTGGGATTAGCCCAGGATTTGGGAGACCTGTGATCTGCTTTTTGCCTGGATGTGATTTCTTATTCTTGTTGGCAGGTAGCAGAAATCAAGAATGGACTACAGCTGCCCATTCGGCGAGTGCTCATCCATCTCCAACTCACTGGACTGAGCGTTTCAAAGGAAGGCCCCATGGTGAGACTGAGGATCATCTCTTCCCCATGTTATATCTCCTCATGACCATCATTGATTAGGTATGGGCTTAATCTCCAAAGCTCAATGTTTTATGTCCCTTTTAACATTTGCAGTTAGGAGAAGTCTAAGTAATTTCTTTCAGCATTACTTTGCCACAACATCTGCCTTTGGCTGTAGACTCTGTGGTTTAATTAACCTGCCATGAGAACAAATTTCCTTTTACCCTGTTTTAATTTCCCACTCTCTAATTTCATCAAATAGTCATTTGTGTCTCAGTTGCCACATGGGGACTGTAAAACAGGGATAATGGCACAGTCCTTCCCATACGGGGAGAATGTCAGAGTGAATAACCTCAGAGCCTGGCAAGCACCCAGATACTAACTATGGCAAGTACTGTGGCTGCACTCAGCTCTCTGCCACTGGCTTCAGACTATGATCTTCCCCAGACTCAGGATGTGTAAGTCACACCACTGTTATGTTACCACTGAATTTACTGAGAGATGGCTGCTCAGTTAAGCTCCCAGTCAGTCTGAAATGCTGCTTCTCCTCTATCACCCCCTCCTTCCTTGCCTTTTCCCACATCTATTTTCCCAGGCATCTGGAAAGCTGAAAAAACAGGTTTGTTTAAGGAAGCTTTCTAAAGAACGGAGGAACCATCAGAGCTGCTTCCCAGAGAGCTCTGTGCTGGTCTGTAATGCAAAATTGCTCAGGAGGGCTGAGAAGGAAGTCAGCTCTGGGCACCAAAACTTCACCTCTGCCGTGCGGGAACACTCTAAATTCAGCCTAAGAGATTGCATATGTTAATTATCATCCAGGAGAGAGGAGCCATGGGAGGTTATAAAGCTATTCAAGACATGTTTAGAACACCCAGACAGGAAGATAAGCCCTCTGATTTATTCAGAGGAAAGAAAAGACAATACGATGCTCAGTTAGATGTGGGGTGCATGATCTTGCATCCCTTTCCCATTGGCGTAGTCTCCCTGATGTCAGTGGGATGATCACTTGCATAAGCAAGGAGGGCACAGCTGAGCCATAGCAGTTGTTGCCTGTAGCCTATTGCCTAAATGCAAGCAGGGTCACAGCAGCCATACTGACTATGTGCAGCAGCATGAAAGAAGTGGATCACCCATACAGACAGGATAACCTAGCACTGAACGGGTTTTTGTTGCAAAACTTTCAAGCTGTCCAGTATCAAAGGCCAGATAATATAAAGTCTCCCCCAGCAACAAATCCAGACTTGAGCAAGAACAGTTCTGACTCCCCTACAGGCTATAAGCAATAATGTTCCCTATATATGTCCAACATTTCCTCACCCTTTATGAGATGCTTAGCAGGGTGGAAATCTTGTAGGAAGGCATCTCAAGCATGTGTGGAGCCCAAAGCAACACAGTCTGGAAGATTTAGTGCTCAGGGTACAGCACAATGTGAGGGGAAGTATTTAGTCCTGTGACACTGAAGAGATATCTTATGGCTTGCTGGTGACCCGCTTCCCTCTGGCTTTCAGAGGAATCTAATGCAAAATGGCCCAAAAAGGAAAAGACAATTCTTTGTGGTGCCCTGAAGTCGCAAGCCAGGCACCTGAATGCTTAGCATTGTTTCACATCATGAGATACTCAAAACTGTCAGAGCTGGGGTTTCTTGGGTTGCTCTTTTCTTCTTTGCTGTTTTTTTGGGGTTTGCCTCTGGAGGTCAGAAATTGCTGGGGGCTTCCTAAAGGTGAGATCCCTATATAATCCCATGACTCCAGAAACACAGGCTTTAAGAAAAATACCAAATATCCTGGCACTTATGATGAAGCCTGCAGCGAGCTATGGGAGCCCATGGTCGCATGTGTAATATGGGTTTTTCCTGGCAAGCACCGCATTGTAAGCACCAGCAGCCAGTTTGGCATCTCAGCGTCAGTATTTGGAGATAAACAAAACTTTTCTCTAAGGATTTTGGTGCTGTAACCCACAATTTCTGCTCTGGTAACAGAGAGGAAAAACAAACCATTGGTCTCACACGTCCGTGCAGCACTTGTCACCCAACGGGATCCCAAAAGTCAGCAGGCCACTGAGATGGGAATATTGTTAGAAAGGGACGCAGACAGCCTGCATGGGGTCATAAAAATGTTTCCCTCTTTAACTGCCCCTGCTCCTGCTGCAGCCTCTGGTAAAACCCAGCAGCCAAATACCGGGGCTCTTGAAATACCAGATTTACTTAAAGGGGTGGTCCCCCAGGGAACTGGCCTTGCAGATGCCGCTTCTCACAGCTGCCGCCAGAGCATTCTCTGTTTTGTAACAAAACATCCTCCGCGCTGTTTGTGTTACTGAGGGCCCCGCGTGAGCACTAACTCACTGGTCCCCCACTGCCCTGGGAGAGGGGAAGGGATGTGTTGTGATCCACATGTCACACTTGGGAAATAGAGACGCAGAGCGAGGCAGGTCTGTTGAGATCAACAGATTTATGAAAGGGATTAATGTGATTTGGCAACTCTAACACCACAAATCAGGATGACAGTTTGCCTACAGAGGAAATTACATTGCAGTGAAAAGAATCATAACAATGTAATTCTTTTTGTGTAGACATTCCTGTTTCAAAGCGAGACTTACACTGGTTATAACCATACAAACTCTTGTATACATTCTCAAAGGAAGGTTGACAAGGTAAAGCGCCCAGAGCTTTGAGTGTGATCCTTTCAAGCGGTGTGTTTGAGCTCATTCACACAGAAGAACCACCTACCCCTTTAAAAAAGAAAATCCACTAAACCCCATTTTGTATAGTATTAATTTAGTGGTTTGCATTCACAACCAAAAAACATTAGGCTAAACTTTGAACAGCCATTTGTTACTGTCACTTTCTTTGCTTTTTTTCATGCTTGTGTGCCTGTGAATGTCTGTGTATGGCTCTGTAGACTACCTCATGATATCTCACAGATCCCCTGCTGGTCTCTAGGCTGCAGGTTGTAGAGCAGCGCTTTGGTATTTAGACAGGGCTGCCTTTCCTGAGAAGTGAAAATGGCCCCAGCTGGAGGAAACGCTAACGAGAAGCCATTTCTCTTTTGCTCAAACCCTATAAATAAATACCTTATAAACAAAAGAGTA
The DNA here is from genome assembly GCF_000699105.1 of Pygoscelis adeliae. NCBI lineage: Eukaryota > Metazoa > Chordata > Aves > Sphenisciformes > Spheniscidae > Pygoscelis > Pygoscelis adeliae. Next base: position 4,053,289 of record NW_008824051.1, read on the forward strand.
TTTTCAGAGGAACTGGATAAATTCTTGGGAGAAAAATTCCCCCCAGATTGATGGCATGCAGGAAATCCCCGAGCTACAAATCTTGGGAGGCTGGGAAATATTTGGGAGAGCAAGTGCTGCTTGCTTGGCCTTTCTTATGTCAGCTCCTGGCAGACGGTCACTGGGAGAGGCAGGATACAGGTTAAACAGGCCATTGACTTGACCCAGGACAACTCTTGCGAGTCAACCCTTATTTGTGTGTAATTTGCTTTTCTCTTGGAATACCTGACGGAGCAGGGTGGCAGTAGGTTTGTTGAAACGGGTGCATGCAACTCCACGCTCCACTGCTAGTCACCTTCAAACTGGGCAAAGCCCCTGGCAGACGTGCCGGGTGGCGTGGGGAGGAGCCACCTCCGGCTCCTGGTCACATCACCCGGGTGAGCTCCCCCGGGCCTTTCACTTTTCTCCAGCGCGAGACTGAATGCGCTGATCTGCCTCTGAACCGCCGCTGTCTGGTTCAAGAACTTCTGTAAGAAGTAATTAGCAGTAGCGAGGACTCTGCTGTATTGAGCATCGGTATCTGACTGTGTGTACGCAGCACCATCTAGCGCTTTACAGAGATTTTTTTTTCCCTCTTTCCCCAAATCTGTAGCGATGTGTTCAAGGGCACGTCCTTTCATCCCCAGCACACTGCTAGTCTGTATGCTGCCGGAGGGCTCACTGCGAAGGCAAACGCTGTGTACGTTCATAGCAAACGTGTGACAGTTTGGGAGATGGAAAGTACAGGGTTAGAGGTGCGTTAACAACTCAGGCCACATACAGGTTTGCCGAGATGCCGGTGTGCAACTCCGACGGATACCCACGAGGTGTCTGAGGCCCACCCGGGACTGAACATCCTGCTTTACCTGAACCCTAATTCCAGAATCGCTGTAAAACCAATGACAAATACTTAGCAAGGGTATGGAATAACTTCGGTGCTCTCCTCTTCCTTTCTCCGGTGAAGCTGCAGAACCAATGCCCTCTGCTGATACTAGAGGATATTACCTCCTGTAAGCGAGAAAAAGCCAAGATTTAACTAATCAAAGAGCTCTTTTTTTGCTTTCTTCAGCACCCATGCTGTTATCCCCAGGGACTGGAGGAAACTCCTGCCTGGGGGTGAAATCACCCGGCCGGTGTTTGGCTGAGAGATAGCCGCTAAGCACAGGTTCTCCCAAGACCTAGGCAGTCCGCTGTCCGCGGCAGGCTCTACGCTGGGTGGCATGGCCGTTTCAGGCAGCGGCACCAGCACGTCTGGACGCAAAATCCCGTTTTTCTCCACCTGCCGGGGCTCCCCAGCGTGTCCTCCGTGCAGGCTCCCCAGGGACTCGCCTGCACCTTCCCGGGCGCACCGTGCAGAGCGCGGGGTGCTGCC
>NW_008824051.1:4055890-4077185 GCF_000699105.1 Pygoscelis adeliae
CGGTCGGGTGGGAGCCGGTCCCCGCGGGGTCGCTCGCCGTGCGGGCGGGCGCAGTCGATAGCCCGAGCTGTAAAGCCGCCTGGAGGTGAAGCGGTGCAAAGTTCACCCTTGAGTGCCTTAGCGGAGGATAGCGGAGGCGGAGGGGTCGGCTCGGGGGCGCTCACAGAGGCTCTTTGTTGTCATCCGGCGAACGCGGAGTGGGGGAGCAGAACGGTGGGCGCAGGAGGGAAGCGAGCGCAGTGGCTCGAGTTTTGTGTGCCCTGGGAAGCGCCTGTCACTCGGGCTGTTTTGCGTCGGGTCAGGGAAATCTCCGTTTGGTGCGTGCTTTGCATATGAAACAGAAAAACTGAGACCCGAGACATGTTAGAGGTCGTGAACAGTCCAGTATTTTCCCCTCCGTTTCCCCGTACAGCACGGAGAGCTGTAGGGTTAGCGGTCAGGCTTGTGCTGCCAGCAGTAGAGAGGTGTTTTTACAGAGCTGGCTGGCACATTGCAGATGTGAAACTGAGAGCTGAACTGCAGTTAGCAAACTGAATACGAAGGGATGTTTTGGTGTCAGCTGTCCCCAGATTATTTGCCTTTTGGGGAAAAGACTTGCTCAGCTTCCTTTCAAAATGAAGGGAAGGGCCCCGGCTGGTGTTGGAGGGCTGGGAATTGCGCACAGACCTGTACTGCCGTTTTGGCTGGCCTGAAATCGCACCCTGTTGTGGGAGGACGGGGAGGGAATCGGTCTCTCTGCAGGGGACGCAAACGCCGCTCTCTCGGGAGGTGGGGGTTTGCCCGGGAAAGGGTGAAGAGCTGCCTTCCCAGGCTGTGGGCCTTGGCCTGCCTCTAGCAAGGAAGATGGAAAGGCACCTCCAGCGTTCAGGTGGTGCAGATGGACAGCGGGCTGAATTTGGTGTGTGTCTCGTGAAAGATAAGCAAATGCATATATGTGTATTTATGGAAGGCTAGCAAGGACGTGGGGTGCGAACGCTTGAGCAAAGCCCTGCAGATGGGTGCTGTGGCTCCCAGCCACTTGAGGAGCAATTTCTGGAGAATGTACCACGCTGTGTGGCTGAGAGTCGCTTGTGCCTCTGGGAGAGGCTGCGCATGGAGACGGGCGAGAAAGGACTCGGTCGCCCCTTGCCCGGACTGCCGGGGGGCTTGGCTGCCCCGCAGGGGATGCCTGGCTGCTGGGGCAGGCCTGGCAGGTCTGCCCGGGTTGGAGGCAGGAGCTGGTTTCCTGGAGGGGAAATACCTGCTTCTGCTTTTGTTCCCCACAGCCTCCTTCCCCTGGGAAAGATGTTTAACTGTGCGGTGCCAAGCTGCAGCGTTTGCTCGCACGTGTTCCTGCTGCCTTTTTCTTTTGTTTCCCCTGCTGCCCTTGGTCGCTCGCTGGAGGTGTCTGCTCGCCTCCACTCCTCCTCCCCTGCTCCGGCTGCTTCTTCTACAGTTCCCTCAAGTTTGTTATCCCTTCCTGTCTTGCGTTTCCCCAGCAGTTTAAGCTGATGCGAGGTGGGTTGGCCTTCCTCAGCGTGGGGGCCTGTGGGACCGCAGCGTGCCTTAGTTCAGGGAGACGAGCAGAATGGATGTCTTTGGTTTTGCAGGGTCAGGTTTACTGAGTGATCTCCTAGGGGCAGGTGGGGGGACGACAGCTGGGACCCTGGCATCCATCACAGAGCCACTGCCTTTTAGCCAATCATCTCCCCAAAACTGCTGGTCTTACACCAACCACTTGTAAAATTTATTTTTTTTTCCCCCACAACCTCTTGAATTTGCTTGATCCCTTCTGCAAAGGGCTCCTTCTCCCCACTGCCAGTTTTTGTGCCACCACTTTTCACACCCTGCTGCTGAGCATCGCCCCCTGCAAGGGCCCGAATCTCACCAGAGCTCCCGGGCCCCTTGTTTCCTCTTGGGGAAATCCCCTGCACAGCAGCCTCTGCGCCGCCTTCAGTGCACCGAGGTCTTTTGCCAATTGTGCAGAAGAAATTAAAGGGAGGCCCAGACCAACTCGTTAGCTTGGTGCCATTTCTACTATAGCCTTTTGTTTCAGTTTTTCTCGTGAAGAGCTCTAAATGACAGTGCGATGCTCAGTGTTTGGCATGGGGCAGGCACCCAGGCCCTGCATTACCAGCATGGCTTTGACTTTTGCTTCCAGCTGGAACTGAGTGGTTTCTGTTATCTGCACGTGCAATGTGAAAGCGAATCGGTCTCTCCTTTTTCCGTAGTTTGTTTAGGAAAACTATGGTCTAGAGATAGGTGAGCTGGGATAAGTTGTGTAAACAAGGTCTAGCTTGCCTGGAGGTTTCATTCCCCATAAAGAGAGAAGTTGTGCTCCAGGTGCACAACTGCATGTGGTGGAGATCTCACTGCTTGCATGGTTGTCCTAAGGATTGAGCCAGCTCTGCCCCCTTCCACGCACCCCAGTGCCTTGTGCCCCCAAAGCCTTTGTCTTAGGGACAGAGCCATGAGTCCTTCTCTGGGCAAAATCCAAACGTGAGCCCAGAGCTCAGGGGTGACCAACTTTCAGTGCCAGAGCTGCGTGTGACTTCCAGACACGTTGAGAGCAACCCCAGGGTGGCTGCTGTGTGGCTGTGGTGCTGTGAGGGTAACCGGGTAATCTGAATCCTGGCTTGTGGGAAGAGTCCAGCTGGAAATATAAATGTCCTCTTACAGTTTTGGTTGATGGTTAGTTGTAACTGGGGCTCCCAGCTCTTCTAGTCCCACGCTGTGGTCTTTGAAGCCTTTTCCTCCTCCTTCCTGCTCCTGCATGAAACTGCTGTTTTTTTCAGCTTGGAGATCTCCCTCCTGATGGTGAGTGATACATAGAATGCTTTCTTAGGTCGTTAATTCTGTATCATCAGTAATAATAATTATACAATGTTGAGTATTATTAGTACAGCACTTGTTTGTGTGCATTACTTGGAGCCAAACCACTATACGGTTATTTTGTCTGATGGGTAACCGGAACAATGCCAGGTTGGTACTTAATGTGTCTGAGTCATAAGCAAGCAGAGCACTTCCACGACGAGGCTCCTGTAGGCAAGGCACTCTGGAGCAGCCGTTCGGGGAGGATGTGGGTGGTGCTTCTGTCCTGATGGAGGACTTCATTGGGCTCTGGTGTTTCCCTTAAATTTTGCCTCTGCCTCCTGCAGCCCCCTCGGGACTTTCTTCAGGCCACAGTCTTTGGAGCTGCTCCTGCGTTGTGTGCCTGGCGATGGGCTCTCCGGGGCATGGACAGTTTTCTTGAGAAGTGGCTCTCAAAGGGATTGTGCATTGCACTCGGAGGTCCTGCAGAGCAAGGCCAGCAGCCTCTTGTGCTGCAGGAGTCTTGAAGGAGGTTGTAGCAGATGAGTCAAGTGCTGTTACTCATCTTACTTTTTCTACAACCTCTGTTTTGCTTTGCTCATGCCTGCAAATGGTCTAATTCTCATAGAGACGAAACCTTTCCTTATCTGCTCAGGGTTGGTATAACCACACTGAGGCTATGACCTTTTTGTTTTGAGTAATGCAGGTGGACTAAGCAGCAGGGTGATGAACTGGTTAAGCTAGGTAAATGCTTCTTTCACATCTGTGCCCTTCAGGACCTCTCTCCAGCAGCTTGTCTGTTATTAGATTTTCTTCTTAGACTTTGTCGTAAATAGTGTCCTTTTCAATTAAAAAAAAAAGATTAAAAAAAAGAAATAACTTGGTGTTTACCCAGATTCTCCTTCCCCCCCACCCCCCCCCTTGGTTCTGTCCGAGTTGCTTCATCTTGGCCTAATGTGCTTTCTTCCTAGTCGCCCATGTTTGATGGCAAAGTCCCTCACTGGCACCACTACAGCTGCTTCTGGAAGAGGGCTCGAATCGTGTCCCACACGGACATCGATGGCTTCCCTGAACTCCGGTGGGAAGATCAGGAAAAAATCAAGAAAGCCATTGAAACTGGAGGCCCTGGAGGAGGTAAGCAGAAGTCTCCTGGTGTTTGGAGGTTCAACTGGAACTGTGCTCTCTCTTCTCAAGCTGTTATGGTGGTTATTTGATTGCCGTGTCCCTTCAGCAAGTGATGTCGGAAGAATTGTTGTGGTGTCTCTATGCTCCAGAGGTAGGATGTTGGCAGTATGATCTAGCATGTTAAATCAGCGAGGGAAGAAGCCAAGTCAGTTGGCAGATGTATTGCAAAATATTTCTTGCTGTCATGATTGGTGTATTTTGTTTTTAGTTCTTTAATATTAACAAATGCTGTTGTAGTATGTTGTTTTAACGGTACCTTCAGTGCAGCGTGTGGTTATGATGGCTCTTTGGAATAGTCGCACCATGAACTAGTGAGTCAGGGGAGCAAGTGAGAAGGGTCTAAGCAGAGACCAGACTAAACTCAACCACGCCTCTGCATAAACCAAGGATGATGGGCAGTTTTAGATTGGTGTCTGCCTGTTGAAACATAGTAATACAGAAAATAAAAGGAAACTGGCACTTGGGAAGAGGCGTTCTGCTTTGAAGCAGAGCTATTTGTGACTCCTGTTACAGTCAGTTCTTCAGGAAGATCTCATTTTACACTACTTTCAGGAAAGAGGTAAAAAGGGTCAGCTCTGTGCGCCTTTGGAAGTCTTTTAAAATCATAAAATAAGCAATCCTGTACAATTGCTACTTGGTTGCTTAAAGAATTCTTCCTACTTCAAAAGTTCTTTTGAGCATGGACTGCTTATCTTGCTCTGTATTCAGACTCTTGACAGATGGGTTGCTGGAACACAGAGGTTTATTAATCCAGACTGCTAACAATCTGGGACAGAGAATAAGGGAATGCCTTTCAAAGCCGAACTTTGTATTTGCTTTGTTCTCCAGGAAAAGGAGGGGAACAGGAAGGAGGTGGCAAGGCTGAGAAGAGCCTAAATGACTTTGCTGCAGAATACGCCAAGTCTAACAGAAGTACTTGCAAAGGCTGTGAACAGAAAATAGAAAAGGTAAAAAGTTTTTCTTAGTTCTCCATCTCTTGCCTTTTCTCCCACCAGTTCCAATTCAGACAGTGACTTTTATAATTGCTTCCTGTCTGTCCTGCATGTGGAAAGCACTTGCAGAGCTGCATTTCTGTGTCTGAGGAGCAGCTGTGTCCTGGACAGCTGACAGTAGAGGCATCCCTCAGGCGTTGTAGCCTGGGCTTCAAACCTGCTGATGCTTCCTTTCACTTGGGTCTTAGAGCAGGCTGGAACGCCACTCGCCAGCATTTCTGTGGCAAGAGAGCCACGAGTAACTGCAGCTTTTCCTGCTTGTTGCAGTACTGCAGAGGCGTTGGTCTCTTCCTCCTCCTCAGCAAGACCAGCTGTGTTTGTGTGCAGTGTATCCATATTAACTCCATGAAAGCAGACAAAAACAGCGATGCAGCTCATTAACGATGCAGCCCTGTAATTGAACATGTCTTAGTGCTCTGCTTTTAAAGACAGTTGGCAAAATGAAGCTGTGAGCCTCTAATAGATGTGAATAGACCTGCCAGTTGGGTAAAGTTGGCAAGAGCCAAACACCAGTATGCTTGTATCTGCAGAAACATTGGTGACTGTTGTGTAGACATTTCCTTGTTGGAGCATGAAGTATTGCAGTCTGAAAGCTCCTAAACAACTGTTTGGTGGGCATCTGAAAAGTACTTTGCAGTAAGATGGGGTGAGATCATATTAGCACTGATGCTTGAGTGGTAGGGACATAAAGTTAATTTTTGAAGTTGCCTGCATGGGGTTTGGTCATGTGAGTTTTGCTTGTTCAAGCTTACTTGGAGTTGGAGTAAAGCCTACAGGATTACCTGTTTTGAGTGTTTTTTGAACAGAAAACTACCTAAAAAGCTGGGTTGTTTTTTTTTTTTTCAGCCTAGAAAGAATACTGAAGAAAGCAGAGGGACTGTAATGAAAGGGCTTGAACAAAAGTTGCAGGCTTTGATAGAGGAACTGTTGCTATTTTACAGGTGTTCAGGGTTTTTTTTACCATCATGTTGGTAGCAAGCTTGTTAACATCCTGCTCTTTCCAGAACAGCCTAACAATTTCTCTTGTGTTGCTTTAATCTGCCTCAGGGCCAGATCCGGATTTCCAAGAAGATGGTGCATCCTGAAAAGCCACAGCTGGGAATGATAGATAACTGGTACCACCCGGACTGCTTTGTGAGCCGCCGAGCAGAGCTGGGCTTCCTCCCAGCGTATGGGGCTGCCCAGCTCCTGGGCTTCAGCATCTTGAAAGCTGAAGATAAAGAAACTTTGAAGAAGCAGCTCCCAGCTACCAAAAGTGACGGGTATGTGGGGAATGCAACAAATTGCATTGTCTAGAGGAGCCATTGCTTGCCCTCAGATACATCCTTGATAAATGTTTTGTGACATTGTTGTCTCTCTCGAAACAATATTGGTCGTAGGAGCATTTGGTCCTTCCTATGACCTTATGCAGATGACAACAGGCAAATTCCCCGTCCCTGGGAGCATGCAGTCCACTTGCCCCCTGTGACTGCCTTGAGAAAATGCAGAGACCAGCAGCTGTGACTTGGAGGACTGATGTAGGGCTTTCAGCCATAAAATAATGCATGCTTAAGACGAATGGATACTGGGTTCTGCGCCTCCTCCTGTGATGCTGTTATCAGTGATGGTTTCTCTGCTCTAACCACTTGTTAGAGAATTGATTTGACATGTCTTATCTATGAGCTGCTGATCTGTGACAGGCACGGAATCTGATAATGATGTTTATTGGCTGTGTAGTGCTTACACTTGGATGCTTTTGTTTGCTAAATCTTCTATGGTACAACTGAAATTTCATTGCTTTGCAGTGAAATTTTTAGTGGAGGCTTTTGATGGAACTTGTACTGACAGAGAAGTGCTTCCAGGTGGCTTGCTAGCTTTGGTCAATCTTTCTCTGTTAATGAAGGCTTTTGTTATTTGTTTTTGAGGTGACTTTGCCTAGAGTCATGCTTCATAACACAAGCCAGTGTTGCATTGTCCCCATGGAGAAAGGAACATAAGGTGTTCCTGCATCCTACAACTAGGAAAGATCTTGCTTTTGTAAAACATTGGGCTTCTCCATGTACCTTGTAGGCTGAACTCAGCTTTGCTTTTGCAAGGATTCACCATGAAACTCTCCAGTGGGACTGATGTTAGGTTCTGAGGTGCCATAGCCATGTCAAATCTGTGCAGTCTTTGTCAGTATTGGTCCTCCAGGTATGTGGCTGATGGGCACGGCGTACTGTTCAGAGCCATGCGTGTGTGTGAATGTCATTCTCAGCCATAGGTAACAGAGCAGAGCGTGCATTAACTGATGTATGTTTTAAGAGGCTGCCATTCAACTTCCATGCTTTATTGTTGGTTGGCGAGCAGTTACTCCAGAAGTGTTCAGCAGTGGTACAGGTGCCGTGGGGAGGGTCCTGCAGTGCCGCAGGAGTGGGTGTTTCTGCTGGAGCCCTGTCAGGTTCTGCACCGTTCGCCTCACTTGGCTGAACTGCTGAAGGCTGAGACAAGCTGTCTGCCTCTGCCCAGCAGCCTGCCGTCTTTTCACACAGGTCTTTTACCTCTATGTGTGTTGCAGGATGTAAGTAAAAGTACAGTGTTTCAATGCACTGGCAGCTTTTCAAGTAGTCCTTTGCTTTTTGTGCCGAGGTGTGTGTTCCGCTTTGTCCTAGAGCGGTGTGTGAGTTTAATAGGGTTATCTGTCATTTTCTCCCATGTCTTCAGCAAAGCTCTAGAGATTTGACTGCATGTTTCTCTTGTCTGCCCTGACTCTGCTTTTCTGGGCCACTTCAGGATGCTATGCAAAATATGAAGGCTTTGTAAAGATAGACCACAGAGTAGCTTGCCAAGTCACTGTGTAAATAAAAGCCTAGAATTGCAGTGGAAAAAAGCTTAGGCTGGTGATGTAGGGTAATGTGAACCAGGACCTCACGCCAGAAAAGCAGCAGGACGCATCATCTTTCCTGCTTTCTAAGCACTGCATGAACAAGCCCCTCAACCATGAAGGTGCTGGCTGGCTCTTATGCTCCACTACCTTTCTTCCGCTGTTTGGGTTGTGTGCTTGAGCCAAGGGTATTAAGGGTCAATTGGAAAAACAGTTGTCTGTCAGACAAACTGAATGAGTGAGAGTGTAAGTAAACAGAATGAGTGGAGAGGTGTGGTGTGCTTCCTACCTGGTGATTTTGTGCCAAGAAAGCACGGAAGTTCTGGAGAAGCCAAAAGAAAAACACCCCAGAAGTTTGAATGAGATGCACTTACCTCCGATAATTCATCTTGTGCATTCAATCAGATAAGAAATTAATAAGAGAAATTACAGCATCTCGCAGAAATGATGCTACAGCATCTGTTGTAGGCAAAATTATCTTTAAAGATATTTCTGATTGTGCTGCATCCAAATTATATCTTGTCTGGGATGTCTCTGCAATTCAGATGTGACACATCCAAATTCATGTGCTGCTTCTACATGTCTAGCCTGTACTCTGAGGAGAAGCTCAGACTTTGGGACTGCCCTGTCAGCCCTTTCCTTAAGGTTGGCAGTGTGACGTGCCTATTGCAGATGAGAGAAGTGAGGTGCTGAGCAGGGCTACCGAGAGTAGGTTGGAAAATCCCTTCCCTCTGAAGGGCAAAAATGGGAAGGTTTCCTGCAAGGATCCTGGCTCCTTTCCTCGGTCAGCTCTGGGTGAGACATGCCGAGCCTCCCCTGGGCTGTTGTGCCTGAGTGCCAGCACTTTGCAGGCCTGAGGAAGGAGGATCTTGTGTCCTTGCCAGCAGCTTCTTGTGTGGAAGGTACTGATGTAGGAAATGCAGTAGCAGCTTGTGAGCTCCCTTTGACTGTGCTTCTTCGGTAGCATGTGTTTTGCCCTCCTGCTCTGAGCTGTAATACTTTCCTGTACTTTCTGCCTCACTTGTTTGGGTAGAATTGCTGCCCAGGATAGGAGCAAAGTGTCGTTCTGGAGATGTCATGCAACACCGGATTAACTGCAGAGGTTGCCTGAGGCAGAGGGTAAGTACTCAGGTCAGCAACAATCTGGCAGTGCTTTACAGGGAGGAGGAGAAAAGGGGAGATGTTCCTCCCTGTGTTGGCTGCTTGCTTTATCCAGGGTTGCCATGACTGTCCTTTCCACTCTTCACTTTCATTGTAGGGAGGACATGAGAAATAGAGTAGATGGTAAGGAAGGGCCGGGCTAGAGTGGGACAGTTCACCTCCCTTTTCATCTTCTCAAAAGTTGGAATAAATCTTGTCGTTGCATATCCTCCATGAAGGTGAGAAGAAGTGGTTTGCGTGGGCTGGCAAGTAGCAGTCCTTCGAAGCAAGCTGTTGGGCTATACCTGTTCAGAGTGGGAAGACTGTCCCTTCCCCAGCAGGAGAAAGGGTGTACACAGTAGCACCCAGCCGCTGTTAGCAACACAGTGTTTGGTCCCAAGGATGGCAGATAAAATTAATGTGTGTGTGTGAGTGTGTATTTTGTCGATTGTTCTAAAATTTGCTGTTTTGGGAAGATGTGAGATGAATTCAGCTTTGCCATTCCCTTCTCCGGGCTGTATAAAATGATGATTAGTGTTTGTTTTAAGCCTTGGGCATAGCCAGGGACGAAAGAGAAGGTGGTGACTGACAGCTTTATGCCTCTCTGCAGTTGGGATGATCCCTCCCGCTCTGCGATTTGTTCAAGTGGCTGGAACAGGTACAGTAATTGCTCTGTCCAGGAGAGCAACCTGCTGTCCCCTTGACTCTGAGGAGAAGCTGCCAAAAGTGTGAGTCCCTGCTGGAATTTGGATGCTTTCCCTGTGTCCCGGGGCTTCTTGGCAGGGTGATCGCCTTCCAGCAGTTGGTGTGCTGGCTTTCCTCCTTTTGGAGATGGGGAGACAAGTTACAGCATAGGAGTGAGTGCTGGCTTGCGGGGGGGCAGGCTGACTGTCAGCCTGCTGAGGGAGAGGCACTGCAGATACACAGCGTTTGGGCACCCATCCTAAATACTTACATTATTAAGCCCTCTGGCTTGGGAAGGTGCAGCAGAGTGCTTTGCGCTCAAGCTGATATGTTTTTCCCAGATTATGTTGTGTACCCTTGACTCTGTTAAAACTTATATAAGTCATGATCCTTGTGGTGGGGCTCAGTGGATGCTCTGGTCTTGACCCTCACAGGGGCTGCAGCCAGGGGGGAGAGGGGACTTGCTTGGCCTGGGGGCTTTTGAAGGCACGGCTCTGTGTGTGCTGTATCCAGGCCTGCCACGCTGGTTCCTGCTTGCCTGATTTATAAAACAAGATGGAGGTTTTCTCAAGAAATGCAAGCAATACTGGTAGCACAGTGCGGCTGTTGTCCCCCCTGAGGCAGTGCACTTTAAAGCGTAGCCCCAGCTCGGACTGATGGGACCTTGCAGGGGAACAGCTGAAAGATGAGCTCTTCTGCAAAACCAGCCCCTTAAAGACTTGCAAAGTGCTCTGAATCATGGTTTGGACAGAGGTGCTAATGACGGGCTAGTGGTGGCCGCTGCAAACAAAACAAGAACTTGGCCCAATTTTAGGGGCAGTACAGTTACTAGAACTTACAGGTCTCATGCATGAGTCTTCGGGAGAAGAGTACCTTTTAACATCCTTCTGCAGCTTTATAGCTAATAAGCTGTCATACAGGGTTGGTCTTAACGGTAGCAAAGTACTAGAAAGTGAAGTGTTTAAAATTTCGAGTAGGAGAGCAATCGAGAATGTCAACTTTACGGCTTAACCATCAGCCACAGCTTATAAAGTTAAGACAGATGCTTTCTTAAAGAGAAACCTGGCTGATGTTTTGAAACGACAGCAGCTCTGTCAAAATGAAGTGCAAGATCCAAGCTGTGTTCATGCTCTGCCTCAAGTTCCAGACCCATCATGCTGCACGTGGGGCAAAATTTCCCTTTATTTCCCCACGAGGAGAGCACACACTGATTTGATTTATTGATATTGATGTATTTTGAAGCCAGGCAGACCCAGGGGATGACATGACTCTGGAAACATAAATGATCTTCCTCTGAAGTCTCTTGTCATTCTGAAGTCTGCCAAAATCCCCTGGTTTTCATTTGGCTTCCTCTTCTTTCTTGTCTTTCTCAAGCAGCATTTTCTGCAACTTCTCTCTGCGTAGCTCTAAGGCCCCAGCTAATAACAATAAATTTCCTCACACACAACTGCACAGTAGTACATCACGAAACTGCTATCAGCCTGGGAGCACTTTGCAGGTAGAAACTTCCTCCTGTCTGATTTCAGAGACCTGACTTAATTCCAGTCTGAAGAGAAACTATCTGGGAAATATCTAGTTCCCCAGTGTGTTAGCTTATTAAAGTTACCATGTTTGCTGTCCTTTATTTCAATATGGGCTGTCTAAACTGAAAAATCAAGCTGTTGATTCAGCTGAAAGACACTATAGTCTTTTAACGTGCATTGCTACACCTCCTCAGATTTGGAGCGGTATGCTTATATTCAGTGATTCTTAGGTATGCCTTTGGTGTAACTAATACAGGTGTAGATGAATGTGCCTGAAAATGTTGCAGTATTTCATGTGCTCTTCTGCCAGACCATACAGTTACCCTGTGGAAAAGCTCTAAGTGTACCTGACCTGATTAAGGCGGCTCGCGTTGCAGAGCCAAGTACATGTCTACAATCTAGCACTGAGGAATTTGAAAAATGGGTTTGCCTGCCAAAACTGAGGATATTCAAGCCTCTGCAGATATCAGCAGTTGGTAAACTGAGCTCTGGTAGCTGCTGGACAGGCATTTAAATAACTTCCTTTTGTGTGTGTGTGTGTGTTTTGTTTTGTTTTTCTCTATTAGAAAGAGAAAAGGAGAAGAGGTAGATGGAAATGTGACTGCAAAAAAGAAACAGAAAAAAGAAAAAGAGAAAGAATCAAAGCAGGAAAAACAGCTGAAGGTGAGTTTTAGCTGATCACATTCTAAAAACTGCTTCGTTAGAAGAGTGTGGTGTCGGGCACTAACTGAAGAGCTGTGGCACCTAGGGAGGGGCTGTACCTGGTGCCCAGACAGAGCAGAGTTGCAGTACAGCTTGGTCCTCGTGTCCTGGTGCAGGAGATGCCCTGTCACTAAGGCTTTACTGACAGCAAAAGAAAAGAGAGGAAGGAGCTTCTCTATGACTTGTGCTTATTGGATTTAAATAGATTAGGGTAATGCCTTCTCTCTCAGGGAGGCTGGTTCTGTGGTGCTTCCTGTATCATCTGGTTGTGGTGGCTGAAGCTCTGAGCCCGAGTGCTGTTGTAGAAGAGCTTGGAAATAATAAATAGCTCATTGCAAAAATTAAACAGAGGTAAAGTGTGGAACTAGAGAAGTCATATCTTTTTCACCCTCCAGGGAGCTGTGTTCAGTTCTTGGGTACGAAGTGGGATAGATCACAGCTTTCTACCTTTAAGTTTCTAGAATATGTGGGAAGAATTCCCAACAGAGCATCAGGAATTTTGTATTCATTGAAAGTTTGGCATAGGTGCTTTCCAAGAAAAAATTAACAAGCTGCTTTTGCTGCAATTGAAGTCTTAATGGAGCTGTAGAAAAATGGTATGTCCACCTTTGAACAGAAGTTTTCTTCTTTGTTGTTAACACCTTAATTTTCAACAAAACTAGCTGAGACATTATCAAGGTTTTGCTGCTGCAGTGCAGATGTTTAGGACAGATCAAGGCAATTTGTGGATCAGGGTTTAACTGTGGGTTCATTGATTTTTTTTTTTTAATTTTTTTTTTTTAACAGCATTTCATCAAGCACGACCATTGACACTGAAAATTAAACCATTTAACACAGTCAACCAGTTCTCCCAGGGTAGACTGCATTTTTGAGTGTAGTCAGTGAATAACATTCAGAAACTATCTGAGATATTTTAGGATGCTTCTTTGCTGTCCAACCCTTTCACCTTTTGTTGAAAGGCTCAAAAGAATTTGCAGGCTTCTCCGCGCTGCTGCAGGTGACTAATCTGGCAGAAATTCCTCATGTTCTTAGGTGGCTTAAAAGAGCAACAGTGCCAATCAGCATATCTGGTTTTTGTTTTAATACAAGGCTCAAATGTAGCCACATTCCAGCTGTTGGCAGTGTGAACTAGTTAGGTGATTTTTGCAAAGGCTGTTGGGAACTCACTAAAAGTAGAAGTGCGATAGAAACATGGGTTCCACTCTACCTAAAAGCTAGCTGTCTTGTTAGTGTCGCTTGTACCTTTTTGTATGGGATAGTGCTGTAAAGGTTGCTCCATGGCCTGCCTTCACGTGTTTGTGATGGAGAAGCCTTGGTTTATATAGAATCCCATAGGGATGTCCTTCCACATGTAATCTTGAGAAGAGAGAGTGTTTGCTGAAGTTGTGGTGTGCTCATGCGTTCATACTGAAATCTGAAGCATGTGGCTTTAAAGATCTGTTCTAGGTGTTTGGGTGAAATGTGCAACTCTCCCTTTTGGTAAAGATACTGGTTCTTGGTGCTCTTCATCTCACAGTCTGTATTTAAGATACCATGGGCTTGCTAAAACCTTGTCCACATACTGCAGTTTCAGGAGTGTTCTTAGAAAGCAATTGACTGCAAGTAGCTAAGCTGCTGGGTTTTGTCAACAGGAGCAGACAGAGCTGATCTGGGGCATCAAGGATGAGCTGAGGAAGGTCTGCTCCACTAACGACCTGAAAGAGCTGCTGATCGCCAACAAGCAGGAAGTGCCTTCAGGGGAGAATGCCGTGAGTTGGTCTGTAGTTGCTTTGCGTGTGTGCTGGGTCTCTGAATCAGAGAAGCCGACCTGAACCAATATTGCTGCAAGGTCCACAAGTTTGAAGCATGTTCCTAACATAACACTTCAGAAAGCAACTCAGTGCAAGACCCAGTCCTTTTGTCCCAGGACTCTGATGACATCACTGTTACGCTTGCTTGTGAAGGGCTGTGTGGTGGTGTGTGATGCTGAATTCAGTGCCTTAGTCTGTGACGTGCCTTTATTCTGCTATGCCCAAACTGGTCTATGTGGTTTTTTTTTTTTGTTGCTGGCTTTTCAAGAGCAGGTTAGTTATGGCACTTCACATTGCCTCCCTCAGCTGTTAAATTATGCAAAAAGAAGCAAAAACTGCACAAATACTTTCCTGGTATCTTTTCTAAAAACAGTCACTTCTCAGTCTGTGTAACTTGTGAAGGTTTTCTCTCTTTCAGAGCCACGCATCACTTTAAGTACTTGTATTTATTAAGACTCTTTGTAAGGAGTGTGGGCTGGGATGTGGGAAGTGTCTAGACTCAAAATGGTCAAGAAATACTCTCTAGGCGGGAAAACCGGGACTTGTCTGAGCCTACATTCCCACCTACCTACTCATGTGCTCAGATGCAGTAGCTTGTCTCCTCCTTGGCTGTTCTGGCATGGCTGCCTGGTCAGGTGCTGTGTGGTAGGTATGCTCTCCTGAATGCCAAATCCGAATAGGAGAGACTGCGAGCCATGGGTGTGAGCAGATACGGT
This sequence comes from Pygoscelis adeliae, assembly GCF_000699105.1. Classification (NCBI taxonomy): domain Eukaryota; kingdom Metazoa; phylum Chordata; class Aves; order Sphenisciformes; family Spheniscidae; genus Pygoscelis; species Pygoscelis adeliae. Next base: position 4,070,255 of record NW_008824051.1, read on the forward strand.
GTGACCGGGGAAGCTTCATGTCATGTCTTTAAAGCATCGTAAATCAATCGGTGCTGGTAAGAGTCTTGGTTTATATGCAGTGTATGCATGACAAGCGCTGGAAGCATCTACGTTTGTGTGCCAGCAGCCTGACAGTTATTTTCTTGTGCAGCCCAGTGTAATGTAGCGCATGGGCTTCCGGCCTCCTTCTGCCATGACCTGTTGTGTATTCTGTGTTCCTTCAGATTTTGGACCGAGTAGCAGATGGGATGGCATTTGGAGCTCTGCTTCCCTGCGAGGAGTGTAAGGGGCAGTTTGTGTTCAAGAGTGATGCATATTACTGTTCAGGGGATATTACTGCCTGGACTAAGTGTGTTGCTAAAACGCAGACTCCCAACAGGAAAGACTGGGTAATCCCAAAGGTGGGTGTTTACTGCAAATTTGATGATCTGAAGCACATTTCTTAACTGATGTTACCTATTGTAAGGAGATTGAACAAGCAGCAGTTGGTGTCAGATGCCAGAGAGCAGAGTGTGCTGCAGTGCTGAGCAGCTGTGGCAGTGGGGAAGTTCTGTCACAGCTACATCCCTCCAGGGGTAGGCAGCTAATGCATAACTAAATCATATTTTTTCCAGTAACACTAAATTGAAAGAGATGTTGCTGATTTGATTTGAAACCCATCATCTACCCTCTTCTAGCTTTGTTTTCCCAGTCAGTAAAGTGGGTATTTGCCTACCTTGGTATGAACATCTCAGAAATCCTTTCCAAGACCTGCAGTAAATGCCAACATCTGGCCAGTGCTCAGTTTAGCCTTTAAATCTTATAGTAGTATTAGTTGTTTTTAAACTCTACTTATGCTTCCATCCACAGGAGTTTCGGGAAATTCCTTACCTGAAGAAATTTAAATGTAAGAAGCAAGACAGGGTATTCCCTCCAGATGCTGCGACTGTGAACTCTGTGCCTCCTCCCTCCGCATCTGCTCCTTTGACAGAGACCGTGTCTGCACCCAGAGGTAAGCGGCTGACTGGGCATGGGTCAGTGGAGTTCAGGATGGTGTGTAATGCCATTCCCAGCCAGACAAACATGCCACCCTGAAGAGGCATGCTGTTCTCTTGCCCCCAAGCAGGCAGAGCTCTCCTGGTAAAAAACAGCATAGGAAAATCTCATGTGCTTCATCTTCCTAGCACAGGTCGACCCTGATGTGGTTGGTTGCCTGGGCACATGGGCTCGAGATCCTGATTGTTTTCTAACAAATCACTTCGGGTATTTGTTGATGGTGAGGAAATTATGTGTTTGCAATGAATCAGAAACTTTAAAGGCCGATGTTGCAAAATGTGTCTCAAGGGAGACCTGCTATGAAATGCCTTCTTGCTTGGTTTCTTGGGGAACGTCCAGGGACCTCCATAATGCCAGATATTCAACATCCAATATTAGGTTTTAAGGGCAAGAGTGGAGTGTTTTATTTTTTTAAATCCTCCGTTGAGATTTGACTTTACCAATCACTAACTCCCCTTATGCAAAATAGATATGCTGTCTCCAGCCCACGAATTGGGAAAAGGTTGGACTCCAGAAATTTCCCATAGGCTGTTGGAATGAGTTGCATGCTTTGGTGATATAGCCTGTCCACTGAGAACTATGCTGACTTCTTTCTTATTCAGCCTTTTTAGCCTTGGCCATAGTTCTGGGAGCAGGGGATTATTGTTACTTGGTGAAAAGGGTGGAAGTAATTCTGCACAGCTAATTTTAGCTAGATCCTGTTATTTTAGCAATGAAGACAAAGTAACCCAGGTCTCGGTTCTGATTGGCAAGCTGATTCCAGCCCCAGTGTGCCTTGAAAGTAAGCTCAAAGCGTTGACCAGAATTAAAGCCAGGTTACTTTGTTTGATAGCAACCTAAGTAATCTGAGTGGGGGGAGAGGAGGAAACAAACCCCTCAGTTGCTCAACCAGAGTTAATAGCATTTATCTTTAGCAGTGGAGGTACGCTCTTAGACACTTGTCACATGCTGGACCCACCTCATTGCAAGGTGTTAACACAATGATGTGATGGAGCCTCAGATGGTTACCAGTTTGCTCCTGACTTATGGGGTTTGCATGATACAACCTTGTACTGTCTATAAGATCAAGACCCAAATGTACTGTAACATGTGGGAACACTCTTGCTTGAGAGACGATCCTCTTTCTCCAGCCACTGCGAAACAGATTTCCTTTTGAAGAGGCAGGAGCTTTCACGTTACAGTGAGTTTCTGCCATGCTGTCCAGGCATCGAAGGAAGAGGGAAGCAGAGCAGAGTCTCTAGTAGCACAGTGCTGAAGCAGACTGACTTTTTTTTTTTTTTTAATTAAAAAAAAAAGGGCAAATAATATGCCTACGTATCCATCTTCCCTGTCTTCCATCCCTTCTGTTTGTTGGCGGGTGCTGAGCTTTGTTGCCCTTCCTAGGAGAAGAGGAGCTTCCTCCCACTTGTTTAGCTCAGGTCAGACATGCTTTTGGGCCCTTGTCTCCCTGCCTGCTGGGGTGATTGTCCTGAGCATGGGGGGTGCTGTTCCTTTGTGCTTGCTATTTGCCTGGGGGGCTCTGTGCCTGTTGCTAACATGCTGTGTTATTTCCGAACCCCTAGACAAACCACTGACCAACATGAAGATCCTGGTTCTTGGAAAGCTGTCAAAGAACAAGGAGGAGGTGAAGAGCATTGTGGAGGAGCTGGGAGGAAAGATGACAACAACAGCTAACAAGGCCACCCTGTGCATCAGCACACAGAGTGAGCAGCCGTGCCTTCGTTACTGGTAGCACTGATAACAGCTGAGCAGATTACAGAGGGCACGCATCCTTTGAGCTCTCTGAGGATCAGTGTTTGGATTAGGGGGAGTGCTTTGTGCGTGCACATGACCTTAATGTGCTTGGAAAAGTAAAGACAGATGCGTGCTGTTTGAGTTTTACTTACCTAGCACGTTAGTCCTGCAGGTTGTGCCATAAGGCTCTGTCGGGTCTGCAGCAGCTGGAGCTCAGGTCTGTATGCAGACCGTGGTGGTGTGCAAGCCACCCTTGTTGGGATGAAAGGTGCTGGGGGCTTGTGTCCGTGCTTGCCTTGGGGAAGCCACAGAGCTGACTGTGCGTGCCTGAGGGCAGTTGTTTTCTCTGTTGGCAACTTAGGGTCTGCTCTTGCTCCCTCTTGAAGTCGAGGAGCAGACTGGCTGCTGAGGTAGAACTGCTTCTACCTGCCAGGAGGTCCAAGAGGGACTGTACAGCCCCAGCCCAGCTCCAGGAAGGGGAGAGCTGGACCAGCCAGATAAAACATGAGTGTTCATGCTCTAGCCCAAGCTGCGGCTTTGAGCCGATGGGGATTTTACTCTCCAAAGAACATGGTGAATCCAAAATGTGGTGGAATTCTGTTTCCACAAAGTGTTACAGAGCCCTGAATCATGGCCAGAGGGAGGGGCTAAAGTCTGAAACCTCACTGATGCTTTTTCTCTCCGTTTCCCACCCTGCCTCTACAGAGGATGTGGAGAAGATGAGCAAGAAGATGGAAGAAGTGAAGGAGGCCAAAGTCCGTGTGGTCTCAGAGGAGTTTCTTCAGGATGTGAAATCCTCCAGCAAGGACTTTCAGGAGCTTGTGTCTCTCCATGCACTTTCGCCTTGGGGTGCGGAGGTGAAAATGGAGCACGAGGAAATGGCCGTGGATGGGAAATGCAGCAAGCCCCCAAGTATGAAGAGTGCTGGGAAGGTCAAAGAAGAACAAGGTGAAGAACAAAGCGGTTGTTTCTCCGTAGGCCTGTTCAATGCTGTGCATGCACAAAGCAAATCTGGGTATAGTCCATCCTTGCTCTTTCCTTGAGTTCTCTGCCCTTTTTCTCATAATAAATTTAAATAATGAGACCTCAGGGCAAGACTAGCTTTAAGTATAAACATGAAGCTGTCTCCTGAGCTGGCTCTTGTTTCCCCTAGTTCAGTCTTGCTTCAGAGATCTTCTGTGCTGTACGTGCACAAACTCCCTGACACCAGTCCAGGCTCTTCCTCATAACACCTCTGCTTCTCTCCCAGTTTGTGTCACTGTTGCAGCTCCAAGGAGGTGCTGGGGCACCAAGATGTGACAGACACTACTGTGACTCCTGAGGGGTGTTAGCAAGTGAGAAAATACTGGGGCCCAGAGCAATGGGTCTTTGTTCTACTTGGTTTATAACATAACACTTTTTTAACAAAGGAGGAAAAATGCCCAACACCAGTGGCATTCCTCACCAATGCCATAGAGAGCTTGCATTATTAATGCTGGACGGTGAACAAAACCATTGCATCTGCTCGCCTGTCTTCAGAACCCGTTCTTCTCCATGTCCTCCAAGCTGAGGTTTCTGTCATACAATTGGGTATGTTACTGCCAGACTATCTCACAGCAGCAGGATCTCCAGGGGGACCCGAACACCCCCTGCGCCCCGTGAGGTTTTTAAATCCCACTTAAACACAACCACAAATATGACTTTTATCTGCTGTGCGGGTGAAAAAATGATATGGCCCACTCCTTGGGGCCAGAAGGAAGGAGATAGATAGAATCTGCGGAGATCTTTCCTATTTTTCATTTAACTGGGGAAGTGGGGGCTGTGAACTGGCTGCTAAAGCCAGGTAAAAAAAGCCATTGAAGTCATCCTGTTCACATACTGGCAATCTGATTTGAAGTCTCCTTAGGGTGATAATTATGCAAATTGAGAATTTAAATGTTGATTCAAGTCAGACTGCGTTGCCTGCCTAGGAAAAAAATTAACTCTCTTTTGCTGCAGGACCTAGCAAGTCTGAAAAGAAAATGAAGCTAACAGTTAAAGGTGGAGCAGCAGTAGATCCTGATTCTGGTGAGTGATAACAATGGCTGCGCCTGCCTCACACAGTCTTCAGGATGCGTGATCATTTGCAAAATGTTTTTCTGTGAAAGGATAAGGGTTCCATAAAAGGAATGTGATTTTTTTTTTTTTTTTTAACCACTCTTTTCTTGCTGTCAAAGGAAGGATGTTGATTGACATCCAAAGCTGGATATTCCAGGATTTTCTAGTGTAACTTTCAGAAGGACCACTTCAACTAAGGAGTGCACCTTGTTCAGCTTCAGGAGCATCTGTCAGTGGGGCGAATAAAGGCCAAGCCAGCAGAGGCCACAGGTCTGGCATGAGCATTCTGCCCCCAGGCTCTTGGGAGGGCAGCTGATGCTACTCTCCAAACCTATGGTGCACAGACATTGTTCTGAGTATTCATACTGCATCCAAGGCCAGCCCTTGGTTTTTCAGTCCATTTGCTAATGTGACACCTGCAGAGCTGTATCTCTTCTGAGAATTCCTCCAGCTGGTCATGCAGTGTTAAATATTAGATTTTAGATCGTCCTTTTCAAAAGTTACAGGGGTTTTTTTCTCTAGTTAGGATTGAGGTTCACTCCAGTGTATCTAAAGGTGCGTGCTCACAATTTATTAAAAAGAAAACATGCTTCAAGTAGTTTTGCATGAGCATGTGGTCGTTGTTTTTGCAGTATTTTTGTTCAGATTCACGCTACTTCATGCAACGTTTGGGTGAGCACAAATGTAGGAAGGAGACCTAAAATGGTAACCTCCTCTGTGTTCCAATTTGTTTCTTCTCTGTAGGTTTGGAGGATTCTGCTCACGTCTTTGAAAAAGGTGGAAAGATTTTCAGTGCAACCCTGGGCCTAGTAGATATTGTGAAAGGAACAAATTCCTATTACAAACTGCAGCTGCTAGAGGATGACAGAGAGAACAGGTGAGTTTTGTTTTCCCTAGAAATACTTTTGTTCACTTTTCTCCAATAAATATTGGATTTTTGGCATCTACAAAAGCAAAGTATGAATAAAATGTCTTTGTGAGGAGATATGGATAGGTATATTTATTTAAAAAAAAAAAAAAACACCACACAACTAAAACTAACAAAAACCCAACACCCTCCCCCCACACCTCCCCAAACCACCAAAAACTACAAAACAACCAAACGGCCACCCCTGGAGAGATCTATGCTCGGTGTGGGGACATTTCTTTGTGGTGTTGACAAAACCTAAGTTGGGAGGTGAGTAACTTTGCAGAATTGCATCTGGTAGTGTTCATTCCTGCATCCTAGGGTGAGCGAGGCATGTACAATTGGTGTCTTTAGGATGGGGTTAATTGGAGGGCCACAGTGCTCTGTGACTAATGGCTGCCCTTGAAAGTACAGAAGCAGAATTTGGTGGAGGTTCCTCTGTTCTAACATCAAGACCCCACACATAAAGTCATCGATGTTGGGAATCTTTCTCATTCTCCACCTTACTCTTGTCTTCTAATTGCGGAGCTGTAACCTTGGGAAACAAAACCAGATTCTGGCTATTCTACCACAATGTTGTCCCGAGTTGGCTGCCCTGAGGCTTAACAAAGTGCACTGAAATGGTCAGGGGATGATCCTGTGTGTTTAGCTTTCCAGTCTCATCAGACAATGGCAGAGCTGTCCAGTGGCTGCATTACTGAACACAGATAAAGAAATGGAGAGGGTTCTTTAAAATGAAACTGCTCCCCCAAGCATCTAAGGGATGCACAGAAGTCTAGGGGAGCTAATGGCTGGCAGCAGCAACCCTGGTTCAGCTCTGGATTTATTGCACTTTACCATGTTCATAACAAGCTTTTGTTGCTGGCTCTTTTATGTGGAGTTTGTATCTGGATCTGTGATTCAGTACATGGAGGGATCTCCGTGCCTGCATTTCATGCCTGACAAATTGGAAAGGTTGATTGATTGTATCCCTCTAAATAATATGGAAGCTCACCCAAGGTGGTGTCAGTAATAAAAACAAATACTTGAGTTACTTTTGGTTTCTCTAAAAATCTGAACTCTAGGACTTGAGGCTTAAAGATGCATGGTGTTTGTTTTTTCAAATATATAATCCCAATAGCCTGAAGATTCGTATTTGTGAAACATTAACACTGAAGAGATACTGACCTCTCTATTCCT
>NW_008824051.1:4077221-4082401 GCF_000699105.1 Pygoscelis adeliae
TAGGTCTGGTGTGTTAACACTGGGCAATTTTTTACACCACTTCTTGGACATATGCTCTGTGGCGGCTTTTCTGTTGCTGTCCTGCAGTCGCTGACAGAGAATGTCTTCCATAAAAATGGTATGGAAATGGATGATTGGCATGCAGTTGCATGGTTGTTGCAGGATCAGTTTCATTTGGACTGAGATCTAGAGCCAGAGTATCTTACGTCTGTTCTTTTCTCGTGTTTTACTTCTCTAGATACTGGGTGTTCAGATCTTGGGGTCGCGTGGGCACTGTAATTGGGAGTAACAAGCTGGAGCAGATGCCCTCAAAAGAAGATGCTGTTGAACACTTCCTGAATTTGTATGAAGAGAAAACTGGCAATTCTTGGCATTCAAAGAACTTCACTAAATATCCCAAAAAATTCTACCCGCTGGAAATAGATTATGGGCAGGTAACTCTGAAATGTCCCTGTGCTAGGTGGAGCATTGCTCAGCTGCTTTCCTCTAGCTGTTCTGCGTTCACTGTTGGATCACTTACACTTAACAAACCTGAGGAATGAAGCACAGGTGCAACTATTGCATCTTCTCTGTGCTACAGAAAGAGAGCTGTAGATCAATGAGTGTCATGCATTAAAACAGATGTGTTGGGAAACCAAGTAGTTTTCCATTGTCAAGTCCGAAGTCCCTTTATTGCTCGTTCCTGTCTACTCTGTCATTGTAAGGATGTTAATCTGAACTTAATTCAGCAGTCATTTCACATACTTCCTGTCTGAAAACACCATTTTCTTTTATTCAAAATAGATACTTCTCATCTGTCTTCTGCATCCAATATCCTCCCAAATGGTAAAGCAACTCCTATGCAGTATTCTGCTTAGTGCACATATTGAGCAGGCTGAGAATGAGAAATTACTCATTGCCAGTAAGATTTGGCTATTTAGACAGCTACGCTAAAGAAGAATTCTCTTTCTTCTGCCCAGTGGGGGTTTGTGTGTATTTAAAGGCATACCTATAACTTAAACTATTTTCAGATTAAATAGTTCAATGCTGTTAATAACTATAAAGATACCAGAGAACATATTTTCAAGCCGTTGCATTTTTCTGTGGCCAAATTACCGCATGTCATCTTTCAGTGCAAAGTACTCAATGCTTAGCTTTATTTCTGGAAATTTGAATATTGCAGCAGCAGTGTCTGTTACACTGCAATGTACAGTGATATTCTGAAGCGTCTGGCAGATGCTTTATTGGTGCAAAGCTCTATCCATGAAACCATCTAGATGGTATTATGGCTAATTGATGATTCCTGTACTCATCTATTTTTTTATGACAGTTTTTATTACAAAAACTTAGTGAAACTAGTTATTGCATCTCTTATTTTGTCATAAAAGCAACAAAGTAAACAATCATTTTTTCATATCAAGGTCTCTATGCAGCAGAAAGCCTGCAGAGAAAGTAATTAATACTGTTGCTTGAGGTGAAGCAGAGATGCACGCAGAGTTCATGTTCCCTTAATTCTACTTATATTTTACAGTGCCACCTCTTAAAATAATGTCTGCCAAATTACTGAATAGGTTGATTTTTAAACCCTCTTTGTTCCAAAATGTCAGAGCAATGTCCCACGCTCCCCGTGAACTTCAGGCTAGTCATAGTATGCATACACTAAATTGGTTTTGAGTCGTTACCATGGCAGCCAGCCTGTTACTTTTATCCTTTGTGATTTTGCTAATTCTGATACTATTTTTACCTCCCAGGATGAAGAAGCTGTCAGGAAACTGACAGTGGGTGCCGGGACTAAGTCAAAACTCGCTAAGCCAATCCAAGACCTGATTAAGATGATCTTTGATGTGGAGAGCATGAAGAAAGCGATGGTGGAATTTGAGGTGACCACGCACGTTCATGTTTCTCGCTTCTAACCCTCCTTTCTCTCTTTACATCATACTTACACAGTCAGAAGCAAGTTCTTTGCAATCCAGGGTGCATCATACTTCCCAGAAGTCAGTGTGAGTTTTAAATCAGCCTTAAAATAAGGGCAAGAGTCTGACCAGAATTTGCCAAGCACTGGAAGTAGTAACTTAGTTACGATGCGTGCAGCTTTTAAAACATTGGTGTATTCTTTGTTCTTCAGTGGGGAATGTCTGCATCAGCGTCTTCAACTTAACAAGCCAATGAGGAACTCATCTGCAGGTCCTGGCATCAGCAATCATTCTCTATTTTTTCCAGCGGCATGTGCATCATGACCACTGTTCGCTGAATGCTCTTAAAATATTAACATAGATAGCTGATCCGCTGGTCATGTGAGGCAGGAGGCACTTCTGTTTTGAGTGGTGAACCACATTTTGGGGGGGAGCAAATGAGCACGCAGCTCGGACTTGAGAAATGCTGCCAGTTGATACATGCACTAATGAAGTGCCTTGACAGAGTCCAGATCCTCTTCTGAACGGGGCCAAACTCGGGATTTTTTTGTGGTATTTCTCATTTGTTCTAATGATACCCTATTTTCATCCGTTCTTACTTCCTCCATACTTCTTGATCCATGCTTCTAACAAGCTTTCAGAGAGTGGTTTGGTAGTATCATCTCTCTCTCCTTGCACGGAAACAGTTTTACTGGTGCTCAGAGATCCTGCAGTTTGTTTTAATGCAGCCATTCAAACTGGGTTAATTCTAAATAAAAAATTTCAGTTTTCTTCAGCCAGCTTAGTTATCCTGCTCTAAGACTTCATATTTAAGCAGCTGTTGTTTGCTCTCTATACCAGTATTTCATGTATCTACTTTTCAGAACAGGCTTTGCACCATTTTGTACAGCTTGTCTGAAAGCTTTCAGATGGCTTGCCCAACATCTTGTAGTACCTTGGGTTAATTGTGTTCTCCTGTATCTTCAGTGGTTTTTTTACATCAAAGTCTTCTAAAATACTAACAATTCTTTGTAACTGGAACTGGCTAAAGACTCTGAACTGATCATCATCTGATGTCTTCTAGTTTTGTAAAACTCTGTTGAAACTATGTTAATTCACACCAGCTGCAGATCTGTAGGAGACCTGGGAGTCCAGATGGGCCTGTCTTCCTATTAGATTTATCTTCCTGTACTGTTGCTGCCGAACAGCTGTTTTCCATTAGAGGAAATAATGTTTTTCCTAGTTAGAGGTTTCTGTGCATCCTCTGAAAACTGCTGCTTGTTTCCTTTAATCAGCCTGATCTCAAGTATTTCGTTCCATCCAGGCACTCTTGCTCTGTCAAAACTGTAGCAAATTCTTAGTCTTTCCATTACACGACAATAGATTTATCTGACGTATTTCTCTTCCTGCTTCTAGTTTAGCTTTCAAGAGTTTTACCTCACCAAGCATACAGGAGTTTATTACAGTTATCTATGTAATTGCCTTACATGAAAAGGCTGTTGGAGGGCTGAGTCTATTCTAGTGCTGTGTCCTCTCTTGCCTGGGTGGAAGGCAAACAACTCCCTTGCCTCTCATGACAACCTTGGTGCCCACATCTGTGATGTGGAGCTAATTCTTCATGTTAACCCTCAGTGCATCTGGCAGTAATTGCAGTGCTGTTGTTTTATACCCAGCCCTTTGGCTGCTGTGCTCTTTTGATGCATCCAATGATAAAGCTTTGGATGCAGTTTAGCTTTATATTAGCTCTGCAGGGCTCTGTTCACCTCCCGTGACTCACAAGAGACACAAACTCCAGCCCTTTGGCTGTATGTGGGCTCTGTAAAAGATATATTACTCAGTCACATTGTTGGGGGACGTGTGAGTTTATAGGTGTTAGTGTTTATGTGTTAGTGCTTATATGTGTTAGTTTATAGGTTTATGTAACTTATAGTTAGTATAGGTGTCCGCAGCTATTCTGCACATCCAAGTTAAATGGCCCATTTTACATGTCCTTCATGATTTTTCAGCTAATAATTAGATAATACGGATGGATGGTACTCAGCAAGAAGGTATTGGTCCCAAAAGTTTGGGAGCTACAAATCTATTGCAAGTTGTTTTTCGTTAGGTTTTTAATCTTGGCTTTGTGACTCTCGTGTCCCCAAGACATGATCAGTTTTGAAGCCTGTCTTTTCTCTTGCAGTCCATCTTGGCTTTTCTTAGTATCTGGCTTTACATATGCTTAGCTGCAGCTAAAGGTGAAAGTTCTCCTAAGCCCAGTGCAGGGTGGAAATCTCCATACAAAATCAGTTCAGTGCTTTCACACCAGTCTGTAGTTTGGAAGAGCCTTCTGAGTTCAGCTTGCAGAGAAGGTTTGCATAAAGCTGGATCCTAGCTCCATAATGAATAAATAATGTGGAACTTATCCAAATGGTATGTGATATACATGGTTTCATAAGATCCTCTGTCCTCGAGCTGAATCTTAAACCCGTCAAGTTAAGTAAAAGCTAGTTTGACCTGCAGGGTGTACGGTGAGTGCTGTTAAGAGTCCAGAGGGTCTGTGTATGATCTTTGTAAAAGACTCCATGGGACTTGACTTTTATGGAATGTTTTTGCATTCAACTGGTCCTTAACTATACAAGGATTTAATGCAAATCTGAAACTCTCCCAAGATCTGTCAATACACAAAAAAAAGCAACGTAAATTAAATCAGTGGATAAATGCAGGCAACCAAGACATTGCTTTTAACTTAGTTGCTTTTTTTGGTTCATTTTTCATTAATGAATACGAAGCATCTTATAACCTCTTTGCATTTGACCCTTGATAATTGTAGGGTAAAATTGGAAGAAGGTGTCTAGGTTGTGCATAGAGACACAGGTGATCTTATGAACAAGAATTATTTAATTCAGTTTGCTTCTTTGCCAGCCTGAAAGTATGGTTACTGAAGTGATTGAGGAATCCATCTGACACCAGGTCAATATTAAACTTCTAGCCAGATGCTTAGTACCTATTTTTGTGTTGCCCTAGCATGCATGCTTAGTTTTCCGTTGCAGTATTCCTTTGTTTATAGGATGTCTTCTCAGTAGCATGCACTGTCCTTCTGACATCATTCCTCGATCCACAGAGATTAATACCAAGTCTGAAATGTTTCCATTCTTCGTGTGGTCGGTCCTACCAGGATGGAGAGACTTGTTCCCTGGAAACTAGAGGGGGAATGCTGCAATGGTTTCAATGTAGTGAAATCCTGTTTTAATCATTTAAATCTTCATCAGATTGACCTGCAGAAGATGCCATTGGGAAAACTGAGCAAGCGACAGATCCAGAGCGCATACT
>NW_008824051.1:4082451-4088872 GCF_000699105.1 Pygoscelis adeliae
GAGCAAGAGGGGAATTCAGAAGTTGTTCTGGGCTCGGAGTGGGGTGAATGCTGAGCTGTGTGTGTAAAGATCTGTGCTCACTCTCATTGGAGAAGAGGATGTGGCTTCCATGGGTAATTAGTTCTCTTCACTGTTGTACCAGTTTGGGCAGTACTTGTATCTTTCACACTTTTGCAGCACAAACTTCGGGCTGAGCCAGACATAAATGGCAGTTGAGCAAATGAAGCTGGTGTCTTGATCTAGTAGCACGCTGGTGTTTCCACCCCAGAGAAGTCTGTTTTAGGATGAGAATAAAGGTGAAGCTGACACAGGAAAGGGTCTGGCTTGATGACATTACTGTATTTACACATCATGATCTGGACCATTCCAAGAATCACTACGTAGTATTATTGCCTGAACAGCTTGCAAAAGTGTACCAGCATACCCCATTTTTTGTTATGGGCTCCCTGGCAAAACATAGATATGCAAAGTTTTACTTCAGTTGTTAGAGTAGACCAGAACCTTGCCAAGGACATGCACCCCTTCCATATCCAGAAGCCTTTATTTCGCCTTCCAGAAACATAGTTCCCGTTAGATTTTTCTTGTACCAGAAATTCTGTGTATTTCTGTGCAAGTACTGTGACTTACTACATGCAAAACAAATAGAATTGCCCTTTTTAGTTCTGTGAGAGTTTCAGCATTAACACTACTTGTATTGCTGCTTCTATGTATTAGTCCTCAAGTATCTTGTGCGTGTCTATTGCTACGAAGACTTAATCTTGCTCACTAATTTTATTTGGTGCTTGTTGTCTTCTTTAGGCAGTTTCTGACAGTGGTTCAGAATCCCAGATCTTGGACCTCTCCAACCGCTTCTATACTCTGATTCCTCATGACTTTGGGATGAAGAAACCACCTCTCCTAAATAACTTGGAATACATTCAGGTATTGACTGGAAACAGTCACCTGTTGTTTGCAGGCAACAGGTCTGATATTCTCTGTGTTAGATGTCTGATTTGTGAGGTTTTAAGACTTACTTTAACCTCATGCTTTCATGAGGTTAAGCTTGTTTTTCTTCAGAACGTCTTTTTCTTTGTTTGTTTATGTGCATATGTGTCTATACCTTATATATAATTATATGTATTAGAAGATATATATGTTAAATATGGCCTATTTATGTATATATGTGTGTGTGTATTTTAGTGTATTTAAGTGTGTGTGTATATATATATTTAAAATTTAAAAAAAGGCAGCATTGTTGTGTTGTTAGATGGCAGCGTGTGGCCAGTGATTCACATACAGTGTTATAATTTGGGGTATTCCAGAGTTATTCTGAACATGTGAAAGACACAAGTAAAATAACCTCTTTAAATTCTTCAGGCTAAAGTGCAAATGTTGGACAACTTGCTTGATATTGAGGTTGCTTACAGCCTTCTCAGAGGTGGAAATGAAGATGGAGATAAAGACCCAATTGACATCAACTATGAAAAACTTCGAACTGATATTAAGGTAAAGGAAATAAAAGGAAATGAGTGACTGTGAATACAAGCTGATGTCCGGTTAGTTTGGAGTATAACAAAACACCTAAACTGTAAGTGGATGATGTGTTGGCATGAGTTCAGTGAAGGGCCACTGAGATGGTTAAGGGACGGGAGCATGTGTTGTACGAGGAGATGCCGAAAGAGCTGGAGCTTTTTAACCTGGAGAAAAGAAGGCTCGGGGGATATCTTATCAATGTCTATGAATACCTGATGGGAGAAGGGTGTAAAGAAGACACTCTTTTCAGTGGTATCCCCTGACAAGAGGCAATGGGTACAAACTGAAATACAGGAAATTGTATTTAAACAAAAGAAGAAGCTTTTGTTGTTGATGGTGTTTTGTTTGGGGTGTTTTGTTTGTTTGTTTACTGTGAGGGTGGTCAAACACCAAAAGTGTTGCCTGCAGAGGCTGTGGAGGCGCCATTCTTGGAGGTGTTGAAAGCCTGACTGGACTCAGCCCTTGGCAACCTCCTCCAGCTGACCGTGCTTTGAGCAGGGGAGTTGGAAATCATCTCAATTTCCAGAGGTGCCTTCCCGTCTCAGACATTCTGTGACTGAGTGCTTTCTGTACACCTGTACATCTTCTCTAGGTGGGAATAAATTTCCACCTAAATGATAAAGGAGGCTTAAACTGGGGAGTTGCAAGCATATGGTGGATATCATCATGTTATAAGAAAGCCTGCTAGTTTGTATGCTAAAGAAACTTACCTTGTTTGCCTCTTTGCAGGTTGTTGACAAAGATTCAGAAGAAGCCAAGATTATTAAACAATATGTGAAAAATACTCATGCCGCTACTCACAACGCATATGATCTCAAAGTCGTGGATGTAAGCTGGGCAATACTGGGATTTAAGTTTGTGAAGATGGTCTCTTCTAAGTTGACTTACTTGTTCACAGTTTCCTTTTATTTTTGAGTAGCTTATCTAGTTTCCTTTGTTGACGGGATGGTTTCATAGACCAATTGCTATTTAATAGAATAGCTAAAGTCTAGGCAGAGATGAGTCTAAGCTTACTGAGGTGTCTTTGGGTGTGTGTTTTTATTTTAATTTAATTGGCCTCAAAAAAGAGGTGGAGGAGTAATCATCTTCTAAAATTGAGCCTTAGTTCATTGAATGATTTTTCAGAAAACTATGGTCTCGTCAAAATGCAGAAGGGAAGGTGGAGAAGTAATCAATAACAAGTACTGTGTGATCAATGCTACCTCTTTTTTGCTAGCATGAAATAGCAAACTGCAAATGCTAAAAACCATCCAGATCAACTTTCCTGGCAGATTAGTGTATATTCCAGACTGGATGATTTGGGTTTTTTTTTTTCATCTAACTAGTTGCATGATGGTAATGGTTTATTTGCTTGGTTGTTCTTTTTCTCCTATCCCTTTTTGAATTGAAGATCTTCAGAATTGAGCGTGAAGGAGAGAGTCAGCGTTACAAGCCATTTAAGCAGCTTCATAATCGCCAGCTGCTGTGGCACGGTTCCCGCACCACCAACTTTGCTGGTATCCTCTCGCAGGGTCTCCGGATAGCTCCCCCTGAAGCTCCTGTGGTATGTTAAACATAGCTTCTCTGGCTGCCTCCATCCCTGTGCCCAGGGATGGCCACAGTTGGAGACAACCTAAATAGGATAATTTCTGTGTGGGGAGGGCTCAGTGTTATCTCTCAGCATGCAGGCAACATTGTGTGTCCAGAGTGGGTTGCTCACTGGTGTCCACAAGAGCTTGAGTTGCAGCTTTGCTCTCCTGGGAGGCCAGCCAGGTGGATTCAATGCTGCCTTTGTGTTATTGTCCCAATCTTTTTTTTCTTTTTTTTTTTTTTTTTCTTTTGCTGCTTGCAGACCGGCTACATGTTTGGGAAGGGCATCTATTTTGCAGACATGGTATCCAAGAGTGCCAACTACTGTCACACATCTCAAGCTGATCCCATAGGCTTAATACTACTGGGAGAAGTTGCCCTTGGAAATATGTGAGTAACTTATGAAGAGTATTTGCCGAATGTGCTTAATATATCATGGTAGAAGGTGATGCTAAAATTGTAAGCCTTTTCTCCAGTGTGAAGAAAGAGCACTTTGCATTTCTTTAGAAACAAGATTTCTTTTTCCTTAAAATGAGAGCTATTTGGTAGGGCAAAAAAGTCAGTGTTACAGGTCTAGAATCTTACACTAAATGCCAATATCGTTAAAATTAGTAACTGAGACAAAGAAGGAAGGCTGTTGAGTTCCAGAAGAATAGAATCTGAATTAACTTTATATTAACTCACCATAAAGTGAAGCCTGGGGGGCGGGGCGGGGGGAAGAAAAGAAAAGATTTGTCACCAAGATAGTTTAAGGTGAATGTAAAATGCTGCTGTGTGTTCTTTGTGCTGTCCAGGTATGAGCTAAAGAATGCTTCTCACATAACAAAATTGCCTAAGGGAAAACACAGTGTGAAAGGTAAGCATTAGTAGTTGTCATTGGTAATCTGTTATTGATGGCAAACTCGCCTTGTGGCTCTCTGCTTAGCAAAGAGAACTATAGTAATTTCATAGCTGTACTTCCTTTAAGGGTTGCATGATGTTGCCCTATAGTTGCATCTGTATATGTGTATATGGTGTTTTGAGGTGGGAGTTAGTACACTTGGAATGTTAAGACTGAAGTTGGTGTGTTGCTTGAAGTTCAGGAGGAAACTCATTTGATATTACACAAGAGAAAATGTAAGGTGCGTTCTCCAACTTATTACTTGCTTTCATCATAACAATACTATGTCTTTTAGAAGAAAGATGAGAGGTTTGATAGATCAGAAGAATAATTGTTTAGCTTTCAAAGTGCCTTAGAAGCTTGGAGAGAAGGGAAAATCTAAGAATAAAAGTTCAGATGGAACAGCTGTTCTCATTACATTTCTATCTGCAAAAAGTATCAGTATATTGCACTGAAAAAGAAGATGAGAGAAAAGACTTAGCTCTCTAATTCAAGCAAAAGAAATGGTAATCATGACTATCTTCTGTACCGAGATGGGAGAGTGGAGAACAGTAACATTCAGTAATGAGTGGCTTTTCTTAAACTATTCATTTTGAGAGGCTTAAAAAATCAGTTGCCTAAAATAGAATAAAATGTGATTTAGCATCTTTTTCAATACATACTACTCACACTATTATGGATGTCAAATCAGATTTGTATTGAAGAGTTTAAAGAGAATAAGAATTGGTTTGTTACACATCTCTGAAAATGCTTCAGTGTGCATATTTTCATTAATAGACCTAGGATATGAGAGCTATAAGGCTGGTCTGTTTTAGCTTTGATCATACAGATTAGACAATTAACAGCCAAAAGTCTAAAAATTCTCACTTTTAACGTAGCAGAGTACGAGTACCATAAGTATGGTGATGCTGAATTGAATAAACAGACTATATATGCTTTTGTGTTCTTTTTAAGATACTTTCGCACTTGATCAGCATTTGAAAAGATATGTGAAGTGATATTTGGCTGGCCGAGTGATTTCTTTATGTGCAAAGTCTGTGTTTGCCTTCTAGATTTGTAACTAATGTGTTTTCCCTTTCTAGGCTTGGGCAAAACTGCACCTGATCCCACAGCCACTACCACCCTTGGTGGTGTAGAGATTCCCTTAGGGAATGGGATCTCAACAGGAATTAATGATACCTGTCTCCTGTATAATGAGTATCCTTTGCTAGTACGTTGGCTGCACGCTGTGTTTGAGTGTTGCTGAGTTTAGCAGGATCTCGCTGACGTTGGTCAGGAGTTTTGGCACACTGTGTTTTGTTTCTTTTAGATCTGCTTTGGAGTACTCACAGACAACTGAGTCTCTTCTCCAAGGGAGATGATTTTTACAGCTGTCACACTTACATTGTCATTCTGCAAAAAAGGAAACAATACGCATAGCAAATAGCTGTTGCCCCAACAGGACTCAATACCTGAAGGCATTGGAGTGGCCAGGCAACACTGCCCAGTAGTGCCTTGCCCAGAGACGTGCCAGGACGAGGGAAGGGGAATGCAACCCGTGGTTGTTTCACATCACTCCAGTCTGTTTTCTTCCTTGTGGTGCTGTGGTTGGCCAGCTTGCTGAGGAGGAGGTGGGGGAGCCAGCTCTGTGGCTTGATGGAGTCTCTCATCACACAACTTCTCTTGTGTTCCCCAGACCCTTTGCAAGTATTGAGGTAAACCTCAGATGCCCATCAGAGATGTAGCCATTAAGCCTCTTTTCTAGGCAGAAGTGCCCCCAAGTGCATGTGAGCTCAACGTTCATAAGAGGTCATAAGAATAAGTGATGTCTAAGGTCCCAGATCAATCTCTTCACTGCCAATGAAGCAAGTGATCCATTAATACTACTTCTGGGTTGTGTAGAAACTGTCTTCTCTCTTGGTAGGCTGTTTTTCTCTTACAAGCAGTTTTGGCAACAGAACTCATGGCAATACTGTTTTTATCTTGAGTTTTCTTAAATACAGCATCTGTCTTGGTCAGATGATAAAATATAATACAGTTGTTAATAGCTAATTGAGGTAATATGATGTGCATTCATTTTGTTTTACACTGTGTTTAATGGATGCTTTTCACCTAAAATTGGGATTAGAGGTAAGTTTGAGGCCTAAAGCATTGAGAAACAAATAGGTGAGGTGGGACTGTCTTCTGAAAAAATAAAATGGTGCGGTGTGGTTATAGGATATGCAAGCACGCCAGTCATTGTAGAGCTCTTCTCTGTGATTCCAGTTTGGTTTTTTTTTTTTTAGTAGGAAATTAAGAGGACATTAATGACTTTGTGCTGGAAGGTAGCAATAGAGCTACAATTATAATTGTACATGCCAGGTCTGTAACTGCAGATCTTATCTAGGCTACGTTGCTCCACTGTTTAGATAGCAAGAGAGATTTTGTGTGTTATGGCTCTGGCTGACAAAAAATAATCTTCAAGAGCTACAGCCCCATATC
>NW_008824051.1:4088924-4095439 GCF_000699105.1 Pygoscelis adeliae
GACTGTTAGTTGTTTGTTTCTAACTATCGTATAAAACATTTTCAGATTCAAAGAAAAGTCAAATTTAAAGATTTGTGGTTTGACCTGTTAGAACTGCTTAATCACACAGGCATCTATCTGGTAACTTAAGTTCAAAGGTGAAGTTTGACTGTGGTTTGAGTTTTTTCTGTGTTGTTAATATCAACAACTGTAATTATTCCTTAACATTCTTCCCAGATATATTGTGTATGATGTTGCTCAGGTAAATCTGAAGTACCTGCTGAAACTGAAATTCAACTATAAGACATCACTCTGGTGAACAGTATTTAGAAGCCCTGTTAGAGTTATACTGTAGTTACACTATAGCGTTGACTTCTGACATGCTTACGCATTGACTTCTCCTACCAAGATATCAAAAGCTAAACTGCAGAAGAGGTTACTAAATCCTATTTAGTACAACACTTAGTGAAAGTTTTATATAAATGTGTGGCAACACATGGACCTGAATTCTGATGAGAAACGAGTACCTGGTTTTGTTTTATACCACTTCTAATTTTGGGGCTTTCAAGTGTTTCTTTTAATTGATCAAACTGACCAAAAAAAAAAAAACCATCAAGCTTGTGTTTTTAGCCAAACAGAGCTGGGCAATAGCAGAAGGAACTTGAGGAAGTTTGCGACATTCACTCTGTTAAGGTTCCCTCTTGTTTAAGATACCCTTTTTCAGTTTTCATTTGAATAAATGATAAATGTGCATTTATTTTGAGGTAAAAAATAAAAGCTAATTTCATACTAACAGCTTTATGTTTCAAAACTTCCAAATGGTTTTGGTTTGAGTCATGTTTTAAATGTATTTGGTAGAATGTTCTTAAACATGATATCTCTCTCTGAAGATCAAATGCCAAATACTGAAATCTGTAGTCACGTTTCAGGAAGTCACGGTGAATTGAAAATTTGGACTTTCCACTGCGACTTCATCTGTCAACAGTTGGTGTGGTAAACATGGAAAATGAACTTGTGGCTGTTTGAATTTAGTATTAGCCCCAATAAACCTCCTTTAAATATCTACCTTCAACGTGATGTAAGTTGGTTGTTGTAGACTCAAGTCCCAACAAAGCCGTAAGTTGAGTTTGGGTTCAGACTTCACTCATTATGACCTGGATTGAGGTATATTGCCACTCTGTGGGTAGTCTTGAATTCCCTGTCTTGAAACATCAATATAAACTAATAATTTCAATGTTCAGTGATGTTTGTTACTTCTCTTAAACCAACACGCTTTCAGTAAGTCATTGAGCAATATGGGAGTACTTGACTATAGTCCAACACCAGTCCTTTCTCTTCAAAAATTACTTACTTCCCTGAGCCATTACGGCAAGTTGGCTAATCCCCAGGGACAGCTCTGCATGGGTAGTGCATTCAGTATCTCCTCCACTGTGACAGTTCCCTTCCCAAGAAGGGACAGTTCAAGCTCATTCTGATGGTTGCAGCTTCAGTCTTCGGTAACCTGCATGGAAAAAACAGATCCGTTTCCTAAAATGTTGTGATGCCCCAGTGCCTTTGAAAGAGGAGCTCCAAGCCAAAGTGGTTGCTTACAGTGCAGCTGTTCCCAGGATCTGTGAAGGAGAGGAGGATGAGGAGTAATAGATGGAAAACAGAGCAGCTGCTGATGGGGAGAGAAGGAAATGCAGAAGGACTGGGTAAGTCATATGACTTGAGGACAGTTGAACATGGAATTAGTTGAGGTTGGTGCTCATGGATTTGAGAGGAAGTGAAGAGAGTGGCCCTTGTCTTCTGGTTCTTCAGTAGCTTAACCAGTGGCTAATCATTGTTTCACTTCCAACAGAAACTTGGTCAGTCATTTAAGACTTGGGTATAATCTTGTCAGTCTCTGAAAGAGAACATGAGAGATGGTTCAGTTTAGTTGTGAGGTAGATTTTTTTTTTCTCCCCCCCCCCCAAAAAAAACCAGCTCAGTTTGGGACCAGGAATTAAAGGTCGATGCTTTCAGTGTTCCCTCTGTCACCTGTACCAGAGGTGGCTGAGAGTTCCCTTTTGCTTCTACAACCTCTTGTCCTGCCCTAAGATACAGCCGTAAGCGCTATGTAGCACAAGGAGTGTTTTACGATGTGTATGTAGTGCTGAGTTACAACTGCAGCACAAGCAAGTATATCGCAAGCTGTCTCTAGCCTCGCAAATACAGCAGTAAAAGATACAGTGGAACAGGAGTTTCTGAAGAGGCAACATGCCCTTTGGGGACCATAAGAGAGCCCTGGTGTGACTGTCCTGCAGTGGAATCTAATGTGAATTCAGGGTGCTGCTTCTGCTGCCAGCTCGTCCCACTGCAAAGCAGCCCTGCCTCTCCTGAAAGCAGGTGCTGGTGCTGCTGTGACCCAGCATACAGACGGCCTCTCCCTGGGGCCAGGCTGAGAAGAGCAGCTCAGTGACAACCACTGAAGGCATTACTTTTGGAGTATGTTCACGAAGCGGAGCCGGATGAATAGGTAGTCCCATTTCTGTCAAAACTACTTGAAAGGAACGAGTTGTCAAGACATTGGGTCCCATGACATCCTCTGCTTTTTTCAGAGGAGGGATGTTGAGGAATGACTTCTGATCTAAATGTTGAACTATAAAAAGCAGCAATGTATAAATATTTAACCATTTTATCTTTGTTCAGTGTGGCTGGAGGCTCTGTTGTACAATGGCTCGCAAATGTTAAGCTAGTCCATGCAGTTTATATGAATTGGGTAAACTGAAGGAAGCCAGCCTAGGCTTACTGATTGGCAGTCAGTGTAAATTGTTTGTGACTTGCCCAAGTTCATGCAGGAAAGAAGTGGCTGAGGAAAAAAGTACAGCACAGGTCACCCAACCCCATACTTTACCATAAAACAATCTGAAATCAGTTGGTACAGCCTTTCACGCAACCCCCCCGCTTCTGTTTCTAATCAGAGGAAAGGAAAAGCCCAAAAAAGCCCAGACCTCTGGGCACATCAAACTTTCTCAATACCATAAAGAGTTGTACTCGGGTTCTAAAATGAGTCATGCAGTGTTTGTAACTACTGAGGTCTTTGCTTTAGCCTTCTTTCTGGAAGACTGTTCCAGACCTCCCTCTCTGAGTTCTGGGGACATAATTTTCTGCTGAAGTGTTTTTGTGGCCAATTTATACCCCACTTAGTATTTTGCTTAGATTGCTTTTATATATGTGGGGAGGCCCCTAACTTAGTCCATTACACTCTCATTCCTTCTGTTAGGCCAAAAAAAAAAAAAGTTTCCACTGTTACAGAGTACCTGCATCTGACCAAGAGCTTGTGTGTCCTTTTACTTTCAAATAAATGCCAGGCTACTTCTCCAGAAATGATTGTTTTGGAGATGCAGTGGCACCTATGAGAAGAAACGCAGTTGTAGATCCCTGTCAAGATGACTTGCTGGTTTTCATTTGTTCAGTGTGAAGGTAGCATGTGAGCCAGTGGGCATTGCGGGTCACTTCACAGAAAGCGAGGTATGCAAGTACAGTCTGAAGGCGAGAAGAAGGAATGGCTTCCCAACAGCTGAAAAGGGAAACTACTTCTTCCCCCGCCCCCTTGTTACAAATTCTAATTTCATAATATGATTAATGCAGCAGGACTCAGACTTTACAAGAACACGCTTCAGTGACTGAAGAGCACACTCTTCTGCCAGCTGTCTGTGCTTTTCTTCCTGCTACCGGTGCCTGCCTAGGGGAGGTGAGAAAACGACACCCCTAGCTGTCTCCTGTCCCCGGGACGTAGCACTACCTGCACTGTGCTGACGAGACTGAATGCATCGATTAGTAGGTGGTGTAACCCATGTCTTAATATAATCTGCAGTAATTAAGGAGAAATGGGAGCACGGAAGTGCTTTCTGCAGCATTTCAGCACACACCATTAAGAGCAGTTGCCTAACGTGACCCTCTGGGAAAGTGAATGGCATGAGGGAAGCCAGTTTAAAGATCTCCCTCCACCTGTGCAAGGCAGGTGAGTCAGCAGTGCCTAATGGCAGGCTGTTAGCCATGAGCACAGCTGTTCTCGGTCACCGTCCCTGTCAATCAGACTAGTTGTGTCATTTCCACGTCACCCAAGTGCAAACACAAATTTGCCAGAATGGTAAAAGGACGCACTGAAAACTTTGTGTATTTGTCTGCATACTGTCAAATGGCACTGGCTACAGCTTTGTCGAACAGGGTTGCGTTTGTGTGACTTGGAAACAGCATGCACAGGAGAAATGAAAAACCGGCACATAGAGATGGCAGCATTCATAAAAGGCCAAGATGTAAAAGGTCTTTTATAGCAGGAATCCTCATAATACAGTGTTGATTCTTGCCCTTTCAGCACAGTGAATGGTAATAGCTTTCTAAATATTTTCCAAATGTGGCTGTTGGAATGAAACGAAGGAATACCCAGTGTGATGCTGTTGGGAGCTGAACTCTGCCTTCTGACCTGGTAATTTTTAAGATGATCAGCAGGAGGTGTTGGGGGTGGGGGGAAATCTCTCTTAGCTTTTTCATCTGCTTTCTAGTTTTATCACAATGTACAAAGAAGCCCTGAAAGGCATTGGGCTTTTTGCTTTCTTTTTTCTTCTTTCCCTTCTAGAAATTCAGGCTCTGAGGACTGTTGCAAAGTGCGATTGTGTTGTAGAAAACTTTTCCTCCCGCCCCTGAAAATCCCTTGCCTCGGTGAAAGCTCTTGCATCAGGGTGGCACTGGGCAACCGCTGCTCTCAGAACAGCGAGACCTGATGACAAGGTTTACAATGCACAGCAGTAAAAAATCTCGCTGGCAATCAGTGCCTTCTGTCAACTGTGGAAGTCTCAGTGTCGCCACACTTAGTTGAGCATTAACATACAACCCTTGGAACAAGGGGAGCCTAGTTGAAACACAGAAAAAGTATTAGTGTCGTTCACACGTTCTTGTTTACCTGAGCCTGGAAGGTCTGGTCCATGCCAGGCCTTCTGAGTAGTGGAAGTGTTTTATTAATGGGGAAAACTGTACAGGGTTTAATGTTGTGTATTTTTTGCCTTTGAAATAGCAGAGATTACTATTTTGTTGCTTTTCGTTATTAGTTTATTTAGTGTTACGCCTACGCAGCTTTGCATCTCTCTACTGTAGTTGCTTTGTTTTGTGCTGTGCAGTATGGAAAGCTCTCGCTCAAGTGTCTTAGGCCCTTTGGGGGCTAAGGGGAAGGAAGGCTGTTTAACAGCCTTCAAAATGGTCTGAAAAAGGGGGTGGAAATGTATGCTAGGTTTTGTCTTTTCTTTTTACCTTTTTTTAAAAAAAAAAAAACCCAAAACAAACGAAAAAACCCCAAACCTCTGCTACAATGTACATAGAAAGCCCTATGGCAATTTCGAAAGGATTTTTCTAAGAGAAGAAACAAACTGAGTAACTCACTTTTTTCCTCTTAAGCACAAGGGCAGCATTGATTTTTTTTTAATTGTTTAATAACATGACCTATATCCTGCCCCTCTCAATCTGCTAGAGCACCTAGTCATCTGAGTTCATTAGCAAATAAAGAACACAAATTAAAAACTCTATTCCATGTCCCAAGATACAACTTTTCTGTGTTTTGCAGCGTCCTTAGTTTCACCTGAAGGAGATGCAAACAAACAGGCGTAGCGTCCATTTTGCATTGCGCCATGGTGCTGTTGGCAATATGTTTAAGATGTGACACTGACTTAGCCTTGGCTAAGATATACTATTAATTTATTTTGAACTTAAATTTATATTTAAAAAAAATAAATTTGGTTGGTGTAAGTAGCAGTAGGTACTGTTGTCAAAGCCTAACACACACAAAGAGTCTGGTCTATAAGCATTTAAGGTGCCTTATGGTTTAGGGTAATATCGCCATGCTTAGATTTCTTGATGCAGCAGCTTTAAAATTCACTGTGGTGCAGAGACCCAAAGGGGACTACACAAGGAAACCGTCTCTGCTGCTTGCAGAAAGCTTTCAGCTGTGGTGGTTGGGGACTGCATTAGAGGGCAGACCAAGACAAGGAGTTTTTTGGGCAACAACCATCCATTGTGAGTGGTATGTCGGCGCTCTCCCTCACACTGGGAGAGAGTAAGTGAGACCTTGACCTTCAGGCCTTGGACCTGGTGAGCATTTCAGTAGACTCTTAAGGAAGAGTGCCATAGACCATGACTACAGGGCCAGGACTGATCATGCTGGGTTTTTTACTCTTATCACTTACTCCTCCTGAAGTCTCACCTTTGCAATCATCTTGGTTAGGCATGGGGCAGCTAACAGTGAAAAGCAGAGACAAGGAAAATAAGTGCAGTTCAGCAAAAAATTATTATTTGATGAAGGAAGATGGATATAATATAGGGATTGTTTAAAGACACTATGCTGGGACGGCTACTTGTGGTCACCCTTTGGACCGACTGACAGACTACCACCCCTGAACCCCTAGTTGCCCGTTCCCCTTCATCCTGCCAGGATCCAGGAGGCCCGCGGGGGGAGCAGACGGTTTCTGTCACAGGCACTGTCCCCCTCGCACCGAAGCGGATTGGGGCAAAGCCCCTTTCCTAGC
>NW_008824051.1:4096365-4100900 GCF_000699105.1 Pygoscelis adeliae
GGTTAGGGCATGCACATTGCATCTAGGGGGCACTGATAAATGCAGAGGGAAGAGCTCGAAGACCCTGTATTGTGTGTCAGTAGATGAAAACGACTTGTATAGGAAGACAGTATGAAGATATATGCTTGCATACATACAGACCTATACATCTGCATAGGGCTTGTGTGGATGTTGTTTTCAATGCACACGAGGATTAGATAGAAACTTAGGTATAGATGAAAAAGATACGTGTTGCTATATATATGGATTCATGCACAAGGTACTTGAGTGTTACAGAAGTGGAAATTAATTCAATGTAAAATGTGTCTATGTGCTATCTTGATATGTCTTCTTACAAACTGTAAATACACACCAAGCTAAAATGAGGGCATTTAGTAGTTTCAATAAACGTGCACACAACAGGGTAGACATATTTTTGGTGACACTGTTTTGTGCATCACCATGCAAGTTGATGAACATACCGACTATTCCTATATCAGAAGATTCTCAGAGAGAGGTGACTCATAGTTGAAATCTTGCTTCTGACTACTCTGTGTGGGTCTTTCTTACAACTCCAACAACTGTCAAGAGAAAAATTGGTTAATATGCCTATGTGGCCAGTGTCATTGTGTTAACCGAACAGATTTATGAAGGATCATCGTAAATTAAGGATAGAACTGACACTCTCAATTTGGTACAGCTCAGTCATGTACACTGTACTGCATTAGAGTCTGATTAATACAAGTCATGGGCCAACTGAGACAACCGTAATTAATAATTAGCAACGTTTTATTGCTTATTGAATCAACTTTCCCTCTTCAGTAGAATGGACAGTGTTTAAGTTACTGTTCCTCCTTTTGCCTTACCCATCTTCCAGGGAAGGCACCATGTCTTTCAAGAAGTTAATGTAAAGCATGAAAAATAAATTTTTCATCTCTGCCACCTTTATATTGCCTACAGTGGCATCAGAAAGATTTGACAGGTCTGTTGCTTCACCTGTAACAGATACTAGAATAGAGTGTGTGACTCAGTTTCACTTAGGATTGTGCTATACTGCAGACCCTTGCCAGCAGTGTCACTGTTATGGTGTCTGCTTGGCAGGTGAAGCAGACACACAGTGTGTGTATTTGGGAAGGTAATAGTTTTCTGCTGTGCTGACCTTGCCCCTAAGGTTTGTATTTACCTAAGTTTGGTGCAAGTAGGGGATGTTTTAGTTTTTCATCAAATAGGGAGCTTCATGTTTTCTGTAGTGCTGGTGAACTGCTAGAAATGTGAAAGTTTCAAAGAGTGTTTGCCTTGTGCTTCCATTCCTCTTCTTTCCAATTTTGCTGAACTGGTTGTTTTCAAATTACACTGTAACTATCGCCGCCCATAGTTCTTTCATTTCCAGCCCTATACTTAAAATGAAGATGTAAACTTGCGCCTGACTGATTTAAGACTGACTTCATGCAGCTTTCAGTCTGCAACTTAATTTATAAGGGTTAATAACAGTAAATGTTGCAAAATTGTTTCGGGGATCTTCCATAGTGGTGTAAAAATAAGTTCCTAAAAAAGTTAGAATAGTTCACGACTAACAGACTTTCAGATTTATGTATCATCCCTGTGAATTTTCTCCAGCATAGTTTATAGTAAAGTAGTAGACCATAACTGAGTTTTCACATAAAAAGAATTATAAGTGAACACAACATACTCGGTGACAAGAAAACTGAAATTTTGCAGGGTGGTAAGAACTATGCAGTTTCACTTTCAAATTGGAAACCTGGTTAAGTGGAATTTGTCCCAGAGTATTCTGATAGCACTCACTTGCCCTCTGGCAAGTTCTGTAAAGCAGCTGGGTAGTGAATATTCCTTAACCCAGGAGGGAGATGAACGTAAATGCACATAGTTGTCTCTCATAATATGTGCTTATTTTATCTGCTAAAGTTACTATGGTTCCATTCTTCTCTAAAGCTGACATTCTGTCCTTTTGAAACAGACAAGAGAGTTCACACTGACAACCTAAAAAATGAAGAAGATGGCAGTGCATAAGTTCACATGCATTTCTTGTAGTTGAGGCCTTTTCTTACTAGTGGTGCTAGGGGAGAAGGATATAGTAACTTGGGATGGAGCAAAGTGCTGTGAAGAAAGAACAATTCTGTGGCAAATCCTCTAGCTGAAAAATTCCAGAATATTAAAGGTCCCAATTGCAGAAGTACTTCCAATACTAAGAATTGGATTTATATTTTGGAGACAAAATTTGTTTCTGCAGACTGTTGGGTTGGTGCCTGATGAGTGACTAACTTTAGTCAATGCATTTTTTCCCTCCTCTTATCTCCTGGTGATTTTGCAGTGGAGGTAAATGGTGGGCAGTTTTACTTCTGCAAACCAGATGGCTATTTCTCTCTGTCTCAAAAGGGTAAAACACTTGATTGTATTGGAGTGTACATAATGCTGCCCTGTCTCTTGCTACTAGTAATAGCAATCTTATTTGTGGATTACTCAGTTATAAAGTACACGCAGTAAAGCTGAGGTGAGACTTTGATCACGTGCAAATGTGACTAGAAGACTGTCCTAGTCCTGGTAGAGGCAGAGCTCTGCAGACAACAGCACAGGCGAAGCTGTGTCTTGGTGTGTTCTTTTGCACAAGCGAGTCCGAATGAGGAGGACTCCTGGAATGAGCTCTGTGAGAGTGAGGTGCCATTTTTGATAGAAGTGAAAGCATGCTTAGCTAACTAAATGATCATCAGTACGGGGCTGCCGCCAGGAGTAAACCACCGAGCTACTGCAGAGTGCAGTTTCTGTGTTGTATGTAGGCAAACACCAACAAGTGGCAGATGAATCAGAGAAAGAAGCCATACTGTAGTAGTGATGGGTGTCAAAGTGTTCACCTTTTACAGGACAAATACTGAAAACAGTAGTATACTGCCAAATATCATATATTGATAGACATTGCTGGTACTGTTTCTAGGTGCTTGTGCTTTAGGACGGGCAGAAGAAGGGAAGGGGGACAAGGATCTTTCTGCATGGCTTTTTATCCCTTGGATGGAGGCTGCAGCATAAGGGCAGTACTTCATGCAGAAATTGTCTTTACCCCCAGCACAAGCTTATGCTGTGGTTCACAGGCACCCTGCCCCTGCGTAGCCAGTTGCTCTGCTCTGACGCTTTCCTGGATAGCTGGAAGCGGGATGTGGCCTCTTGCCACTTTCATTTTCCAGTCCCAAGGGGCTGTGAGCCTAGCACCACTGCGCTCTGGACATTTGAGGCAAAAAATCAGCAGAACTATATGAGATTACAGCATTTGGGAGAAGGCTCAAGATTAGTTTTGTGGCTGCTAAATAGTACCCACGACTAATAATTTTGGGATCGTTTGTGCTGCATACCTTTAAAATTGTATGTTACCATGGTATCAGCATATTGTCCATCATGAGAATGCAGTGTTTCAAAAAGAGGGCTTTGGTATTGTTGTTATTGTCTGCACAAGTCCTGTAAAAGGGTTCACATGGCTGAAAAAGTGACTTCCATCCAGTAGTTAAATTGACGCAAATGTCAGTTTATTATTGGGTTCATAACATGAGGGAAATACTGATTCATGCTTGAAGCGAAAAGTTATTGTTCATTTATTTGTTTATTTACCTCTTCAACCAGCCCAAAGTTTTGGGGGAGCTTAAAGGCTACCCAAAGCCACTTCTTCCTCATACATACTTTTTACTTTCTAAGCTTTCCTGAGTAAGCTGTCCTTTTAGTGGCCAATCATTTGAGATGCTTCCTCTACTGAAACAACTTGTGCCATGCTTGTGTAGATGAATGATCTCTCGGAGGGTTAATGACTCAATCTATAATAAAGGCTCATGTTTTTCCCCTTCTTCTCCATGCATTTCCTCTGTCACACCATTTTTAGTGCTGGCGGTGTAGTTTAATTACATAGGTTTTTTGAGGTAGTCATGCAACCAATGTTAAAATAACTGCTCACCTGTGCAGAATTTAGATAAAATAGTGTAATGATCTGGAAAGGAAAGGTTTTACATTATGTAATTGCTTATCTGGATCCTAGAATTTTCTATATTGATTTAGATATGCCCCTTTGTGCCCACACATTAGTAAAATCAGTAGCTATGGAACATCCCTGTGGTTACTTGTAACCTTTATTTTCAAAATTGTAATCAGCTGTTACGAATTCACTACAAAAAAAATCTGAAAACACTTTCACAAATGTAATGTGCTAGTCTGTGTTCCTGTTTAAATTTAAAGATCAGCTGTTGAGAAGCTGTATTTAAACTGCTTTGCTTCATGTTAGTACTGAAAATATACATCGGGGCATCCACAACTGCCCATACTGAATTGCAGTCATACTCCACCTCTTTTGTTCAGTTATGGTATTTTCAAATGTGGGGAGGCAATAGATGCTCCAAAAAGTATCAGAGTTCCTTTTTAAGTCTGTTCATACTGTTTGCAGAACAGTTAGAGAAGTTTTTTTAGGTTCTTTTCATGGTAATCCTCTGTACGTGCTCCCTTGTCCTGGGAGAAGAAGGTTAGGGCTAGAGGAACGATTCCTGGCAGCCGGTGCCGGTGCAGGGACA
>NW_008824051.1:4100965-4112422 GCF_000699105.1 Pygoscelis adeliae
GATCGAGTTTCTAGCTAGCCTATCATGAAAACATCAGGGTCGTTACTGTGCTAGACTTGGTGGACTTGAGGTTATTTTAATGTTGATTTCTTTTATTTATTTATTTATTTCGGTTTTACATGTTCTTCCTGAAAATCACTTCTTGCAAGTGTTATAAGACACATAAATACACTTATTCCTGACTCTTAGTTACTGATGAGCTTCCTGTTATCATACTATTAAATACCTCATAATCTAGCACACACTTATTTTTACTGCACATCTGTGGTGCACATATTTTACAGATTTTTTTTTTTTTTAGGGCCACAAAAGACCATTACAATAGTCTTACATTCTTCATTAAGCATGCTAGGATACTTGTGTTTGGAATTTCTGTGCATCAATTCCATGCTTCCTTTTTAGCTATAGTTTTCTCTTTAAAAATAGGTGTAAACTTGGTTTAAAGATTTTGAATGATAGGGAGCTCGACATGCCCTTTCTTAGAATAGTTACATAAAATCTGTTAAACTTTGCATTCATTGCTAACCTGAACTTATGCAACGTCAGTTTCTGACAAATAGATCTAGTTATGCCTTTCCTTGTAAAAAAAGGCTGCAGAGCTATTTACTGTCTGAATTATCTTCCTTTGTAGATACTTGTGATCAGTGCAGATCTTGACCTTCTTTGGGAAGAACAAGATTGGAGTGTCTTGACTTTCTCGCAATAAGGCACGTTTTTAGATCTTCAAATCTTTCTCCTAGCTCTATTCTGAATCCTTTCCTAATTTTTCAGACTTAGTCAAGTGTGAACACTGTGTTCAAGTAATTAATTTACGTAAACAACATACGCAAAGCAATACTCAATAGGCTACTAAGACAAGACTAAGCCAAACGTACAGTTTGCACTGGAATAGTATTCCAGTGTAGGCTACTGAAAGCAGGCCTTCTAATTCCTGAGCCACTGCTCTGGTGAGCTGGCTGTACTTCCTCCCTAGGTTAAGGTTTTTTTACTCTCAGTATTAAGTCACCTCCATGATCCTCTGAACCTGGAAGAGCTTGAAGCAGATTTTGGTCGTGATACCCTAAATGATGCATAGGCCTTATTTCTTCCTTTCCACCCATTTGTTTTTTAAGTGTTTGATGTCTGTAGAAATGAAATCTGTGTCATTGTCATAATAGGTATTTACATTCAAGCATGTGTGTATATTCTACTTTAATCTCTATGTTTATAATTAAAATGCTGGTTAAAAAGACTGCTTATGATTATATATTTGTTATTCAGAACAGGAGTGTACAAAATTACTGGCATTTAATGTGAGGCTGGGATATTATAAATCTAATAACTATTTTAACTAAAATTGTGGATAGTTTTAATAAACTTAATCTATCCCAAATCACTTTGCAATTTTTATAGTTTCTGAAATGCTTTTATCTGTACTAAATATTGGTTGTTTTTTATTGTAACACGTTATTGCTTAGAAGATCATTCTAGTTACTGGTTTTGTGGCCCTGGTAGTATGTACAGTACTGCCAAACAAAATGGAAAAAGTAGGGAGATGTACCAATATAGAAGAACTTGACAAGAAAACCCATGTATCGTATTGTTGCCTTTAAGGTAAAATTAAGCTTATGGACATCTCCGTTGTCATTTTGATACCCTACATGTATTCTAATGCTTTAAGCTACAGAAGTGTTGGTGTTAATAATTTTCTGCAACTTGTTACATTAAAATAGTTTAGTTTACCTTGGAACTTGCCTAGATTAGGAATTTCTTATTTGGACACTTTTATTCCTAAATAAAGATGCCCTTTTCCAGTTACCTTACTTTAGTTGCAGGTTAAGTGAAAACAAATGAGCAACCTTATTCTAGCTTGCATCTGTTGAAGATTAACTATCCCATGTGGAAAAGTCCTTGGCAACTAATGCTGTTTTGGAGTAGTAATCTTATAAAGCTAGAAGGCAGTGCAGTAATGTTCTGCTGTCCATCACTTCTCCACCTGTTTTTTCTGATGCCAGTCATCTAATGCCCTGCTCCACTGACCCATCATCAGTCTCACAGGTGAAGCATCTGAGTTTGATGGTTAGCAAAGGATCTCAGGCACTTCAGCTATGAGATTGACACCACCCCCCATCTAAAGCTTTGCTGCCTCTTGCCGAGTTGTTTTGTTTCCACTGTTGACATACTCGCCCTTGACTGAACTTGATTCATATGAGCAAGATGGTCAGAAAAAGAGGAGAATAATTGTATGTTTGGTCTTACAGATGAAATGCCTGAGATCTTTCAGAATAGTGATCCATTCTGAAAAGCCAGCATCTCTTCCATTTGACAGTCCTGGCTTCTGCCTCTCCATCCCCAATGACGTGTACTTTCCCCATGTTCTTAAACAGCGTGTACTTATTAATCCCTGCACACATTCCCCACCATATCTTCTGTTAATTTGGGGGGGATGCTAGTTCTTCACTGTTCTTACTGTTACTGTTCAGGACTGCATTCTTGGTTGATAGCAGGGTACCCATGTATTTATGCAAGCATGGTGTACAGTATCTGATTATTAGTATGAAATGGGGAAAAAAAAAAAAAAGGCTTTAATCCTGTGAAACCTTTAACATACAGCTTAGTTACAAGAGCTGAATTCACTGTGAATCAGATCATCATAGAAGCATGTTCCTGCACCAGTCACTGTTAGGTCTCCAACCTGACAAAGAAATGTGCAAGAAGGGCAACGGTATAGCCCAAGTTTGTCACCTTGTTTTTGATATGTAATCCCATATGTGTTAGCTGTTGTAGATTTGAACAGCTTGGGAGATACAAGGGTGGGGGCCCTCTAAACCACCAGTGAGTCAAATCTTAAACATTTCTTTAAATTTTTTGAAAAGAATAGAAACTTTCCTTTTTTTTATTGAACTTTTTTCAACATGTGGCATAATAAGATGGCAGCAAATGAAATAATATGATGAAAAAATAAGGAACGTAGGGATTTTTTTGCCATTGCTGCACCTGTATTCTCTTCAACAGTCTACCCCAAACCAAAATGCTCCATTCCCCTGGAAGGGGACAATAATTCATTTTTTGGCTCGGTGATATTCCCTGGAATGTATCCTCTTAGAGGCAAGGATATCTGGCACTGTGAAGTTAGTGGGGTTAGGACCTAGGTACAGGGCAGTCACAAGAAAAGGAATTTCCAGACCTTTGGAGTCAGAAATGTACTTGGAACGTTTCCAAAGAGAAGCTGAAGGAGGGAGTAGAGAAAGTGAGGGGGAGAAGAGGATGCAATGCAAGAAGGAGTGGTTGCAACACTGGAACATAACTGGAAGGATAAAGTTGATTTGAGAGCAAAGCATGAATCTGTGGAAGCATTGTCATGCGGAAATATTTTTCCCTCTGCTAATGTAGTTGCTTCAAACAGCTCATTCTTAGAGAGACATTTGAAAATTCCAGAGCATGAAGGCCATAGTCAGGCCCAGTTTTGTCCTTCCTGGCCCAGAAGCACTGCAGAAGTCTTACAGATGCAGTGGAAGGGGAGCAGTGAAATTTTGATGGATGCGTTATGCAGTTTGAACAGTTCAAGCAAACTAAGGGTCCCGTCTGCATTTATATCTGAATCTGCTGCCTTTCTGAATAAGGAGGTTCCACCAGGGGCGACTATCCATCTCCCTACTTGTGAACCAAGCTTAGAGAGCATAAACTACTGCTTTCGTGGAAATTTTTGGCATTGAAGAATTTTTAATTGGTAGAAAAAAAAAAAGTGTTCATTACTGTTTCCTTGTCAGTTGTATAATATATTTGCAACTGCATCAAACAAGCAGCCGCATGGAAGTATGTAGTTTGGACATAAGGCTTGTTCAGAATTTGCTGTGTTAAACAAAAGTGCTCGGCATCTGAAGCTGTTTTGTAGATGCGAAGCTAAAGGAAAAAACAAAACATGAATATGCTTTCAAGATTTATTGGGTAATAAACGTATAATGCTATACTTAGTGTCATGGAGAGCGCACTGGGTTCACTCATTCAGCTGTGAAAGATTTAATATTAAATTCCACTTTCTGCCTAAGAATTAATTAAGAATGAGTAGGCTCTGCATCGGTTGTATGGTTGAAATAACTTATGATTTATGTGGACTTTTTGATATATTGCAGGTTCTTCAGCAAAAGCCCTTGTAAGCTTGAAAGGTAAGAAATTAATGTGTTATTTACTTGTACCCAATCTGACTTTCAGGTGTGCTTAGTTTCCAGCTTCAAAAAGTTCAAGAAAATAACACTGAACAAGGTCTTTTGTTGAAATATGATTGGTTTTATTGTGGATAAATTGTTAGTTCTATAGACTAATAATCCTTGGTGGTTGAAAGTACATATGTTATGGTGTATTTAGACACTGCTCTTCGGGTGAAATTCCTGAAATTTGTTTTTTCTTCCTAAGTAGTGCCTAGGCGTCAGGTTTGATGAGAAGATTAAGGTAATCTTTCCTCTCTCGAGGATGACATAGGAGAAGAATTCTTAGCAAGACCTGTACATGTGACAAAATTTTACGTTAGGAAGGAATTTCACGATCTCTTTGTGTTTTCTGTCAGCAAGTTGTGGGCTAAATAAAAAAATCTGTTTCTTATATCTTTTTCTTTGAAATTGTCTTCGTGAACATTCATACAAATTTTGAATACTTACAATCTGCCCAACAATAAAAATTTCTTTATATATTACAAGGCTTCTATTACATAAGGAAGAAAACGTGGTCTGTTGAATATGTTGTAACTAATATAGGTTTGTTTCAATAAAATTTGATTTACTTGTTGGTGTGCACCCGCTTAATCATTTTTTAGAACCAGAAGGCGGCCGGATCTTGTAGGGCTTTACCTTCTCCAGGTTCCATTACAGCCACAGTACAGCTGTCTAGATGTGTGTCAACCTAGCAGTGGAAGTAACTGATTCCAGCAAGGGAGGTTTCAAGAAATCTAAAAGTTGTCAGGAGTAAAAAAATGTTTTGTTCAGGTTTCTCCTTGTACTGAAAATCTCTCTCAATTTTTTTTAATTAGTGTTCAGAGCAACTTAATAAAAATATTGAAATATAAAATCCATTTGTAGTTGAATCCAAAGAAGATGTTGCAAGTAACAAAAATATATTAGTAGCTGATGATGTTATACTAGCTTTTTGATAGTAGTTATGTTAAAACATACATATATGTATACTAATGACGTGATTTCCTCACAACAGAGGGAAGTTTATCCAGTTCGTGGAATGAAAAGTATAATTCACTGCAGAAAACACCCATTTGGAAAAGCAAGAATGCTGGTTCTGCAGTGGAAATGGTAAGAAGCAATAAAAGACAACTTCAGGATTGGTAAAATACCATAAAGTGAATCAAATTTAAGGATCAAAAAACTTGGCTGAGACTTATAGTTTCATAATTTCCGAATGTTAAACTATGTCCTTCACAAGCAGTCTACACAGTTTGAATATGAGATGAAAACATATTTTATAAATGAATAATCAAACAAATTAAATTGCTGACCTTGTTCAAGATAGCTCGTAATCATTTTGTCTGTTTTTTGGAAAGCAAGTGCTGTGTGAAATGTTTGTACTGTATCTACCACCTTGAACTTAGGAATCACCATTTCTGATCAACCATTTGTTTTATCTCATGAAATATCTCACTTCTAATTATGGCTGAGAACTGATGCATAAAGAAAAGGAAGGGAAAATGTCATAATGCACTTCCATCATTGTGCCTTCTGGGGCGCAGATTTTAATAAAAATAAAGGAATGTCAGTGAAATGTCGTGTAGTATTCTGAGAGCTCTCATAGGAGACCTTACGTTAAAGAACAGCCTTGGGGTGGGGGGATGAGCCTGCAGCCTCCAAGGGCATGTCTGGTGTTTGGGTTGACCATTTCCCTCTATCTTTTTGAAATATTCCATTGTTGTTTCTTTCCCCGTTGTATCACATTCAAGCTTTTCTTGACTATTCTCAACCTCTTCTACCTTACTGAATTATGTGATTTTGGTTTGGTTTTGCCACCAGCTATATTGGACCCAGTGCCTCGTTTGTCCCATCTGTAATACTGTGTGCTCTTTTTACTACATCCTGGAGGGTATATGAAATACTGTCTCAATCACTAGGCAGATCTTTCTCCCATACTCTTCTGGTGCCGCCTTCTTCTGCAGTAATTGCGACCAACTTGCCAACTATCACCTGTTTTTTATTCAAATCATTATTTTTTGTGAACTCTTTGTTTATTGGAAGGAAAACATTATGTTTGAAAACTATAGCACTTGCCTGCTCTGCACATAATCAAAATATCGGAGCAGCATCCAGTTGTGCATTAAGCAATGTGACTAACATCTGTCATACGTAACTTGTTCTGTGATCTTCTCCCTGTAGAGAGAAACTTCCGCAGAGAAGGTATTTCTTTTGGTAGGATTCATGCAGATATATAGACACACGTGTTGCTATGTGTTTATGCTAGAGAATGTAAGTTTTAAAAAAATGCAGTTCCAGGCAGTGGTCAGAACTTTGTGATGGCCCTTAGTTCCTGCAGGAGTTCATGTCACAGTTTCTAGCTGTTCCCCAGGAATGCTCATCTCACAGAAACAAGCCTTACCGGTAATTTAGAGAATTGCATGTACTGAAGAACCGAAGTCACTAACCGTAACATTTACATGAAAACTTTGTCAATCTTTAGGTATGCT
The DNA here is from genome assembly GCF_000699105.1 of Pygoscelis adeliae. Taxonomy (NCBI): domain Eukaryota; kingdom Metazoa; phylum Chordata; class Aves; order Sphenisciformes; family Spheniscidae; genus Pygoscelis; species Pygoscelis adeliae. Next base: position 4,107,621 of record NW_008824051.1, read on the forward strand.
GGCTGTAGGTATTAAAAATAAGGAGTCAAACTTTGAATGTAGCTCAGTATTCTGTAGAAAGCTGGGAGAAGGATCAGAGGATAGTCTGATGTGCTAGCAGTGGCCCATGTTGCTGGGATGTGATGTAGTCTTCTGTACTAGTTTGAGTTCCCTGAACACTGGAAGTTTTGCAGATATGTTGTACTGTTGGTTGAAAAATCTTTCCAAAAATGCCTGACGTTTTTAACTAACGTGGATGATACCTCTTTGCGACGCTTGCTTATTTTATTTTTGTGTGAGGCACCGGCAATCCAGACTGATGGATTCTCGCTTATCATTTTGGATAGTTCCTTGGAATAGAATTTGGCAGCTTCTGTTGAGGGTTGTAAAACAGTTCTCTTGATCTGGATCATAGCCTTAGCATAAGGTTGAAGGAACTCTTAGTTTTGTCTGGATTGTTTTAGCATTTGTGTTCCTGTGTTGGCACATGCTTTTCATCTGGCATAGTGTCAAAAAATCAAGAACTATATAGACATTTGGGAGAAAAATCTTGTTCTGGAACCAGCATCTCAAATGTCAAGACTAAAATATAATTGCAAATATGTAATAGGAACCTGGGTCATCATCCTGTGGGCAGAATGCTGTGATTAAAAAGTCCCGGAGTTCTGCGATGTAAGAGTTTTTATTGTTGTAACAGGATTGTGGATTTGTTTTCTTGCTCAAAAGTTAGAATAGTTCTGACCTTTCTTTTTTAAGGCGATGGCTTGTCAAGGATGGCAGAGATCTTATAAAAGAACATAAAGACATTGTAATTGAAATTTAAGATTGTTCTTAAGGTTTAGTGAATTGGAGGATGTGAAGAAAAGAACTCAATGTATCTAGGTGAAGAGAGAAAAATAACATCTATAACAATTAATATGATAAACTAATTACTGTGTTGCTGTGGTTTAACCCGGCAGGCAGCTGAACACCACACAGCCATTCACTCACTCCCTGCCCCCCCAGTGGGATGGAGGAGAAAATCAGGAAAAACAAAAAGTAAAATTCATGGGTTGAGATAAAGACAGTTTAATAGGACAGCAAAGGAAGGGAAAATAATAATAATGATAATGATAAAAGAATATACAAAGCAAGTGATGCACAATGCAGTTGCTCACCACCTGCCGACCGATGCCCAGCCAGTTCCTAAGCAGTGGTCACTGCCCCCTGGCCAACTCCCCCCAGTTTATATACTGAGCAGGGTGTCATATGGTATGGAATATCCCTTTGGCCAGTTTGGGGCAGCTGTCCTGGCTGTGCCCCCTCCCAGCTTCTTGCTGGCCGGGCGTGAGAAACTGAAAAGTCCTTGGCTAGTGTAAGCACTGCTTAGCAACAACTAAAACATCGGTGTGTTACCAACATTGTTCTCATCCTAAATCCAAAACACAGCACTGTACCAGCTACTAGGAAGAAAATTAACTCTATCCCTGCCAAAACCAGGACATGTGTTAGTATGATGTAGGCACCGTTTGATTACCTTGCCAATAGATAGTTCTTCTGTTCAATGTGCGTGTCTTTCCTGGTTTGTAACATCTACAAGGAATGGATGTGTTCTGTGTGCTGAATGTGCTTAGGGGTCTAGCACATACAGGGCACTACTGTTACTTAAATACATTTGTGTAGTTATATTTGTAAAATGTATATAGTTTAGAGTAAGAAAGGCACATTTCCCTGGAAAAGCTCCAGCTGTTCTCATGGCATGGGACAGACAGATTTTTTGCTACCACTAATTAATTTATTAGAGAATCTCTCTTTGCAAACAGATACTTTAATCAGTCACAAACTTATTAAATGTCTTTCTTAAGTGTAAATGCTTATTAGTGAAATTTTATTTCACTTCGTTGATTTATTTTATTTCTGACTCCTATTAAGGGCTTATCTTTGTCATCAGTATTCTTCACATTGTCGGTGTTGTAGATTTCATACCCATATCAATTTGTAGCACTTTCACCACCTGTACTGAAAGAAGTGAAATCTGCATTTGTTCTGCCTTTACTCATCACATTTGTAAATAGTTTGAAATACAAGGAATGCTACAGGGTGCAGTCTTGGGGTTCTGCAAAGGAGACACATTTCAGTTGTGGCTGGCTCCTGTGCTGGGCCACAAAGTCTTCATGGAAGGAAAAGCTGCTTGCTCTCAGCGCTAACAGCCAGTCATAGGTTACTCTTTTGTCCTCATTGAAAGCACAAGTTTTTTGTCATAGGGTAAAATGTTGAGGAATAACTAAATGGAAGTATTTTTTTCATGACACGTATTTGCAATATGGTTTCTTGTTTTCAATCAGCCTTCTAGTTCTCTTTGAGCTATAACATCTTAGCACACAAGTAAATTTTAGTTAGCGTAAATTCTAAATTCTTCTCTTTTCTGATATTTTCACATAACTTAGTCAAGCTTTAGTTTCTTCAGACTTCAGCTTCTTAGCATTTTGCAGTGTAGGCGCTTTCAATGAGTTAAAAAAACAACTAACCCACAACACTTTGTTAGAGTCATAAGAAATCCTTGCAAAAAAACCGATATCCAGCTAATGTTTTTACTGAGAACATACCAAAACAAATAGGCTGTTTGAATAAACCTTTTTTGACCCAAAATTCAGAACAAACTGTTTAACAGATGTGCTTATAACCAAAGCAAGGACTATTTTAAGCTTAGATACACAAGTGTTTAGACACCTAACTCCTCTGGAAACAAGTGGGAGTTAGGTTCTAAATACTTCCCGTGGAACTGGGCCAGCAGTATAGTAATGGGTTATAGTTAGCATTGGAAAGCCTGGTATCTTAAATTCCTTCTTCTCTTCTCTCAGCCCTTAGATCTCTAACTGCTAGGAGGCACTATTTATTGTGTACCGTGTGCCTTAAAATCAATAGGTGGCAAGAGAAAAGGCATTCCATTTCTCTCACTGTGAATTCTGTGCATGAACAGAGAAATCGGATTTTTTTTTTCTTGTAATTCATTCTTAATTTTGATACATGCAGCCCTTCAGAAATTCAAAACGGAGTCGACTCTTCTGTGAAGAAGATGACAGACAAATAAACACAAGGTCACCCAAAAGAAATCAGAAGGTTGCGATGGTTCCACAGGTACCTACATGTATGCAGATATTTTTACCAAAAAGGGGAACAAGCCTATCTGTGTTAGCTGAAAACTAGAATACATTTGCTTTTCAAGTTGCATTATCAGTTTATGAATATTCTTGTGAGGCTTTAAGCTGTTGCTAGGAGTAAGCCACAATTCAAAGCAGGTTTATATTTTTCTTCCACACAACTGGGTTCCTCAGTTTGTTTATGGGAGTACCCGTTCTTTTTGATCCTGGACATAAGCATACAGAGCTAGAAAGGATTCCAGACTAATTGCCCATCTTGCTCCCGCAAACAATCATATCCTCTAGTCTGCATAAATTTATTCAGCTTCAGTTAAAAACTGACTAGGTTTCTTGCACTGACTACATCATTTAGAAGGCTGCTATAGAACTTAATGTATTCCAACAGTTAGGGACTTGCTCTAGATTTGTAGCCTAAATGTATTCATGGCCATCTATACCTTCTTGATCCTGTAATGATAATGTCCTCCAATTCAAACAGCTTGTTTTTCTACTCCTCCACTTGACTGTCTACTCCTTGATATAGCATGAAAGAGCAGCTGTAATTTCCCTTAGCCTTTATTTGCTGTGTTAGGCAGGGCAACATCTCTTAGTCTCAAAGAATTGTCGCTCTAGTACCTTTGTCGTCCAAATCACTTCTCTGTACCATCACCTTATGAGCCTGAATTTGCCACACTGAAAAAGTGCTATTTGAATACTGGTCTTACTTGCCTTCTGAACTGTACTGTGCAGTGTCGAATGGGAAAGACTTAGCAGTTGCCATTTTGCTGGGACCATTTTGTCAGAGGTGAAGACCATGACATTTCTCTCTATTCATTACCATGATTTCTTAGCAGTAGAAAGGCCTGGATAACGTCCTAAGCTCAGTTGGTTTGTACTTAAATGTCTAGTTCAGGAGGTCCAGTGATTGCTAGATAAACATTTGTGGGGGACTACAGCTGCCATAGCTCACAGATCTTGCTGGCCTGCTAGGCTTTGTTTCCTGGAGTTCCAGTGGGAGAAGGGGGACCTGTATCTAGAAGGTAGTGGTTAAGCGCAGTTGGAGCCAGCAAGGTGCCTACCTTATGCTTTATCCTATTATAGCTGCTACTAAAGGTCAAAATACTTTTGAGCGTTTGGGGAAGGATAACAACTGATTATGGCATGGGGACCCAGTTAACAACTTCTTGAGAATATTAGTTTATTTTTTGCAAATAAGTTTTTTTTTCTTTCTGTCAGTTAAGACAGCCATCCCTGGAACAAAATTACGGAATTATTTTTCTACAGTCTTGTTTAAATGCAGGTCTATGTATTATGCATGCAATCTAAGACAGTGTCTTTTCTGCAATTTATAAAATAGCTTTCAAATGTAGTTAAAACTTGATTGCTTATGTCCATGCTAGTTACTCTTGCAGTTTTCTAAAAAACAGATGCTCTGCTCAAAGCTTTGGCTGTATTACGTTCCTGTGCTAGCTTCATCCCCAGTTTAAGAAGAGTTAGCAAGAGTAGAGGCACTAGTGCAAATGAGGCAGTTGGTGTTGCTGGCATCTGAGCCGCAACATCACATGTGCTCACTCAGGACAATGTTCAGTGGTACCTCCAACTTCTGAAGTCTGTGTGTACATTAGTGCCATGCTATTGTTACCGATAATGTAGTTTCAGTGTTGGAAAATGTTTCTGTTAGAAAAGCTTTGTATGGAGGTAATT
>NW_008824051.1:4112439-4138464 GCF_000699105.1 Pygoscelis adeliae
TATTTTTTGTATTGGTCCTGCTGGAGTTTGCCATCTGTTATGTTTGATCGCATTGCTGATATAATGCAGTAAGGATTATTATAGACCTGCAACAAAAAAATTGTCATGAAACAGTATGTGCAATTAAAATCTAATAATTATTAATGTGCAAACTTTTATCAAGAAAATCTAGTTTAGTTATTTGAATACTGAAGAATATTAGACTGTGTTTAACTGTTTCCTTTATTTTACTACATAGAAGTTTAACACAACAATGCCAACACCAGACAAGAAAGCATCACAGAAGATTGGTTTAAGGCTTCGTAACCTGCTCAAACTTCCCAAAGCTCACAAGTGGTGCATATACGAATGGTTCTATTCAAATATAGATAAGTATGTTTGTTTTATATAATTATCTCTTATTAGTATAGAAACAAGTAATTTTCTGAAATCGAGCTGCACATTTCCATATATTGGTTAGATACTCCAAAGTTTATTCTTAAATTATTAGTTACTGAAAATTATTTCATTGTTTTCCCCCCCCCCCCCGCTTCTTTTTTATAATAAGCAACCTACTTGGGTAGTTCCTTGGATAGTCTTCTGTGGAAAGCCTTCCTTCATGGAAATAATTTTCTTTTTATCACCTCTGCCTCTACCAGATACAAGATTTTATTCATTATGTTTTTAGCATCTTAAGCATGAAGTTACCAGAACAGTTAGACTTTTTTGAACCCTTGGATCAGTGTTACACATGGAGGATGGGAAGGAGACTGCTTCTTCATAAGGTGCTGCTTCCCTAAAAGATGTAAATGTTGATTTCGGATATTTCTTCCCCATCATCCTGTTTTTATTGTGATCACTAACAGAGCTGCAGGTTGTGACTATTCAGCTATATCAATGTCCTTCTTGGATCTCCTAATCTGTCTCCCAGACTGTTTCTGCAATTTGTGCCTCAGAGTCTTTGGCACTTGTTCTCTTAACACCACTAACAAGGTGGTGTGAATTGTTTAAAAGAACTATTTTAATTTAGTGAAAAACTAAAAATTCTAAAATGTAAAAATCATTATTGATGAATGGAATCTTAAAATCTACACTGATTGACGAATATATGAAACACTAGTATTTAATATTCTAAAGAATGGCTTCAGAGTTAACAAGCATTCTTTTCCAGAATTTATTCATAACAAAATAATTACTGGTTTTCCTTCCTATTTTAATCACCATTGCTGTGGCTGTTTTCCTTAACTGAGAAGGCAGTCATAGCAACAGAAAAACATTTTAGGATCTGTTCATCACAAGTAGAAAAATTACATCTTCATACATCTTCATTAGTTTTAAATTCATCATCTGTAGGATTTAATTCCTTTGAAGAAGTAGTCTTTACATGCTTCCCCCCCCTCCTCATTTGGAAAAAAAACTCCACCAAATATAGAACCCAAACCCTACTTATTCCTAATAGTAATTTTAATACGTGACATTTATAATTATGATTTTTACAGCAGTCCAAGAACTTTTAGTTTATTCTCAAATAATTGTCTATGGAACTTTAAGTCTGTCAGTAGACTAGAATCTGAGTTTAGCAGGTAATTCTGAAAACCTCTTTGATAGTTATCAATGTATGCTTGTAATGCTAGTAAGATATGATCATGTTAAGATATTATAACAGTTTACTAAGAAACTACATACATTTGGAAGAAAAACTTTGGTGTATGTTGTTTTGAGTGATATGATCTAGACTTAATGAGAAGCTTAAAAACATTTAAAGCATAGAGCCAACTGACAAAACAGGGCTCACTGTACAAGTCTCAAAATATTTTAATCTAATTGTCTCATCCAAAATTGAAACCATCAATTTAAATGCCATGTTGTCTATAAGTTTTTGAAATATTTTAATCTCTACAACTATGATCTGTGGTTATTAGATTATTGAAGCTGTCTCAGTTGGATTCTCTCTACGCTGCTGCAGTGGACTATTTTCTGTAAAATTGCATTGACTTCTGACATGCAGAGACTTCTAAAGAGCTACTTACTGCTACAGTGGTCATAGGCCCTCAGAACCAGATGCAGCTATAGCTTGCCTACATCATTTCCCAGAGCTTCCAATCTTGTGGATGCTGTGGGTTTACAGTTTGCCTGCTTAGAGACAAGTCATAGTAAAAACAATCAAATACAGATTCTCTTTCTCCAAAAAAAACAAACCAGTTGTTCTTTACACAGATATCTTACATCAGTGACAGTAAATCTGGATAAACTAAAACTCTTTTATACGCTTCCTTGTCTGTTTCCTGAGCCTCATTGATCATCCTTTGTGGTTTCCTTTTCATGCCACAGCTGCTGATCTTCTACTGCAAAAATATTGTCTTCCATTCTTGCCTGAGTCTCCTTATCTCTATGCACATTCCCTCTCTCCCGCCACCCCGCACACTCAAAAGGGATATTGCTTCCAAGATCCTTTTTGTTCTGTGCTTTGGGATATTCCCCTCTAAACCCCAGCGCCCTGCAGAGAGTGGAGAAAAGTGGCTTTATCTAGGATGCAGTTATTCTTTTGTTCTCACCAGGTGAGATCTATTTCAGTTGCATATAGTCTTTAATGATTAACCTGCTATTAGACGGGCATATCCATTGCTGCTCCCTTGTCTCTTTAGCCCAAGAAGGATGTGGTACTACAAAGTAAAAGGCAGATATAAAACATAGAGATACAGGCAGGTCATAGCATCAAAGAGAAATTCATAACTTGTGTAGGTAGGTTCTCTGAACTGTCACTTCTATAATACGGATCCTCTGCTTCATCATGGAGTCATGGTATGGTATAATAAAAGTCTCACCTGTATAGCTGTAGAGAATGACAAGCTGGCTCAATTTCCTGTATTTTGGAACCCTCTGTTGAGAATCTGGGTTATAATTGAATGAATTTATGAAAAAGGTACTGTCTCTTTCTGTTTCTTAGTATCACATTGTCCCTTCCTTTATTCTCAATAACTCACCATATCTTTACAGTTTCTTTCAGTGTGTTGCAGTATCCTCATGACACTGTATTGGCTTTGCTGAAGTTTTATTTGGTGCCTTTATATACATTACAAAGCAGGGTGAATACGTATGTTTCCCTGTAGTAACAGGAGAGAAGAACATTTTTAAACATCACTGATAGTAAGACTCAAACAGAACAACAGTCCTGGAAACCTTCTGTCTTTGTTTTCAGTTGAATTTATTTCAGGTTAAATTTGTCCTTTGAATAGGAGTGTCTTGTTTATATGACTAATTTATACTTTTTGTTTTCAATGTATTTCTTACGATGGATGTTTTTTGGAATCTCGTTACAGACGTTTACTAAGTGTAGTTAACAGAGAACCAATTATGTTTCAACAGACCACTATTTGAAGGAGATAATGACTTCTGCGTATGCCTGAAAGAATCTTTTCCAAATCTGAAAACCAGAAAATTGACAAGAGTAGAATGGGGGAAAATCAGACGATTAATGGGAAAACCACGGAGGTAATTTTTTTTTTTGTTTCTTTCTTTTCAACTGATAACTACATGTAGTTTTGATGTTACTGGAATAGTTACTTCTAAAATAATTTTGCATGCAGGTAGTAAAGCAAAATAATAGCTGAGAGTAGAAAAACATTTTATTGAAAAGGCGTTCTCTGAGCACACACTCCGCTCCCCCCCACACCCTGTTCCTTATATGCGTGTGTCCAGTCCATGTAGTTCTCATGAGCCTATACTTGAAATGTTCTCTTCCCACTCTAGATAACTGAGTGTCCGAGCTAGGATATGTAGAAATTATTATTGTATCTTCTATGCTGTAGTGCTTCCTGGCATGGAAGACAGGCCAATTGTTTCACTAAGTTTTCTTCTGGCTGTAATTAAGCTCTTCATGGGGAAAACAAGTGCACATTTTCATCTCATTTATTTTATTATTTTTTAAACCATTTTATAGATCCTCAACTTTTCCTGGCTTGACTGCCAAAACAGAGAGAGGAGAAAGTCACCCATAAAATATTAGACATTGTAGAGAAGAATCCGAATTTAACAAAGGGCATAGTTTTTTCTCTAATTTAGAATACTTAATTCTTAAATCCACTGATTCAGTTCAGCCTTTTCACAGAACCTTTACAATTTAGCCTAGAGAAGAGAAAGCTCAGAGAGGATCTCATCTCTGTGTATGAATGTCTGAAGGGAAGGTATAGAGAACACGGGGCCAGGCTCTTTTCAGTGTTGTCTGGAGATAGGACAAGAGGCAATGGGCACAAACTGAAACACAGGAGGTTCAGTCTTAACATAAGAAAACACTTTTCTACTGTGAAGGGTGACTGAGCTCTGGCAAAGGGTGCCCAGGGAGGTGGTAGAATCTCCATCCTTAGGGATACTCAAAGGCCATCTGGACGTGGTATTGGGCAGCCTCCTGTAGGTGACCCTGCTTGGAGGGATTGGAGCAGATGACCTCCAGAGATCACTCCCAAACTCAACCATTCTGTCATTCTGTAAGATCAGGAGAAAAATATATAAGTAGTATTGCAGAAATAAAAGACTGATTTATTTACAAAAATAGAAATACCAAAGCACCGAATCCATTTCATAGATCACTGTACTGAGTCAGATTATATTTTGTCTGATGGAGGCTATTTCATCTTCTGTACCTGTAAACAACTTTACATAACTAAAAAGCGCCAGTCCAGGGAAGGCAGCAGAGCCTCCTTAAAAATAGTTCCTTTTGGAAAGGTGTTCATATCATTTGAGCTTAACTGTGAGATAGCTTTTAGTTCCTCTATAATCATGCTTCCCGCTGAGAGGGAGTGGTGTGTTTGGTGGTGGTGTTTGTTTTGGTTTGGGTTTTTTTGTTAAGCTACCATATACGTAGTTTTTTAAAGAGAGAGACACATGCCTAAGGAACCACAGGTCTAAAATGGGCAGTAAGTTATTTTACCTGAATTCTGAAGGACAAGTATTTGACTGGATATAGAGTCTGGTTTTGTTTGTTGACCAAAAGTTTACGATATCTTGCTTTTTATCAACCTAAAATAAGCATTCCTGTTTGCTTTCCATTTCTTCAATAATTTTTGAAAAAAAATTACTTGTAGTCTTTTTCAAGATCTCCAGAGTGGCCTTTGGGCTCGGTTCTAAAAGATTTTGAATTACTGTAAATAATTTGAATGCTCTTTCAGGATAGTTTTCAAGATAATTTTCATCTACCTCTAGAGCAAAGCTTTTTGACATTACTATTCTGTTAGAAATTTCTTGTCTGTCCTCATCAGATGCAAGTAAGCTAAATACCATGTCAATACTAATATCTCCCCGTGAGGGGGGAGAAAAAATAAGACATTTTGCATCCACAGTGTTGATGGCAGAGGATAATAGTGTCTCTGTGTGATAGCTGTGCACGTGGTTGTCGTCTTTTTTTTTTTTAATTTTGTTTTAAATATACTGTAATATTTTCTTATGTCTGCTGCTACTTTAAATGTCCTATCACACCATCAACAGTGTGGTTGATTGGCACAACAGTATCCTTCATGGGAACCTGCAAAGCTTGTAAGATTCCAGTAGACTGTGGGGAAAGATATGCTCCAAGAAAAGGAAGAGGTAATAGTTAGTCTTGTATGCTCTGTATAAACTTCATTGGGGTTGTGAAATAGCAATGGATATGAATTAAGCTCAGATATGCTTGTTCTGCAACTATATGATGGTGATGATTCCTCTGTTAGTTCAAATTCTCATGACTGAGGTAGAAACTGAGAAGAATACTCAGCCTCTTAAAAAGCCTCTATAGAAAGGTAATGAGGTGGTAATATGATCTGTACCATAGTTTTCATCTTCTTTTTTTCATAGGAATGGCACAAAGATGGGATAACCTTTATTAAATACATTTGGGGGGCATGGGGTTGGAGATTTCCTGTAACAGAAGCCAGAAATACATTGCAAATACTTTCTACCTCCATGACCTACAGCATTTGGAACAGAGACTTCTTAAGGACATCTGAGCTAGTAGCAAAACAGTAGTTGCTGTTGTAGGGACCTCCAAGGTCAGTGATTAGTATGTTAGCATTTGAATTTGTTTTTCTAAGAGCACAGGTCAAAGAACACCAGGCAATATCTGATCTTCCTGATGCAAGACCCTGGACATGATCAGAAGGACTATTATTAAAGTCTATATTGCCTTTTTTTAATTTCTTTTTTTGTCTTGCTGTGATTAGTCACTTCTCCTCAATGAAATTGAAAAGCTCTGACCTGCACTTTGCTACTTCATATTCACAGCCCATGGCAAGCATTAGTTCACGCTTGTTCCTCCCCAGTAGTAAATATGAAGCAAATAGCATCTTTAAATGAGAATATCCAAATAAGCTTTGCATAAGTCTCCCAACCACCATCTCTCTCTCTGTGCCATATCCCTTTCCAGATATTTTGAATTCCTAATGAGGATCATTAGGCAATACACAACTCCAGGTAAACACATTCTGCTCTTCAGTGGTAAACTGGTGAATGGGACACAGTCGCTCGATCTACAGTACAGTTTCTAGACTACACAAAGAATAGTGACAACTTCTGCGGTGATAGTGATTAGAAAGCCTCGTAAAGGAACCTTCAGCGCGGTGCATTACTGCACGTACCTGACAGAAGTACATCACAGCTTCAGTTCATTCCTATTCATTCTTTTTTTTTTTAATGTCTTGCTTAGGACTAAGATCTCATTGTGTTAACACTGTACACACTGGACAAAACAGATGTCTATGCCCCATATAACTTAGAAACCATGTATAAGATAAAAGGCAAATGATGTATGCATATAGACAAGCGAGTGTGAAACTGCTGGTAAGTATGAAAGAAAGTGGTCTCTGCACCCTGGCAGCTTAGTTCTTAATGATCTTCTCATACACATTGCCAGGAAGAGAAATTTTGGAGAATAGTGAAATGGCTTTGTGGAACGCTCTGAGTGAGGGGTATACAGAATAAAACATAAGAATGTTTATTTCAGCATATAGTAAGAAAGTAGTAGAAGCAGACTTGGAAATAGGAGCTGACTGCTCAGTAATGAGTGAGAGCGAAATAACTGAGGAAGATGTTGAAGGGATTTAAAACAGAAAATAAATTGCAGTATAGAAGGGGGAACCAGCGGAGGAGTTGTCAGTGTCTTCTAAAATAACCTCGTAAAATAGGACTTTTTATTGATCAGTAATCAATATATAACTGTATGAGTTCCACAGAAAATGTTTAAATTGCATTTGACTGCAGTAAAGCAATTAACAAAGGTAGTAAATTATTTGATAAACAACTGCTTCTGCAATTAAGCAGACCTACAATAGCATCTGTACTCCTTTTTTAAATTACTTCTTTCATTGACACAAGAATGATAAAACTTTTTTTTTAAGAAGGAATGAGAGAAAGGATCGAGTCCTTAATGTCTTTATGCTTTCAGTATCTCCCTCATGCATCATGCCTGTTCAGTAGGTTAAAAGTGAAAAATTAATAAAAGCAAGTAAGGGCCTTGGGAGTAAGTCTTTCATCTTTTAGATTACATTTTAGACACCCCCCAAAATGGGGGAGGGGACTGCTAGAGATTATCTGGTTTTACACAAATAGCCCAAGTTCAAACAAATTTGTACTTTTACTATGATTAATCTCAGAACAAGTCATCTGTGGAATAGAGATTTTGTGGCTGAGTTTTGCTTGCATCTGTGCAGAGTACAAGAGACAGAGAAGTGCCCTTTCAATTAAGTTAGTTTAATTGAGCTAACGAGCACATGTGAAAGGGATCTACTATGTATCAGTAAGTGATGGCAGCCAGGGACCTCACAGTAAGTCTTCCTTATGTGCATTGAACTGGTATTCAGAGTAGACTGGATGTGGGACATCCATTAGCTTTGTTGTGACACCAGGTGGATCCCTATAAGCAGAAAAAGTCCTAAGAAGTTGTTGTACTCTTCTGATATACTAATGCAAACAGCTAGCATTCCCGAGTATGAGTTTTAAATAAACTGTTATTTTAGGAGTGATAATTGTGGGGAGTAAGACTGTCTAAATCTGTTCAACAAAATCCTTTTCTCTTGAATACTTCACCCCAAGCTTTTTCATTTTCCCCTCACTGATTGGTAAACTATGCCTATTTATTTGATGTGTCTTCACGTATGTATGTTTACAGTGCTGAATTTAAGTTAATTGTATTATAGGTGTTCCTCTGCATTCTTTGAGGAAGAGAGATCAGCATTAAAACAGAAACGGCAGAAAATAAGACTTTTGCAGCAGCGGAAGGTTGCAGACATTTCACAGTTCAAAGATCTTCCAGAAGAAATTCCATTACCGCTTGTAATAGGAACAAAAGTTACAGGTAATTTCTTAAAAACAAACAAAAAAACAGCCAAGTGTTTTGCGAAGATTTTAGTAAACCATAATATACTTAGTGCACATAGTTAAAATAAATTTAAAACATCACAAATTGTATGTTTGTATTGTTAGCTCATTGAGAAGGTGCTTGTGAGAATTAGCTAGTATTTTTAAAACAATTATACGGTTTTGGGGTACAAACTTAGTATGGTTTAGTATTTCTGCTGTTGAGATTATGATTTTATTTTTTTTATGTCTAGTATATCTAATAAATCTTGGAGAGAGAGATGCTTAAATGCAAAGAGTTGAGTGCTGTCTGAAAGTTTAAAATCTAACCTAATATAAAACTTGAGCTTTATTTTTCCATAAATATATCTGTTTTGAAACAGATATACAATTGATATTGCAGTGTAGTTGGACACGTATACTAAACATGACATTGCCTTACTGAAAAAACTTACACATAGGAAAACTTCCATGGGAAGGAATATTGTTAAAAACATTCCACAAGCTAATTCCTCCATCCTGTCTGTTTGTAATCCAGATGCTTTTCACTTAAGCATGGTATCTCCCACTCAAGCCACTACTGTTCATTGCTTTTTGTGTTCTTCAGCAACACTGCCCTTAATTCTTGCTGAAGAGCAGGCATGCACAACACTGCCTCTCCTCACTCTCCTAGAGCTGTATCCTTGAGCTGCGCTCCTCATTGTCTTTTGCTAAATATGCAGTCATCAGTGGAAGTGATCAAAGAGAAATGGTATGCAAAATCATCTGGAAATTGACTTTTGCCTGCAAAATCTGTCTGTCAGAAGGTATTGGGTATTAAATAGTGTTTTATTTAGACATAAGTGTAGTGCTAAGGATTAGATTTGGGAAATACTTGACTTGCAAAGATAAATTTGACAAAAATTTCAGTAGTATTTTTATTGCATACAATTCTTCTGGGTTTACTTTTTTTTTTCATTTAATCTGTGGGTTTTAAATATACATATAAAGGGTTATTTACAAAAGGTGTATTAAGTCTATTTTTCTCAGTGGTATCAGAACATTATAATGTTTGGTTTGTTGTTTTGTGTTTTTTTAAGCACGTTTGCGAGGTGTCCATGATGGACTATTCACTGGACAAATAGATGCTGTAGACACTCTTAACGCTACATACAGAGTGACTTTTGACAGGGCAGGTCTTGGAACACACACAGTCCCAGATTATGAAGTTCTTGTAAGTACTAATGACACATTCTTAAAATAGCTGTAATAAATAAAATAAAAAAAATCTACAATTGTATGCTTTAATCAAAAAGAAGAAAATTCAAAATATTACACCCAGGTGGTATTGTCATAAAGTAGAAACAAGCATAACAGATGCATGGGAAATTCCAGGGGAATGAGCTTCTACTGTTTATGGTTTTCTAGAACAGGATGACCCTCTATGATAAAAACATAATGGCTCAGGCTGGAATAATTTACTAGACCTACTATTATAGGTTATTATAATAGCCTGAGTTTAATATGAAGAAATATAATGAGTAGCATAAGATCTCAAAAAAAGTTCTGCTATGGGATCCTGGCAAGATTTGCAGAAAACGTTCAAGAAAACCTGGCCCTTTGTAATTTGCCAAAGCCTGGAAAAGCCTCTGGTAGTCGCAAGCGAGTATTAAGAGTTGATTGCACCTCATTTTGAAACTTCTTATGATAATGAAAGCTACCTGTGGGAATGTTGCTTTGGTCAAACAATTTGAGATTATTTCCTAGCTCATAGACTTTTGTACCAATTTATGAGCTCCAGGAATTGTTCCTGCCAAACAGTCTGACCTAGACTGCAAGCTTTTCAGAGGACCTCACGTTCTTTTGTGTCTTCTGTAGTGTTGAATCTACTAAGGGCCCATAATTTGTCGAAGAACTAGTCTCTGTCATGATCTGAGTTTGGAGCCTCTGCTGAACACGTATTTAGTCATGATTTGTCTGCAGCTTGCCAACAGAATTTTTGGAAATTGTCTTGCAGGTTTTATTTGATGTGATGCCATAACACTTTGAAAACTCCAGCAATGGAATATGATTTTGAAGCTCCTGCTAGCCCAAAAGCAAAATGTTAATCTCTTAACATTGCTGGGTTTGGGGTGTGGATGGGCATGGCTAGTCCAGGTTCCAGAAATAAATTATCTATTCCAACAGGTGTGTAAAATTAATTAATCTGACAGCTGAAGTATATCCTTCCTTTTCCTGTCTTAGAGTAACGAGCCTCACGAAACCATGCCAATTGCTGCCTTTGGACAGAAACAACGGCCTTCAAGGTTCTTTATGACCCCTCCCCGATTGCATTATACACCTTCACTCCAGTCTCCAATTACAGTAAGTTACTTTTTTCATGTAATATTAATCATTGAAATATTTTCTGATACATGTTGAAGCTGTTACCTTAAACAGTTTTTGAGATTAATTTTCTGAGGTTATTTGGCAAGATAAAAATTTTAGCAAATCCCTCTAAAAATAAGCTATTAAATTAAATGTTCTTTCTTGTATAGGACAGTGATCCTTTATTAGGACAATCTTCGTGGAAAAACAAAATTTCAGGCACAGATAGTGAAACACTAGGAGGCTTTCCAGTAGAATTCCTCATTCAAGTGGTAAGTGTTAACTACAACTCTTAATTTTGTGTTGTCCTTTTGTATTTATTCTGCCAATTCTTCTGCAGTTAAATGACGTTCTGTTGATTTATGACAGATATGGTGATATCCAAATTAACTTTTGAAAAGATGTTAATAATATTTGGTTTTATTCCCACCCCTTCTTAATTTTCTCACTGGTCTGTAAACTTCGAAATACGCTGCTTTTCAGACCGCAGGAGGGGCTTATGTCTCCAAAAGTGTGTCTTTTTTTCCCAGCTCTACCACTTGGTCTAAAAAAAGATAATATTTCTACCTGCAAACTTTGTACTGTGACTTTTTTTTAAATTTAAAATATACTTGCAATGCGCAAAGAACATTTGCTCATGTGCATTATCATATATTGTATAATATTGTATTTTATGTGCTCCCCTCTTGAAGAAGAAAAGCAGCACTCTTTTCCCTGAAAGGAAACATACATGTTATAGATAAGAAAACCGGTTTTTGTCTCATCTTTATAAAATAATTCCTCAGTGATTTTTGTACACAAGTTCAGAAGAGCACAGACAAGTAGTGTTACGAAGCTGAGATTCATTGAAGATCAAAACTCATCAGAGGAAGCTACTCTTCAGGATGATGGAAGAATGTGATTGCTCACGTTGGCTCAGCTTAAGATCTGTGATTGAATTCTTTAACAATGAAAGCTGTTTTGAACATGCTAAAGGAGATTGGAATGATCTGTGTTTAAAATATTAAGAACTGAGAAATAATGTTGCTAAATGCTTCTCAAATTTTAAAGCATATGTAATTGGTCAAAAGAATCAAGTTGTGTCTGTAGCTCACATGAGACACTAATATTTTGGCCATTCAACATAATGAATTTTATTTGACAGAATGATCTATTCAGTTTTTTAGGGGAAACTTAATGTGTGAAGCTCATTTTGAAAAAGGTGGCTTGGCATCTAGCTTAGCTAAGAAAATTCAAAATAGATGTAGTTGCTGTAAGATTAATGATGTTAAAAATTAAAATACGCAAAAGATACGGTCTTTGTTTATGCTGCTAAATTATCTGCAGCTACCCTTCTTGGGTCACTGAGTATGATCAATGATACTGGGTAACTAAGGTGTATTGAGCTTTACAACTATTTAGTGTGTCAGGTTGATCTGTTTATGATATTGCTTCTGTATTTTATATCTGAAAATGTGTGATTTCTCAGTCACGTTTGGAGGTATATTATTACTTGTTATAAGGAAATCTGAGTTTTAAAAGTATAGGCCGCTTGCTTGTATTACAAATGATGGCATTTTACAAAGATACTGCATTAATACATATTTTTGCTTGAAGATTGTCAAAAGATTTTGAACAAAATCAAGTCACAGATTTTTGGCATTTGTTTATATGAGCATCTTAATACTTTATCCGGGTTTTTCATAAAGAATCATAGAATCACAGAATAGTTTGGGTTGGAAGGGACCTCTAAAGGCCATCTAGTCCAACCCCCCTGCCGTGGGCAGGGACATCTTCAACTAGATCAGGTTGCTCAGAGCCCCGTCCAACCTGACCTTGAATGTTTCCAGGGATGGGGCATCCACCACCTCTCTGGGCAACATCTGCCAGTGCTTCACCACCCTCAGCATAAAAAATTTCTTCCTTATATCTAGTCTAAATCTACCCCCCTTTAGTTTAAAGCCATTCCCCCTTGTCCTGCTGCAACAGGCCCTGCTAAAAAGTTTGCCGCCAAATAAAGAATCATAAAGAATCACGAGGCTTAAAAAAACATTTATTGAAGGGCCATGCATTATTTTTAAGCCTAGCATCTTAAGCATTTTAAGTATCAACTTTTTTATTAGAAGTTTAAGGATGGTACTGAAATTTGGTGGTGTGAAATACGTGAGACTGGTGAATACTGATTATTGATTGCACTGCTTTCACCAGTCCAGAGGTATTTTTATGTTAAAGGTGACCACTAAAGATGTTCTAGCTGTTCTTATACGCTGGTACAGTAAAAACGTCAAAGCCCTCATTCTGATTTAATGGTGATTCAGGAAGTAAAAGATCAGAAAATCTTTGATTCAAAGAAAACTTTCTGGAGAACTGTTGCCAGGCAATTATTTGATACCATGAATAAACAATTTCATGGGAAAACTTTATTTTGGACAAAACAGAAAAAATGCAGCACACCTTGAATAAGGTTTCAACCCAGCCCCTTAGTTCTCTTTTACGGGTTCTGAAATTAATTTGGAACAAAAGGAAGTGTAGCCAAAATCATGTGCAGACACTGACAAATAAATGTTAGGGATATTCTCTTTACGTATAACGTGCAGTTGTAAGGAAACATTGGGGCTTGTAACAACTATTTGAATCATAGTTCTATACTGGTGAGTCTTAGTTTTTTCTAAATCTTTATATTAATTTCTACGTGTTTACATTTTGGCATCAGAGACTGCTATTCTTCCTGGTTTTTACTGTGGACAAACATATGCGTATTAGGAGAAGAATGGCTTGAAAATTAGCATTATGATATTAAGAACAACGTCAACAAGAAACAAGTCTTTCATGCTTACATGCAATATGTAATGTATCCTTAAATATTTCATAGGCTATAATGCAGGTCAAAATTGATAGCTTACATTCTTACATTCTAGTCAGTATTAAAATTTGGAGGATGTTTTTCCAAGTGCTCAGCTACAGCTTCCCCCCCCTCCCCTTTCTTGTTTTGTTTTGGGAAAAAAATTAGATTGGGAAGGAAACAATCTAGGACAGAACAGAATGTTTGCAGGGTTGCTGCGTGTCCGGTAGAGGGAGTATGTTAATGCAGCACGTTCAGAAAAGTGAATTGGCGTCTTCCTGATTGCTGTGGAAAAAGGAGTTCTCTTTTCAAACTAAATGCATGAGGAAAAAAAAAATCTAAAAATGGATACTGGATTTTTGACAATCTTGTGCTTATGAAAATTTTGAAAATATTCCGTAGTAAGTTATGGCACACTTTACTTTGAAATGCTTGTGTTCTTACAAATACTCTTTTGACTAAAAATGAAATCTAAAGTACAAATGTAAACGTACTGGTTGGGTTGTTCCTTCATCTCTTTTAATGTGGAAAAAGTTTGTACTAAAACCTCATTTCCAGTTTAATGAGAACTATAAACTATAACAGTAAACAGGATGAGTTATGCTGAAAATAGAGCTGTTAGGAAAGAATTTCTCAAGGAAAATAGGGCTGAACTGATTTAAAGCAGTCACTGATGATACTGGCAAATGAAAATGGAGGTCTATTCAATAAAATGTACCAATGAGAGAAAGTTGGTAGCTATCATAGATACAGTGAAAGGTCAGAGTTTCTTGTAAAAGAATCAGATTATCTTGATCACTGGAGTATGTCTGGGAATAGGATGAATATCATATAAATCCAAGCTCATGAACTGGAGAACTAGGGCCCTGCATCTTCAAATATGTCTGGACATCAAAGTAGAAGTTAAGCACCAAATACCTTGCAAGGTTTGGGGACAAATAATATATTCTGCATTAAGCTGGGGACTCACCAGCTTCATCAAGGAGGAGGACTTGGACATGTTAGGCAGTTGCCGGATGGTGACAACAGCAGAGCTTGATGAGTAACTTGTTGGCGGCAGTGGCAGATGGTGTACAGTGCTTTCCTTCCTCCCAGGTGTTTTTTTGCCAACATGAGCATTTGTGTGGTGTGTTAGAAGCTAGATCAGAGAGATAATCCAGCTCACAAGTAACAACTTTAAAACTTTTTTTTCCTTGCCTTTCCTGAATTTATTGTTTGTCATTATCGGTTCCCTGATTGGCATTGTCACGTAGCTGCAGAAATGCAAGTGCTGACTCAGCACAGGTGCTGGGGGACAGCACAAGGACAGAAATGGGCAGCTAGAATTGGAAGAGTGATAACCTATGCAGTATTGCCTCTGTGCATCTGACCATGGCTTGCCATCCGTTCACAAGATGCATCTGGGAAAGTATTTGTTGTAGAAAGAGAGAAGTATTGACACCATTTTACAGGTCTGGTTTACAGGTCTGTCATTTGGAATACTGGTACAGGCTTCCTGTTGCTCACATTCAGGAAAGATGACAGTGAGTGGACAAAAGATACAGAAGGGGCCACAAAAGTTTAGGAGATCAAGAGCCTTTTATGGGAGAGGAAACTGGAAAGGCTTGGGTTGTGATTAGTCTAGTGAAAGAACGATGGAGAAGAAACGCTTTACTGTCTGTGAATAAACAGGGATAAATACAAGGAGGGAGAGCCTATACGTAGCTGAAAAACAGCCTTGGCAGAACAAATTGCTATGAAGTGAACAAGGATACATTTAACATGGAAATTCCAAGAAGATTCGTAATTAGCTGAAAGAGATCCTGGAATAGCTTTCCATTAGGATTTGTGAGGGCAAGAAACCTGGCTGCTTTAAGACTGAGCTTGAAAGTCAACAAAGGAGATTATATATAAGCAGATGTATGTTGAACTAGGAGTTCCTATTTCTCCCAGTCCCATGTTCCACTACTAGGATGCAGTTAACCCCTTTGCAATTTACAAAACCTGAAATCTTGGCTCTGTTTACATCAGTAATAAAACTGGTGCTGGTTGTAGCGGAGCTAGGATTTCTCTCGGGGCCCTAGAGAGTATGAATGGTTTTAGGAGTGATGTGTGTGTTGAGAGCACTCCCAGTGATTTCCACTTCAGCCTGCTAGGTCCCAAGGGCAGCAGAAACAGGGTATTCCCATTATGAAAGAGGGAAGTGGAAAGCCCAGAGTTGTTCTGTATAAAATAGATCCAGTCTCTATACCAGGTTTTACTGCAGGAGTGTACACAAAGGGCTGGTGCTCGGTTGAGGGCACAGCTGAGAACAGGCTGAGAACTGTGTGAAAAAAGGTATGGTAAGGTGAGTGATATTAATTGTAGTATATCATGGTAACACGCTTTGCTTTCCTTCAGGCTGCAAAAAAAGAAGATTCTTGATTCTTCAGCCTCTAGCTGGCCATAAATTATATTAGTCTTCCTATAGGGAATTTCACCTGATGGATTTTTAGCATTCTCCCATCTAGGGCACTTGTAAATGCTTTAAAAATCTCTGGAAAATCCATCGTTTAATTTTAATTATTTTTTATTTCTGCATCTTAACTTGATGAACAACTGAGAAATGCATTTTAAAATGATGAAAGAAACACACATTTTATTATCTTGAATTTCTGTGGCATTTCAAAACTGCTTAAGGATCTATTCATTCTAAAAATAGTTCCTTTGTTTTAGACCAGGTTATCGAAAATCCTTATGATCAAGAAGGAACACATCAAACAACTGAGAGAGATGAATACAGAAGCAGAAAAGCTGGTGAGAATGTTCTCTTTTCAGTTCTTAAAACAGGATATGCTTTAACAGCTAATGCAAATAGATACAATTAAAACGAGAGTCTAGGTAAATTCTATATTGCTTTCTATAATGTGAATTTTTTTATTATTTTTTAAAGACAAGTCAGAGAGGTCAGTTGTTTCAAATATGGTTCTCCTTTGAAAGCATCATGCTTTGGAAACTGATTAATGTTAACATCGGAATAGCACATGTCAGTTGACACATAAAGTAAGGAAATGCTATGTACTTTGAGAATCTTGGGTAGAAGTTTATATGGTAAGACATTCATCATAATTTTATTTTGTGGATGGTAGATACTTATTTATTTAGCTTTCTGGCTAAAACAATAACTCAGTTAAGAGATTTTCTATATAAAGCTCTGAGTGCCCTTGACGGGCATTTAAAATTACAATACCAGAGCAGCTACAGCATAATTAGCAGCAGCAGAATAGTTTTTCTTGCCTGGCTTTATCTAATCATCAGTCAGTAAATCAAAATGATAAGAATGCCTCTTCTACCACCCATGGCTATCAATCAACTTGAAAGTGGAAAGCTATCAGTCTCAACCTTCTGCTAGCGTCCATTCAGACAGTTGTTTCTACAACGTACAGATAGAAGGCTAAAGGTTTGTAGAGAGGAAGAGGAGTCCTTTTTAGTTCTTGAAACCAAAAATGCTGATTTTTTTTTTTTCATGTAAAATATTTGAATGTTGAAGGATTTGATTTATTGTGGTAAGATTTCCCTCTTTGTCCCTTCAGTGATCATGTGCACATGTATATTCTGTTATTCTGCTTTCTACTGCCCCATCCCTATGTCTCTGTAATTTTCTTTGTTTGTGCTGTGATGCTGCTCTTCAAAACCTTGTTATCATTTCAGTTACTACATTATTTTTTCCTGTGCATCAAATGTTTTGTCCTTTAATTATGCGTATTAATAATTAAAATAGATGCAAAAAGAAGCAAGATTAAAACATACCATTGCAACCTGATTGCAACTCTGATACTGAAAGATTACCAACCCTTCTTAAAACAAACTAAAAAACTTTTTATTTTTACTGAGATATTAGTACTTTTGCATAGATAAGGAAATCTATAGGAATTACAGTAGCCTTCCTCTGACAAGAATCCAGCTGTTAACATGTCACTCAGCTACTAAGTCATAAATTAACTGTATTGTGGAGTAAGAATATCAAGGAAAGTAACAAAATTGAGAGAGCAAAGAAGCAACAGGGAAGAAGGGAACCTAGAAATAAACACTAAATTTGCCATATTTTAGTTCAGTTGTAGCCTAGATAAGGACTTTGAGATACTTTTGAAATTCTTCCCTTGCGCTGTTGCCTTTGTATATCAGCAAACATAAAGCAACCTCTGTTACTATTCAAGGCTGTCCTGATAAAAATAGAGGACGTGATACCTTTCTATTGGGCCGTATTCTTAGCCTGTCTTCTAATCCTCTTTGTCCCTTGGCAATCTCATCTACGTTTGTGCCGCTGAGTATATGTTGTTTCTCCTTTAAAATGTATTTTCTTTGAACAAGAATCTCTTTCCGGCATCAGTCCACTTGAACATCAATAACATATCTGAACATGAATACAACAGAATGCTTTGAGTTCATTCAGGTATAGTTTAATTGTCAGACTTTGGTAATAATTCATACAATTGTGATTGGATAATTGTTAGAGTAACACCACTGTTTGGTTTAAAGCAATCCTTTTATAGAGACACTTTTTTTAATGACTGATCCAATATAGAAATAAACGGAACTGACTAAAAAAAGAAGTGGTACTGAATGTAGTCCATTATTATCTGGCAATAATAATAAATTTACGTGAGGCAGGGGATGCCTTCAGAGGAGCTATTAATACATACAACTTCACATTTTCTGTTTCATTTTTCTGAAAGGACAGCGTATTAATAGTTAAGCATCTTGACATCACTATACTAGCCTTGGTTGCAGGCTATAAACAAGTTACCGTGTACGTAAAACAGTAAACGCTTTTCTGATAGCTATTGGGATAAACAAATCTAAATAAAAAGGATGACTAGTTAATTTTTTCGCTTGATCTGCGATAAAGACAAGGGTAAAGGTGATGCTGGTCATTCCAGAGAGCATGTAGATGCTCAGTGACAGAGAAGTTACCCTTCCATCTACTGAAAGCCATCCATCTTATGTCTGCCAGTTCAGCTGTTTGTCAGTGTTTCCAGATCTTGGATTGCTCCCGGATCAGAAATAGTGCTGGTGCTGAGAAATATTTCTTTCGTTGTCACTAGCGTAGAATGCCCTTAGCTGTTCCTCTCTGATGGGGAATGCACAATTGTCTGCGGCTTTCGCAGCTAACCTGAATTAGTCTGCTCTAGAGGGGCTGGTCACTGAAGAAGGTCTGAAAGTTACAATTTTTTCCTTACGTTCCAGAGCTGCAGGAAGTCAATTTTATGCTGGTTTCCAGTTTGCTCGCAGGTGAATTCTGAAGTTACGGTGTTAGTTTAAAGCCCTATAAATTTGGTGTTCAGACTTGTAAATCCCTGGAGATCATTTCAGTGATTAAGTTTAATGGGGAACTTTGAATTGAACTGATAACTGAAACCTTGATTTTGAGGTTTTGACCTGGATCCTCCTGATGAAGGCTCTTGATTTTGCAGTTTGCTTTGTCTCGTGGTGTAAAATCTATCACCACAGGTTTAAGTGTATGACGTACCTGTATCTCAGACTTGTGGCTGAGAAGCAGTGGAAATACATCCAGCTTATCTTGCAAGAGGTCATTTGTGGAGGAAATTTTATAGTATGTTGTATGTTTTGTTTCAATTTAGTAAATATCACCCAAACAGCGTCGAGACACATTCTGAAAACAGTGTAAGAAAAAAGTACTGTATTCTGGGGTTTATTTTTTGTGGAAAATTGTGCTTACCCAAAATGCTTACGTTACCAAATACAAGCTCTTGTAATTTCTTTTTTGGCAGAACTGTTAGCTGTAACAGAAGGTACGTAGCACTGAGTCATCCTCAAGTGACCACCAACTTACTAGACAACTGTGCCTCCCATCCTGCAGCAGAGGTGGTCGTGGCCATATTGTCCTATACTGTTCTCCTACTGACAGGATAGTTTTCTGTTCATACAGTAGAGAAGCCATACCCAGCTACTGGAGAAATAAGCAGGTCAGACCATGGTCGTCTTCTGTAGCATTCACCACCACAGATTATCGTAGCACTTTATGAAGAGAATAAAAGCATGGTAGTTACTACACAGTTGTCACTTGGAGTTTTAAATAGTGATACTACATTTTAATGTTTTGTATGTTAACATTTTTCTATTAAACATTGGGATTTCAAATATCTCGGTATTATTTTCAAGTGAAAATTCCTTTTGATGAGTTCAATAGATATAAATGTACAGTATTGCATTAACTTTAATATGTTTTGTCTTTTCTGCAGAAATCCTATTCTATGCCAATAGGCATTGAGTTTCAGAGGAGGTACGCAACTATTGTTCTGGATCTAGAACAACTAAACAAAGACTTAAATAAAGTTTTGCATAAAGTTCAACAGTATTGTTATGAGGTAAGATTTTGCTGGAACCTGTATGAACTTGTTGGTTTTTCTTAACATAAGTACAAAAAAAAAATAAAATTAGAATTTCCTGGATAGGACGTAGGTGGGGGTCACTTTGAAATGAAACTAGTGGTAGCTGTATTGGATTCCTTCTCTCTCTCTGTCTCTGCCTTTGTCTGTCCGTCTCTCTGGTTCTTTTACCAGAACGCAGACACTTTTGCTGATGCCAGTGGCCAGTTTTGAAATAGATGTACGTGTACATAAATGAAGAAAAGATAGTGTGCTATATACCTGTGAACTCTCTTTGAAATCATTTGTCATTTCACACATACGCCAAATGCAAAGGAGATCTTTTTTTTTAATTTCTCTTCACTGTATCTATGCAGCTTGCTCCTGACCAAGGCCTCCAGCCTGCTGACCAACCGACAGATCTGAGGCGTAGGTGTGAAGAGGAGGCTCAGGAGATCGTCAGGCAAGCAAATTCCTCGACAACAGGACAGCTTTGTGTTGAGAGTGAAAATTTAACTGATCTTATCTCTAGACTTACAGCAATATTACTGCAAATTAAGGTAAAATGTTTGCAAAAAATAGTTTCTCCCATAAAACACGTAGTATTAAAGCTCTGTCAGTTTCTTTGTGCCGAACTGTGAGAACATTTTTTTTTTTCTTCTCCTACAGTGTCTAGCAGAAGGAGGTGATCTGAATTCCTTTGAATTTAAATCACTAACGGATTCATTAAATGACATTAAGAATTCAATAGACTCCTCAAATATCAGGTATTACTTTTTGAATATTTAATTCTTAATTACACATTTTGTGCCAGCAAGCAATTCGTACTGTATTTTAGAGGTGAACATTGACTATAATTAAGGGTTTTAATCTGGGAATTTTTACTTATAGGAATGGTCCCATTTAAAAGGGGGCTTCTTAAAGGGAGTGTGAAATTAGCAGTTTTCTGTTTGAACCTATCAGTGAAGTAACCTGATTTAACAAAAAGAAAAGGGGGGGGGGAGGGAAGTGCTGAACTGATGCAGCAACAACTAGACTTTCTTGGTCTTCAGCCATTTGTGACAACTAATAAGTTATTTCAGAACATTTTCAGACTTTGAAATCCCACTAGTAAATGTAAGTTCTTTAAACCACAGAACAGTACAATTTCAGTATTCTTTTTGCGTAGCTACTCAACCTCTTGTCTGTAAATATCAAAAGCTGGCATATGAGACAATTATAGCTTCTGACCAGCTTCCGTTAGCAGTATTTTAAACCAAGAAACAGAACAACGGCCCATCTAGTCTAGATGGGCCATTTTTCAGCAGTTGTCACAAGCAGGTGCCTGAGGAAGCATTACAAAAATAGCAAGAATGTGGTGATAGCAAGAATGTGCTGATACTTGTCTGGAGTACACTGCAGCCTCCAGCAGTTTGTGACCAGGATTTTTTTTTTTTTTATAATTATAATGCTGCTAAATTACATAATTTAGAAAATACATCTAAATGCTAAGTATTTCTTTCTACCCTCCATACTTGCATTGCTACATAATAATGGGAGGCTGCACACATTAATTTCTCTTTTTTTTTTATTATTTTTGGCAAGGATAGCAGGATGGCCTTTTGATTTAAAAATAATTATTGAGAAATGCAGTTTTATGGCATTTTTTCATTAGTAAAACCAAAAATAAACCCCAAACATTAGTGAAACTTCTCTATAATCAACACTGCGAATTGCACGTTGGAATAGATTCAACTAAAGGTTGATGTACGCTGCGAAGGCGGCGATGATGTTTCCATTTCACCGTACTTATTTTGGGCATTTTAGCATCTCTTCATAATATTTTTATTTCATTAACTCTGGTCATCTTAAAGTCTTCTTTGAAGTACCCAAGTCAGTAACTCTTGATTTCCTGCAGCTGTTTGTGCAAATGCTGTTTTCACATATGTCTCTATCAAGTTGCATTAGTACGTACTACTCTGATTCATCGGCATTTTGTATTGGCTGTGTTTGTACCTTGACTTTCACTGTAGAAATATTCAGACACAACTCTTAAATACGGGGTTTAACACTTTTCTTCTTCTTCTTCTTCTTTTCTTCCTGTAGTTGTTTTCAGAATAATGTCGAGATCCATGTTGCACATATTCAGAGCGGTCTGAGCCAGATGGGAAATTTACATGCTTTTGCAGCTAATAACACCAACAGAGACTGAAAATTTTCTTTCAAGTGTACGCAAGTAGTTCTGGAAAATCCTCTTCCTTTATATCGGCTTCACCAAATATCCTAACTGCCAGAAGATAAGGGAAAAGAAAACCTCTCAGAAAGGACCCTTTTAAAGATACTTTCTCTGCTTCTTAAGAAAACCAGCATTACTGGCCAGTGTTGCATTAGATTTCTCCATTTGTTATTCACATACAGTAGTTTTGCTAACCGGTAATCTCTTAGTAATTGCATTTATTGTAACAACTTGAAAACGTACTTTCCTATAATTTGAACTTAGTTTTTAAAAGTTCAGAGGAATTCTGCACACCTCTTGCTGTTGGCTCTCCTGGTATGTTAGAAGTGATGAAGAGGAAATGGCTCAAATTAGTAGCCACGTGGCAAGTCTTTGTTATGGAAAGCTACGCTCCCGTGTAGATATCGAGAGTTGCCATTTCAGCCTTCAGGTAGCCCGGTGCCAGCGCGGGCTGAGTGTTCCCGAGCTAGAGAAGCAGCAGCAGGATACGGACAGCAAACAGAAGCTGTAAACTTCAGGATGTTGGGCAGGTCTATCGATCGGTCAGTGTCTTGTTGGAACTTCTAATTTATCGTAACTTATAGAAGGAGTCTAATGAAGGAATATAAAAATGTAACTGGTAACTTTCCAGAAAGAGATTGGTTATGGCTTTTTCCCTTCACACGGGGCAAAAGAAGTGCTTTAGTTGGTATTTTATATAAATGACTGGTTAAACATATTGTTTTTCCAAATTTTTGTTTGTTTGCACAACTTTTAAATTAGATTACTGGTTATCCAACAATACCCAACGTATATAAATATGAAGATTTTTATAACTCAAGATAACCAGTGCGGTAAACTGCAAAAAAGTGACAACCTGCCTACGAGTACCTTTTGGAATGTTAATCTTGTAAAAAAGTGTGTATTGGTTTGTTTAAATAGTCTTGTAAAGCTTCTGTGTAACGAATTGTTTCCAGATATGAATTTTCAGAGATAGCTGTAGAGAAGTTTTTGATTCTTTTAGACACCTCATTAAATGAGGTCTTTTATATGTTAATGTATAAAGAATATGTAAACAGGATTATTTTCAATTTTAAAATTTTGTATAGTTTAAAGATGCTTCTGTATTCTGTGTTGGTATTGTGCCACTGCAAAACTTTAGTGCAGAGTTTATATTTAGCTAAACTTGTTCAGTTAATTAAGAGAAATGCATAAATCTTTTATTCTCAATGAAATTTGTAACTGAATAAATTGATCTATGAGAGTTGATATATTTCACAAAAACGCAAACTTTTTTGCAGATGGTCTCAGGTCATTTTTTTAAGAGAAGTTGATTTAATTGCCGAAAATGAAATGTTATGAGGACAAGGCAAGTGGCTGTTTTAAAAGGTATTTAGAAACTTTACAAGGGGTATTACAAAATAACGCTGAACGCTAATTTTGCTGAGTTACCCATGGAAATTTACCTCTCATTACACAACAGAACATTGTAGCGGTCCCTGCAGTTACTTTTGTAATTACATTACCCATTATTTTGTGGTGTTACCATCTGTTTGGTAAAGAAGACGGAAAGGTCCTCTCCCACCACCCTTTTCATTTAAACAGAGAAAGGTGCCAAAGCCGAACTTAGGGCACGTAGGTGTAGTCTGAGAGTAACTAACGTGATCCACAGCTAACTCAGGGAAAAGGAACCGTCCCCTTGCTGTTTACTTACACCCCTATCCTTGTCGTCTTCTGCTCATAAACCCCGCCGGTTCAGGGAGCTATGCTGCTGAAGAACAGCTCACCTTTCTCGCAGAGTTTTCTGCCTGTGTAGTGCACTGAACTCCCCCACTGCCAGAGGCGACGGGCGCCGGTGCTAGCGCAAGGGAACGGCAAGGACTACCGTTTCCAGCAGCAGCTCGCCGGCTTACTGTACGAACGTCTGTCATCCCTTACCGCTCTGTCAGGATTCCGCTTCCTCGCTTACAAGCGTAAGCGTGAATGCTTTTGTGGACTAGGACTGCCCAATGGGAAACACCAGGCGGTCACGGAGGCCGACTTTGCCCTGAGAGCAAGCACCCCAAACTGAGGGAGAGGGAAGTTGTAGACGCTGGTAGATGCCGCTGCCAAGAACGGCATTCAGCAAAGAGGCTTTGGGAACCTGCTTTTCGTGACAAACTCATGTCTTACTGGATACAGAATACATTGTAATAACCACCACTCTCCAATCTTGACTCTGATTCCGTAGGTATGTTTTTTACATGTGGACTCTTAAATGTCCTCTTCCCAACATGTTTTGTGTTGAAGTGGGTTTTTTAATCATTGCGGGCTAATGTAACCTAATAGGAAGACACACAATTTGTGATGGAAGCATCCGTGTACTTTCACGTGTCATTTGGCCAACACACATTGGCAATGTGAATAGGCACGCTGCTTCTCTTCAGGAGGCTGCATTTCCCCTCGATTACTGGTATGTTGGGTCAGAGTTAATGTTGTTGAGGTTTCTTACAGTCGGTAGACTTGAATTCACCCCACAGCCCCAAGAAGCGATTGTCTCATTTTCTGTCTCCTCCTGTAAGTACTTCTGTTCTGGGGTCTTCCCGACCCCTAACGTTAACAGCTCCTTAGGCACCCAAGTCCACTCGGGGCAGATGGCGTCTGATGTTGGTTGATTGGTTTTTGCTTCATGTTTTTTTTTTTTCAAGGACAGCTCTGTTTTTTTGGAGGGACGATACTAATCGGCAACCCTGCTGTGCCACTTAGCCTTACAAGGTTGCAGTTCAACCACGGTTCAGCTGTCCCAGATCCTGCAAGCACAGGTAAGTTACGGGGCGACACTGGGGGATTTTGTGCATTGGTAACCTTATTCTCTGGGGCACGTGATTCCTGCTACAGGGTACTTCTGCCACCAGTACACGGGTCACTTTCTCTGTGCTTCCAAACCACCAGAGCCTCATGGCATTCAGGTGCTCTTCCGCAACTGGAGTCCTACAACTCGCTCGACAAGGCTCTGAAGTACAGCTTTGTAGGCAGGAAGAATGGCCTTATCCTCAAAATACATAGATAGTAATATAGCCTTCCTTAACAAATTGAATTGCAGGAGAGGCTTTGTTACTACTAATTTTGGTGTTCAGAAGTGTTCTCGGTGCAGAGCCGTTCAGCCCGCTACCCATCATGTAAACAGCTTCTGTGTAGTCCCTAGTATTCAAATGCAAAGCTAAAACACCTTTACAGTGTTCACAAAATACTCCTACTTTTCTGTAGTTTAACCTTGGCTTAAGTGGCAGAGTTGAGGCTTTTGTCCGAGTAAAGACAATGATTTGAGGGTTTGGGCTTTATATTACTTAGGCCATAAATTTGCATTTTCCTGCAGGGATGGGGTGGTGGTTTAGAGCAGATCTAAAGCAAACACTGACAGAGACGGTTTAAGGCAGTTTTTGTAACCTGTCCTTCAGGCCCCTTAGGTCTCTTACTCACACCTGAACCGCAGCGGTGGCTCTCCAGGACCTGCGCAGAGAACCTGCAGCTGGGACATCTACCTGCCACCTCTGTTCTCTACCCCACGCCGGCCAAGGTAAGAAACCCTGTCCCTGCCCCAGGTACGCACAAAAGTAGAACAAAACTGTAAACCTTTATTTTTTTTTTTTCCCCCCCTCGGTCAAATAATCCCGACAGACCATCTCACTCCTCTACTTTTCTAAGACCCCCCCCCCCCAACACAGTGGATTTGGTTAGCTTTTTGGCTAAAGGAGGTTAAATAGAAATACAAAACATGCTAATGGAACTCTTTAAATACCGTGTAAAAAGAAGCCTTCAGCTGACGGAGCCGACCCGTATATTTCTTAAATAAATAGGTAAAATCAGTTACTACCGGATAAAGTGCAACAGTCGTAGAGCAGGGGTGAGGTAGCGCGGTACGTGACTGCTCCCCCACAGCAGCGTACCGCCAGGACTGGGTTCGGGGGGGCAGGACGGCCCATCAAGGCCGGGGGATGCAGTTTTACCCCCCCCCCCCCAGGGCCGGGTCCCGCCCG
>NW_008824051.1:4139367-4150972 GCF_000699105.1 Pygoscelis adeliae
CGTGGGGAAGGTGGGCGCGGAGGTCCGGGCACCCCGCCGAGCCGCCTGGCCCCGCACCCCAGGCTTTGCTGGTGGGGTGCCCGTTTGGGATGTCCCCTGCCTTCAGCTTCGGCGCCGGCCAGGGCACCGCAGCCCCACGCCTGCCCGACGTGGGTAGTGGCTGGCGGCCCTCGACCCCCTGTACGAAACACGGGCAGCAAAAGGGAGAGCGGAGCGGGGTTTGCATCCGCCTTTTGTGAGTGAAACAACTTGGTGTTGGGAGGTTGGCACCCCGGATAGGGCCCAGTCCCGCAGCTGGGTTATTTCCGATACAACATCTGGGCTGATACAGTTACAGGGTTTGCTCCTTCCAGCTGCTGCTGTGGAGGCGGGTGTTTTCCAGCAGCTGTCCGCTTTGGCGAGCGAGGGGTCTTACATGGTGCGAGACTCAAAGTAAACAAAAGTTATCTCTTCCCGAGGCCGCGGCTGCTCTCTTTGCAGTGCTTTGCTGCAAGCTGTGCGGCTGGCGTACGGCCTCCTGCCGTGCCTGCTGCTGCGAAAACATCTCTTTCTTTTTCAGATGCAAGTTAAATGCACCTGGAGGGCCCCAGCAGCTCGGACGGGGCAGAGACAGACGCTGGTGTCATCACCTTTTCCACCCACTTGCTAATGCCTGCGTACTCCCGCTCGCGCAGCCCAGGCACTTCCGCAATAACCGCTTCCCAGCTGGAGAGGTCTCGCGCTGGAACATGGCCCACGCGCTCCAACAGGCTATGCCTGACCGTCACCAAGGCGCTTTAGAAAGGGTTTGTCCTTACAGGACCGTCTCCTATGAAAAGTTATTTTATATGAAAGAATGGTGTTTTGATTGTTAAAAGCCATTTTTGAAAGTTTATTCCTAAAGCATTTGTACCTTTGTGCTTTTACACGTGCAGCGATCCGGGTGCTTTCGTTAATGAAGTTTCTAGGTCATTTGTTCCCGAAATCATGGCCTGTAGTCTGCAAGCGGCGGTCAGAAACATGAGACTTGTACAGCATTCTCAATTAGCGGTGTAACGAGAGGGCACGGCGGTGAGAAAGGGCACAGATGAGCGGTGATCCAGAAAGCATGGACGGCATTATTTTAGGTTTTTAACAAAAGACTCGGGGAGGGTTGAATTACTCTGCAGATTCTGTGCAGATTTAGAAGATGCCACAGGTGGCACCAAAAGGGAATTACTCCGTATTGCATTTACATGATGAACATTTTACTCTATTTTACATCAAATAACATTTGCTGAAAAACAGAAGCAGAGGTTTCTTTCCTGTGTAATGCAGAACAGAGATGTGACATCCTTTAGGTTTCTGAAGGATTTAATCCTGCTTTGAATTGTACCCTTATAGGGATATTGACTGTAGTTTCTAGGATTTGGCTAAGGTGGATTAAGTATGCCAGACAGAGAAGAGCAGCTTTTTCAGGGAAATGTGTTTTTTTCACACGTGTATGTGTGTTTTTCTTTCAGCAGCAGCAGCCCAGGCTCAAGTAGCTGCTGGCACCGCAGGCCCCCCAGTGTTCACCCCCATCCTGCTGCTTTCCCTTTAGCTGAGTGCGTTGCTAAGCTCTATGTGGGTCCACACAGTGTGATCAGGGAACTAATCCGAGTTAAATTAACTGTACGGTAACAGCAGGGTTTTTTTCTTATCCAGATCTGGGATTCCCTGCCCGTGGGTCACCAGCAGCCCCTGGGACAGCCGTAAAAGCGAGAGGGCACTGCCGGGTGGAGCGGGAGGGAAATGAGGGGGTCCCATCTGGGGGTGCTTCTAGGACTGCCGCCGCCTGGATCTGCTGCTGAGCTAGAAGAGGACAAAACTGAGACAGAGTGCCCAGGAGCGTGGCGGTTTTCAGTGTCAGACTTCCCATTAAGACGACTACTTTATCAGTGTATATTGAATACATACTTAGGAAAGAGCGAGTACTGGGAGCTAATAGACCTATTCCCAACTCATAAATCTGGAAATGGGCTGACTCTTTGATCTCTGACTGCTGTGACATCCCTCGGGCCAAAAGCCTTCTCGGTTCCCTTGCACTTCACGGTACCAGAGGTGTTCCAATAGCTATCTTGTAACAGCAGCTAACGTGCTTCCCCTGATAGGTTTATGGTTGGACTCGATGATCTTAAAGGTCTTGTCCAACCTAAATGATTCTATGATTCTATGAGGAAACGAATGGAGACGTTTCCCAGGCTTGAAATCTTTCATTAAAAGACACAGGTATAACATTTATAGACCATAAAAAACGAAAAGTCCACTTTGTTACAGTGGAAGAAAAATAACTTCTGCATACTAAACTTTGTTGCAATAGATTGTGTGTATGCGTGCAGTTCGACCGCTAGGTCTGCGATACAGAACAGGAAGCCTGTGTTTTGCAGCTCTGTAAAACAGGCTAGGTACAACACCTGTGCTACTGTGACTGAATCACATGGGCAAAATGGTCAGTGCCCTTAATGCAGCCTAGAATTACACACAGAGGCTCCAGGGTATGGGGTTCACGCTCAGTCACTGAATTACCCGTCTGCAGACGACTGCATTTTCCAGCAGACGCTCCCGCAGTTTACCCGTGAGTGGCTGAGGCAGCTGTAGGCAGGCCTGGCTGCGCTGCCTGGCTGCAGAACTTCGGCGCTGACCTCTGTTTACTTCCAGTCTCTCTCCCTCAGTTTCCTTTTCTGGGCTGGCTGGCTAATACCAGCACGTTAATACGTCTTGGTGATGAGTCCTCTTCTGCATACCAGCGATACGTGCTGGACGCGAAAGCAGAGCAATTCTGGGGCAAGACCAGAGCCCAGGAAGCGTATTTTCCCTTTCCCGTTGCTCAAAGCATTACACACTAATTTCCTCTGTGGGATCCTGGTGGCCGCCCTTCTGTATTGGCTTGGTTTGAAAGGGATCTAAGATTGAAGAAAGGCAAGGGGGCCAGTGCTCTAATGGTAAAGGAGCGTGCTGTTAGGCGGAGAGCAGAGTAGGAGGCTTTTGCCTCCTCCTAGGCAAGCAGGACGGCATGAAAGGCAGCTCTTTGCTTTCTTCTGCCAGTTCTCTCCCCTCCCAACGCTGGCACACCTCTCCGCAGCTCCCCGAGCGTCATCCCGCCGATGTGCTAAAAGCGATGCCTGTGAGGTACTGCAGCGTGCCTCCTGCAGCAAGAAAAAAGCACTGTGTCTGGATTCGGCAGAGTTTCCTTCCCTCGACAAGAAGTTTTGCATCCTGATGTGCCCCTTGTAGTCTGACAAGGAGGTTTCCAATGCCTTGTAGGTGCCAGCATCTGCATGGAGTTACACCTCGGTAGGGGCTGGAAGCATTTAGGAAGACGTTCAGACTTTTGTCCCTTCCTGTTCCACATACTTGCTTTTGTGTCTTTTCTAGGCACAAAGGGGGATTTTACTTCTTCCCTCGAGACGCAGAAGCGATGACATAAGTCCAGAAGTGGCTTCCTTTTTGAAATTAAGACAGCTAAAATTGAGATAGCGATCTCTAAGGGAAGAGCAGCCTACCTTGTGTAGATAACAGAGATTACAGCCTGCTTCAGCGGCTGATTACATTGATCTTCACTACATTTGTCAAGAGAGAAACTCCTTATGCTTTTGTCCGTGCTGGGAGTACCTCTGCATTGAGGTACCTGTGCCGAGGGGACTCTCACAATACGAAATGCGCCTGTACCTGCAATGAAAACACAGTTTTAAGCTTCAGGAGGAGAAGACGTTATCACGTCACCGCTGCCAGCTCCAAGCATCCAGCAAGGACAAGACAGGCTCTGAAACACTGAGATTTTGGAGAAGAAGGGGGAGATGGGCCCTGAGCAGGGTTTGTGGGCCTGCTGGCTTTTCAGCCTTTTGCATATCAAGACGGGCAGGTTCTCTCAGGCTGTTGAGGGCCACAATTAAACGTGCAGATTAAGATCCTGCCTTATGTGACTTGAGGAGCTGGGGCTTGGGAAGCAGCCCAGAGCGCGTGGCAAGAGTAGGCGGCAGTGTGACGCTCAGTCGTGTCTTTGCTGCCAAAACAAACGCACCCCTTTAGATAACTAACACACGCAAGCAGTTCTGCTGCTCAGTCCTGGAGGGGATGAGACACGATGGGTTTTGCCCTGCAGTGGCTGGTAACCACTAGTACAGCCTTCGCTGTGTTCAAACTCCTCTGGCTTGTCACATCACTTTGTTCCTTCTAGGACTGTGCAAGGAGACAGCTCTTGCATGGTATTTTTTCATTCCAGCAAACCTTATTATTTTTTTCTTCTTGGTGGCTGTCTTTTAACATGAATTCTCTGGTGTCTAAACCCGAGATTGAAGCTTATAGTAGCGCAAATTTAGCGGTCTCTTGTCTCCCTGACTAAACTTGCGAAGGCTTGGTATCTTGGAGATCTCCATTTCTACATCAGTTTTAGTTGAAACTGGCCAACAGGTTCAGAAGCTTGTGTTAGGAGACTCAGCAAAAAAGGAACAGTGGTCACACAAACCTGACTTCATTAACTTAGAGAAACTCTAAGAAAAAACCACGTTTTTGCTGTTAAAACTTAGCTTAAGTTTAAGCTATATTGAAGAAGCAATGCCTGTATAACTATCTCGCTAATAAAATTAGTTGTAGGCCACACACATTTTTATGGTTGCATACATAACTACATTTGTTCCAGAGCTGCTGCTGGCATGAAAATGCTGTATGATTTCCAGCTTCTCTAGCAGGGCCCCTATAGCAAAAATCATTAATGCATGCTAGGCTTAGGTTTTGAGGGTTTTCTCATTCTGCCTAAGAGGAAATCTTTAGATGAATGCTTAATTCCCCTCCGATTGCTTCTAGTCACTGTGACAAAGCTCTTTATGGCCTCCGAATGCTTTTAGAGGTTTATCAGGTCTTCCAAATGTACATACTCTGAGATCTATGTATTGAGGCACATCCGGGCTTTTAGGTGGAGTTCTGAGATCTCACAGTGATGTCATGTTTTTAAGTTAAAGTTGTCATTTCGTAGTGTTTGTGTTTTTAGCCCTCATGGCTATAAGAAGGAAGAGCTTGAGAAGGTGGGTTGCATATAGTCCTCACTTTGGCATGGTTTGCAGATGTCTTGAAGTGTATTCTTGAGACCTGAGCTGCCTGTCCATCTTGGATGTTCAGCTGTGTCCCTGAGAGCTCCTCGTCGCCAGAGCCCCAGCGGGTTGCTGAGGAGAGGTCCTCACTGCCTCACCCTGCACATCATCCTCTGCTCCTAGGGGAGTCCCAGAACAGATCCCAGCCTCCCTGAAGGCAGGGACGAGCACTCCACAGAGAATAGAAGAGGGGTTTTGCCTTCCTGGTCAGCCCAGGAAGCGTATTTGATGTAGAGAGCTCCTTCTGCCTCTCAGAAGGATGAACGATGACACGCTCACGCTTAGGGCTGTGCCGTTCCCATTGCACATGTGTGGTGGGTGACTTGTTTGAAAAGCGCCGCAGGCTGGGGATGCCACTATTGCATTCACAGCTCCATCTCTGGTCTCTTGTGTGGTCCCAGGCAAAATGCTGACTTCTGTGTCTCGGCTTCACCATCTGTAAAACTGAACTAGCTGTATTTGTCTCTGACCCTCAGGCTCACCTCCACCTGTGAGACCGTGAGGTGGATCCAGTGTCTTACTACAAGGTCAGAAGCATGACTCGGCCACGCTCCAGGCTGTCCCCAGGCTGTCCCCAGGCTGTCCCCAGGCTGTCCCGGTTGGCAGCAGGCGCCTGGGCACTGGGGCTGGGGAGTGAAAAGGAGAGCGGTGCTGTCCCTGTTGCGTGGCTGACAGTGTGACCCATGGCGGCGCGGCCGCAGTATCCTGAATAGTGAGTGACCTGTGACCAAGGGGCTGGGCTGAACCCCTTTCAGGGCTTTTGTACCTACCGGTAAGAAATATGTGATGGAGTCCATCACACTGGAGAACCACAACGATGTCAGAGCCTGGTGACGTCAGTCCCCAACGCGGGACACTGCTCGTGCAGCCCAGCCCAGCCACCAGTTATTTCAGAT
Organism: Pygoscelis adeliae; assembly: GCF_000699105.1. Lineage (NCBI taxonomy): Eukaryota > Metazoa > Chordata > Aves > Sphenisciformes > Spheniscidae > Pygoscelis > Pygoscelis adeliae. The sequence goes on from NW_008824051.1 coordinate 4,145,351, forward strand.
CACACAGTAAAGGGCCAGTCTTGCGCAACAGCTCTATGCACAGATCTTCCACGGGGTTAAAGTAAATGCGATGTGACAAGCGGTTGTGTTCTCTCTGAAAGATGACCCTCTTGCTTGGCTAGAATCTGATTACATCTATATATGCATGATCTGTTTTCCTTTGGAAATGAAGCTACTGTCTCTCCCTGTTTTTGGCAATGAGGAACTAATAGTATCTTGTGACTTTAGCCCTGTGCTTAGGAGGGGGATGTGACTTGGTGGGGTAAGCCATTTCCTGAGAGGTGTGAGACGTGACTTCAAGACCTGGTGGTGCCATTCGTGTATTCTGTTCCGAGGAGTCGATAAGAGCTTCAGACACACAGAAGGCCTTGAAGAAAGCGGCCGTGGGGGAGGCGTAAGAACCTAGCAAATGCATATGAAAAGATCAAGGGGCTGCATTTGCTAAATCCCAACAGGAACAGATTTGGGGCGAGATGCCCAGGTTCAGAGGGGACCCAGACGTAGCAAAGGGGCAAGAGCAGAGTATGTCTGATGGCTGGCAGCTGGCTCCCTACCTTGGGAGGGAGAGGAAGATCAAGGATTTGGGAGTGGGAGGGAGATAAGAGCAAATGGTGGGGGTGGGGAGAGGGAAAGGAAAGGGCAATAGGGAGGAAGCTAGGAGACAGGAGAGGCTGGTTGAAAGGACGAGGGATATTTAGGGTTGAATTTAGACACCGTTAAACCTCAGCCTGCCTTCGAGTTTTGAGATACCCTGAGAAAGGCAGGGTGCGCGTACCTGACTCTCACTGTTGCTTCTGCAGTGAGCGGGCAGTCCCACGACGACTGCTGTGGCAGGAAGCCCTAGGCTTAAACAGTTCCTTGCTGCAATTTATCTCTGTGCCCTCTCTGATTTTACAGCGTGTGGTACTGTGAGACAACCTAAAGGCTCTCTTTAATAGAGCTCATCGTGTTGCTTTGCTTACTCACATGCTCTGAACAAGGTTCATACCCCATTCTTTGAGATATTTTCTTTAATTAAGAATTTTATAACAACTGTTGATGCAGGTGGTTGTATATATAAAATTACTGGATTATCTGAACTCACAGTAATGTCTAATTAATTTACTGTACAAGCAAAGGAAAAAACTCTTATCTCTGCAGATGAACAAAATGAAAAAAAAAAAAGATGATAAGAATGGAAGAGCTAAGGAAAAGGGCAGGACCCTGTTTACCTCCTTCTCATACAGCACCTACTTAGGAGAGGCAGCCTTCCAGGGTGCAGCCGGAGTACACACACAGAGCAGGGCTGGCAGGGGAAGGCAGGGTGATATGTAGCAGAGGCGCCACATCCTCTTTTAATAGCAGTGAACAACAGAAAGAAAAGCTCCGAACAGTCCCCCCTCTTCCTTTTTCAGGCTCCTTGGCCTTAGCAAGCAGTGTTCAGGCATTGTTTTGTATCTTTTCGTGGCAGACTCCTAAACCCTTATCATCATCTCCTGCACGTGGTGAGGTCTTCCTTCTACCCCAACTTAGCAAATGGCAGTCACGAGATTCTCTGTTTCTGTCTTGCAGTGTTTGGTATCTGTCTGAGTGTGTGAGCTGCTGAAATTAATAGATTTTTTATGAGAATTTCACTTTTTTCTTCTTTTTTTTGTTAAAGCTTACGTCTCACGGTTATTGACAAAAGGCTCCAAATGTGAACTAAATGTTGCTCCAATGGTTCAAAACCAGAAGGCAATACATAGAACTAGAACTTTCCTGGTAAGGTCGGATGCCTGTTACAATACGAACACGGATCCACTATCTTTCCCTGCCCCTGGCTGCTCTGGTGCTATTAAACCCCACAAGTCTTCCCTCTCTGAGTGGTGTTGACTGGAGATTTCTTCAGCTGACTTCCCTGCGCTTCCCTGCTGCTGCTCAGGCACGTGCCGAGGCCGGTGCTCTGGCTTCAGTCTTACTGTTCATTCTAAATGTTTCCCATCTTCTTTTCTGGTTAGTTTTGGAGACAAGGGACAGTTGGTCTCTCGTGTATCGTGGCATTTGCAACAAAACCATTTTGGTTTGCTCTAGCATTTTTTTCTGGGGCGTTTCATTTCAAAGATATTCAGGCCTCTGTACAGTTTGGAAGATTTTCAGCTTTAACATGTAGATGGAAGGTGGGAAGTTCCACCTGAGTTGAGGATTTGCAGCTGATCATTAAATCAGCAGTTTCGGGTGATCATAGCTGGGGGATTGCAGCAGTTACTATGCCATTTGATGAAGTAATTCTCTTCCATGCATGAATTGACTCATATTTCTTTGCTATTTAAAATCACACTGAAGAAAAGAAAAAGAAAGAAAATAGCATGCAGCAAACCCAGTAGGCATTATTCCTATGGGTTATCCTGATTTTTGTAAACCCACAGCACAGTTTTCCGGTGTCTGACTCACACAGAAGCTCCACGCATTTGCATAGAAAAGTATCTGCGTCTTCCTCCCCCGTCCTCCTGCCTCAGACATCCCAGATAAGCCACACGATACCATCCCGCATGTTGCCTCAGTCCTCTCTGCAAACACGCTCTCTAGGGCATGTCCCTGCCCTCCACCTGGGACCGGTGCCCCCCGGGCTGCCCTGCTCAGGCAGCCCTTGCACCAGACTTTCAAAATGCCTCTTGTTCTCTGGTCCCCATTTTATATGACAGCTGTTTTTTCTTCCCCCATTGTTCAAGCTCAGCTCCTCTGCTTTTATTTCTGGCAGGGCTATTTTTCTAGTTGACTTTGGCCCCGTTTGTCAAGGGCGCACCCTTGCCACCTCCTTGGTCTAATCCTCTCCTTTGTTGTCTAAAGGTCTTCCTCTCTTTCCTTTTATTGGTACTTTTATCTCTTTCTCATTATCTTTTAGTCCCCTCGATTCTTTCCCCTCTCTTTTGCATTTGACCAGGCTTGTCTTACACATATTACTTGGGGGTTTTAAGAATTTTCTCGTTGACAGCTTTTCTTCCCCGCCCCCTGGAAGTTTCTCTGTGCCGCTGGACACATGCCAAAGAGCAAATACATTTATTACTCCAAATGAGACAACTGCAATCCCAGATCAAGAGTGACTCCAGGCGGCAGTGATCGCAGCAGCTCTCTACTGCCATCTTAGCCATCCCCCGTATCCTTACGAGACCACGTTTTTCCTCTTTTGCTGTCGTATCTTCATATCTGGGAGGCTGTCTTAAGGTCTTTGAGGTAAGAGAAGGTACAAAGGAGTGACGACGAGTTTGCTGCAAGGCTGAGTGACCAGAAAAGGGCGCAGCAGCATCGTGGTATAGGTTTCTATTTGCAGTTCCACCGCTGCTATCCTCTTTTGTCACCACCCTCGGGCTCACTGTCAATGCCTGAAGCACAACTGTAGACAAAGTCTTTATGACGGTGGCTGCAAATTGCAAAGCTGGGCACGATATCACGTCAATCACAGCATCACTGGGGTGCTTCACATCATGTGCGTCTTGGTCAGTGCCAGCGTAGTAGCATTCATGGTTTTCTAGCATTTCAAAAAGGCTGCATTTCTCTCAAATCTTGCCAGGATAGAAAAAGTTGGAGTCTTCAAAGGGCAGAAGTGAGAAGATAAGGAGTTTCCTTTGATTAATCTCTCTTGGATGAACTGTCCTTCCTCCGTGTTTTGTATTTCTTATCAGATAAGGCAGCAGGAGTCCTGGCATGTACAGAGCAGTCCAGGAGAAACAGGGAACCTGCTGACACTGAAAGTCCTGACAGACTGAATACTGATCCTCCCTGCCTGAAGAGCTTGATTTTGCATCTCTTCAGACAAATAGTGATATTTCCACAGGCTGTAGGGAGCAGGCTCCATACAGGGAGGGACCAGGGATAATTTCTTGAGGGAACCAGGATAATTTCTAGCTGTGAGATGCGAAGAGGGACCAGGATAATTTCTAGCTGTGAGATGTGAAGAGCCACACAGGTGCCCACATAAGCAAACTGCTGTATGTTGAGCTCTTTCCTCATCCTAACAAAGCAATGTGTGTGAGCACTGACCTCCTTCATCTCAAACAGGTCTTTGCATTTCAGCTTTCCACAGCAGCAGGCTGCCGTTAACAGTGTATAGCCAAGTCTGGGCTGTCCAAACGTATACATCCAATGCCACTGTAACTTGCCTGTGGCCCCGTTGCTGAAGGGAAGGTGCATGGCACACTGGCAGAGACACACAGTGTTGTTCCTAGAAGATCCCTGTTCCAGAGCAGAATCGGTGCCTGCTTCCTGCTCTCCAGGCCTTTATCTAATCTTGCAGCAATGCAGCTTCACCAGATTCCTTTGGCTAACCGAAGTGGAAAAGCTGGTTTCAAATGGGAATTTTACTTAGAACCATGTAAAACGCATATGCACAAAGAGCTGCAGAAGACCGGGTCATTGCAGGTCTGCCTGACCTCTTCTCTCTGTCCACATTTCCCAGGGTCAGTTCTCAAAGTCTTGCCAGTGTTTTCAGCAGATGCAGAAACTGTGGACCACATCACACAATAGGAAAGACTTAATTCACTTTTTCTTCACAACAAAAGAAGAGCCACTCCTGTGAAATCCTCTCTATATCTGTGGGTCCGGGTTGCTGGTTTTCTCCATGTGGGCATGTAGAAATCATGAAAAAAAGGAGTCATGAAGTGCTCTTCGGAGCACTTGCAGAAGAGCCATAGTTTAGATAATTGCAAATTTTTTGCAATTTTTGGGCCATTTGGGAATTGACGATTGAGCATGGTATGAATAGGAAGGGGAAAGCTAAGTGGAAAATATCTTTGCCAGCAGTGCCTCAGGTAGGCTCAGCAGAAATAAGCAAGGGATGTACCTGCTTTGGCTGGCACTTTTTTTGGTGAGGAAATGCCTCCATTAGACCTATTTATTGGTGGACTACGTCAGCAAAATACTCCTAGTGTGGCTGTTGCTATATAGCAAAGTGTTATTTTCCACCTCCTTCCTGAAGAAAATAATCAGTGCTTGTTAAAACAGAGATTTTGCTGTAAGAACTGTGTTTTTATTCCAGCACAGAAGAGCGGAGGGCAGCACCGGTAATGTTGTGGGGACGCTGGAGGGCACCGGTCTCAGTTGCCCTGCACGAAGTACACGGGCTACGTGTGCCTTGGTGAGGAGACGGTGTGACACCCTCCGCTAGTCCCCTCATGTAGTGCCAGGTGGGAGCACAGCATAAAGAGGGCAGCAACAACCTTGGGGTGAGGCTGGAGAGGACTTCTGTGGTTGCTGGTGTCACGTGTTTAAACAGAAATTCATTTGACATTTTGGACAGGGGAAGGCAGTGCTGATCATTCCTGGCTGCTGCACTGGGTACGTGCTGATGCACTTGGCTACGAGGATGATGCATTTTCCAGCATAGAGAAGGCTTGTTGCCCCTGCAGTTTTAAGGTCGAATTGTGCCATCACATCCTCAAGACAGTAAACAGTGGCAGATTGTGAAAGGGGCTGTACCAGTAACTCTTACCTGTGACACTTTTGGCACGCCATCTAACCAACGCCCAGGGAAGGCTCTCAGACTGCGGTGATGCACTGTCTCCTCACATTTCACAGCCGTTCCTCGTGAAGGTAGGCTAGACGTTCCCAGCCTTGCCTTTTAAATGGACTTCTTGCCAGGACGGTCGGTCCCTGCAAGATGAAACAGAG
>NW_008824051.1:4150992-4159797 GCF_000699105.1 Pygoscelis adeliae
CCGTGAGGTCTTTTAGGATCTCAGAAGAAACCATAGCTGAAAACCAAGTGGTCTTCAGTCACAGACTCGGAGGGGAGGTGCAGCGTGTGTTAAGCTGTGAAAGGTAGCTCAGGAAACCTGGGCCATTCACATGGAGTATGTCCAGCAATATAGTAGTATAGATATTCAGACACCTGCAAACACAGGGTGGATTTAGAAGTTTCGGGGGCTAGAGCTCATACAGTCAGCACTGGCGAAACTGCTGCACTAAAGTTTTATTCGGCAGCGTTTCAGCCTCCGCTATTTTTTCATATCCTAGTTTGCATGTCTTGTATCACACAGGCAGTCCCCTGAGCAGCACCCTTGAAAGAAAATGAACCAAAAGCGTCTTCTGAATATCCCACGTGAAAGAGAATCAGTTACATAAAGAAGTCACAGCAGCTGCTCCTCCTATTCTTGTATCATCATTGTCTGTTATCAGTCAACAGATGTGATGATGGAAAGAGAAAAGGGAGCCTGGAAGGAACCCGGGCAACAATTTGGATACTTTGGGGAACATGCTTGATTAGTATGTGTGATTTCAGCTCCGCAGGCTGACATCATTGATAGCTGGACAGAAGTGCCAGGCAGGCATAGGGAAGAAGCACATCATGTGTCTCACCTCGTATCTCTCTAGCAGGCAGGGGAAGTATGTGGCTTTTTACGTGCTATAGTAGCCCAGGTAAGTTCATGCAGCATTGCAGTGTGAAGGGCCATCCTGGCCCAAACTCTTCCCTTAGTCCTTAATCCCTTTGTGTTAGCTACAGAGATTGCAGAGTACAGGCAGGAGTTGCTCTGAATCAGTGTGGTGAGTCCCCATCTTCAGGTTTACGGGACTTGTTCCCAAACTGTGACCCCCTCGTGCTACTGCAGAAGGTCCTCAGGGCAGTGGTGTGCCAGGCTGCGAGGATTTAAAGCAATGCAGAGGTTTCATTCATGAGGTCTGTGCTGCAGCAGATGTCACTCTCAGGGATCGTTATCCCCAATACCCTCGAGTTCTGGATAAGCTTCCCCGAAACCCAGCTTCGTTATTTTCTTAATAGTGAGTGTGGTGGAGAGCACTCTCCCAAAAGCTCTGCAAGCTGCTGGTCTGGTCCATAAAGGGGCTTGGGTGTGTGATGCTCCTCACCAATGGTTTTTACTGCACAGCTGCTTTTACCCAGCTTCTAGCAGCATCACGATGGCACCAGTGGTAAGAGTGTAAAAGCAGCAGCTGTGATTTTAGCCTCTTTTGGTCTGGACAGTCATCTGTGAGGCACTAAAAGAGCTACCTACTCGCTAGGTCACTACAGCTGTTGGTCACTGCTGACCTGGGCCAGATTTGAATGCTGGGTCCTGAGATTAGAGGTTTCACCCTGTCGTTCTTCTCCAGAGGCAGCTGCTCTTCCTGAAGAAGTCTTTCAAGAGCATTTCTAATGGATGCAGGAAAAAGAAGAAAACACATCCCCGTGCTTTTACTTCCATGCTGGCATTGCATTGCTTCCTGTGACCCTCTCTCCTCCCAGCAATGCATGGCTTTAAGGTTGCATAGGCTGGGTGGAATATATTTTAGAGCGAGACTCTATTTAGCCATGATGTCAACTGCAGCCAACTATAAAAAGCTCAGTAATGCTCTTTGAAAGTGTAACAGCTGCTGCTTTACACAGTCTCTGATGTATTACCAGTTCGCCCTATTTCATGTGCACACAACCAAAATATAATATTACAGCAATCATCGTATTATATAGTTCAAGGAATTTGGGACGTAAATTCCCCAGAAACCAGGAGGAATTCAAGGTTAGCCAAACTAGGTAATTTTACGCAGTTTGTTAACAGAAAGGTAATTTTATCCAGCTTTGCAATGTAGCCTGACTCTTACCTAGCACTTGACTATGTGCTATTAGCGATCCCTACATAGTGACAACAGAGCAGCAAACTTTTCCTTTGGGCACTTTTGCTGGATGTTGTTCACATACAGTTATAAACTGAGCTCATCTGTACTGCATGGGATGCGTCCAGCAATGTATTACCCAACATATGAAACCTGTTTTTGTTCTTAACTGGATGTGGCCACGTATATTTGAAAACACACTAACTAGGCCAAAATTTCCCATAAAAGCGGGACTGTTTAAGAAAATGTGATTTATTAATCTAGAGTGAACAGAGAGAAGTGAATGACTGTGGAGTTGTGCTAGGACTACATACCATCACAGTACTGGAGATGGGGGTCTCGGCTGGGTCTCTCTTAAGGACATGGATGCTGTAATAAAGCTGATTCTTTTCTAAAATCTGAACAATGAACATTGAGGAGTAATCCCCGCATTTCACTCTGTGGACTTCTTTCCGTCGAGGGCCTTGATATATTTTCCAGGGATGTGTCTCTGTATTACTAAAACATGGGAAGGTTGAGCGACCTGCCTGCAGTTATGCAAAAGCCAGCGAGTAGCAGAGCAAGACGGGGAGCCTGGCTCTGCTTTCCCCCTTCCCTTCCCTTCCCTTTAGTCACTGGGACTGCTGTCTGGTGAGCTGACACTACCACCATCCCATTCAATTTTCTCCAACCAAATGAGACAGCTCGAACAATATGAGTCCAGGAAGCACCAGCTACATAAAAAGGACAAGGAAAAGTTTCAGGAAAAAATCGCACGAGTGCCCAGTTTGCTGTCGTGGTTCCTTGAAGTCCTGCTGGGCTGAGCCCTGGCTCGGCGGGGTCTGTCGTGGGGACCAGCCAGGCTGAGGGACAGCACCCTCCTGCCTCGCGGAGCCGAGCAGATCAGCCCGAGCTCCAGGTCCCTTCTGCATCCTCGACGAGACTCAGCAGTGCAAAGTGGCCGCAGTGTTGTAGGCAGGTTGATTTTGTTTGTTTTGTAGTGCAGATAGGGCCTTTGTAGCGTGGGTGAAAAACAGCCTGTTCCTAAGGGATGTGTAAACTTCTCTGACACAGGTTTGAAGCGGCGGTGAGCTCACCAGTCTGCGAGGAAATGGTCGGCTGCCAAACACGGCTGTTACCAAAGGTGACAGGACAGTTAGGCAATGTGAGGAACGATTTGGCATCAGACAAAGCCGCTGGGATGGAAACGTGCACACCGCGGGATGGGCTCGGCCCTGTCTCTGCGCGCTGGCTGCACCCAGCTCCCAAGCAGGGATGTTTCATCCGTGAGGACGTCGGAGGCACCCAGAAAGGAAAGCAAGCGGCCTCCAGTCACACGGGAAGCTTGGAAGGGAGCCAGGGAGCAGCCTCGGTGCCCAGGCACGGTGCTGCGGGTGCAGGCCCATCCTTCCCTGCCGGCTCTCTGGAAACCCCTTGGGCTCCCCCGCTTTGCCAGGGCACTCTGCTGTTGACTGTGCTGCAGGCAGGAGCAGCGTTAGCAGGATGAGGAGCTGACTGGGGGAGCTAGTTTCTTCTACGTACAAACACACATGCAAACACACGCCATACGGTTGTTTAAATAAAGTGATGCTGAAGAAGGGTGACTTGTGTTAACAGACAGAGATGAATTTACATGCTACAGCGTGTAGCAATGTGCTGTTAGGTAAGAAGTGGCACATTTTTTGTGTCCAGCCATGTATACATAATGGTATCACAGGGGGAGCTGAGTTGCTGCGGAGTTTAAGGTTGTGGTTTTTTAATGGCACCTAGGAAACAGGATACTGGAAATCCTTGAACATTCAATAACTTCCCAGCCAGAGCCTTTATTTGTCCTCTAACAGTCTGCAGATTATTTAAGACTTTACTATATCCCTTGATAACTAAGAGCTCAGTTCTTTAGATATTGAGCAGCCTCCCTTCTAAATAGGGATGGCTGAGACTTTTTGCACAGCTTTTGTCTACCTTTGTCTGAGGCTTTGTGACAACTAAGTGGCTTCCACACTTCTAGAAGTGAGACTGGTAAATCATTGGCCATGTGCCCGTTTGTTCAGAGAAGAAAAGAAAATAGTACTGCAATCCCACACGGGTGACAAGATGAAGCTGTCTGTCTCATACAATAGCCATAGAAACCTCAGGCTCCTGGCGTTCTGACTCCCTGGCTATGATTTTCCACAGTGACCGAGTAATTTATTTAATCCTTTCAGTACCTCTTTGTGGAGTCTTGGAGCTTTAGGGTGTCAGAAGGAATTATTAAACTAACGCCTGCAAGACATTAGAAAGCAAGATCTTGCAATGTGTCACTGGGGGAAAAAAAAGAACTTTTTTTTCAAAACAGATGTTTTCCCTCTAATAGACTTTACAAGTTGAGGAAAACAAGCTCCTTCAAAAAAGAAAATTAATTGACAACTTGGATCCTTTTGCAATGAATGGGATGCTAAAGCTGACATCTCGTTTCTTTCACTTGCGGTTAGAGAAATTTTCCTCGGATCTTCAGGACTTTCCAATCCTGAAGGATTTTCCTCCTGACTCCTAGGTTAAAAAGATCAAAATTATTAGATATTTTGTAGTGCATTAAATTACCTGCCTCTAAATAAGTATTATTTTCATCAAACCAGTCGTATTGGATACTCTTACTTATTTTTGTGGGATTTGGGAGTCCTAATCAGGACCAGCCCCTTCCTGACATGACTGCTAGAGCCTGGGGACTGAATTATTCTGTTAAAGTGATCAACAGTGAGATAATTACATTTTGCACACAAAACGTAGTGAGGGGGTCGGAACGAATACCCACTGACCTGAATGCGGCATTTCGCACCATAGCGATAAGGTTCAACCAGCAAAGATTGCTACTGCCCTCTTTTTGAATAGAGAGTATTCGCAAGAGCCGGCTGGCTGTCGTGGCTAACAGGTTGCTGGGGGGTGCTGGGCACACTACTAGTGATGTTTGGGGCTCCGTCTGGCAAGGAATTTCCTTCCCCAGGTTTTGATCTGGAAAGAAATGTCAGTTGCTGTTGCGAATATCAGAGCCTGTTCTCTAGCTGGAAAATATTGTTGTTTTGCTGTTATATAAAGGCTACTCAACAATTACAATGACGGGCACTCTATGGAGGCCTGTAATAAAAGCAACACACAAAAGGAGGTATTACTTTCACATATTTTTGAGCCTAAGGGCTTGTCTATACTAGAGCTACTTTTTTTTTGCTGTGAGTATCTCAGTGAGGTTAAAGACACACTCTTCCTGCCTGTGTCTGTATAGCTACATCTAAATGAGGGCTTTTATCAGCATAACTATGTCAGCAAAAGACCCAGCTCTTAACTCACATAATTGCACTGGTAAGGCTCCTTAAGTGGAGGCCAGCTTGTATAGATTCTGCAGACGGAAGGAAGCAAGAGAATTGCTCCTTTCATCATGATAGCGTTTTATCTCGGGGGCCTAGTGCTGACATTTTGAGTGTTGTTAACCTCTGCTATTTTAGGACTGGTGTGTAGGAGCACATCACCACTGAATCAGGCATTCAGATACTTCTCTCCTGGGAATACAGTTCAGAAATCTGGCTGGTAAGATGTAATCACCTTGGTTAAGCTTTTCCTTTGAGAACGCTTGCCCTGTTTTTCCCTGATGAAACTCCCTCACATGCCAGCCATCCCGGCCCCTGTTTTATATGAGATACATGATGAGGTCCCCAGTGGATGACTCCATGACTACTTTAAATTATATGTTAATATGTCGTTCCCCTCCTCACTCAAATATTTCATTAGCCTGCAGCAAAGCATGTGAAAGGAAGAGGATTCACATCTCCCTATATTTAAGAGGAAAAACATATGACCTGTTCAGCAGCAATTCCTTTCAAGCATCAGCAAGATATGGGCCAGAAGGTGTGTAAATAAACTGTAGACATTTTAAGCCACAGGGGCTGCGTCAGATTACGGACATACTAAATGTGCCAGTCTTGAACTCTGGCTTGATGAAAAATGAGGGTTTGGCAGCTTAAGGAGATCCTGCCTGTTGCCCCCTTTGCCATCTCCCTCATTCACGCTCCTCTCCTTGCAGCCCTTCACCCTGACAATTGTGCCGACTCAACTGTTTATGGGGCTGGGCCATGAACCAGATCTGGGAATAAAGCCAGTTTAAAAAGAGAAAGAGAGAGGGTGGGATAAAAGGAAGGAGACTGCATTTCACTACGAGCCAGTATTGCCACTGAAACCCCCATCATACCAAAACCCAGCCTTCTGCAGCGGTGGGGAAAGGAGCCATGGTCTCTACAAGAGGAACATCTGCAAGCCAAGAAAAGGCACGGTTACTAGTGCAGCACATACACAAACTTAGACTTGTGACTCTGCCTCGCAACAAAGGATCTTGCATTACTTTTGTAAGAAAGGATGTTACCACTTATCTCCTGTGAGGACGGCCTGCTCACAGACAAAGAGAATGGGAAGTCCTGTCTCAGTAATTTGTCCTGTGCTGTCCATTAGGAAACCGGAGTGAGGAGGTTTTAGCTCAAAGTTTCCATCTTTGTTCACCAGCCTCACGCACCATAATCTGCTCTGATTTTATTATCCTTGATGAGAGAGAAAAAAAATGAGAGAAGAAAATGATGTCAAAACACTACCGCCAGTCTGATGGGACCTGCGTGTTTCTCAGCAGTTGTGCTGCGCAGTAGATCTCAGTCTACGGTTGTTGCCACTGTGAACAACTTCCAAGGTCCACAAAGTCACAAAGGAATGGAAGTCAATAGATTTAGTCCCGCTGTGCAGGATCTGCCTCGTCACTAGCAGTCCACAAATCAGAAGAGGTTGAAATTGCCTGCTGGAGTGCAATTCTACTCACGCAGAATAAGGGAGATAAAAATAGACTTCCTGCACTGAAAATATGTTCATTAGAGCAGAAAAGCACAGGTAGGGAAGCAAACTATCTAGTGATCTGACTATTCCAGTAACAGCGGGGTGGCTGGATTGGTGTAGCTGCTTCTTAGAGTGCAGTTTGGTATTACAGCTGAGCTGATATACGAGCTAGTTGCTGTCCACGTTTCCTGTTCGCGTTGCTTTCCTTATATTGCATCTAGTGGCCACAGGGCGAATCTGTTCATCTGGCTGATGACAGCGGCAAACTAACCGTGCCATAAAAATGAGTAGTTTTCAGCCAGATCAGCCAGCTGCAATCAACTCACCCTGAAGCCACTCCATTGCTAGATTCGGTGCAAGGGAAAGGGCAGGAGAATGCAGCTGGAAGCCATGGTGGAGTGCAACCACTGCTATTTGGCATTAGCTCATGGCTCTAACTGCAAGCTGTCCCCGAAAGAGCAACCTGCTCCCATCCTCCCTTCCTCGCTCCCAGCAGCGCGTTCCTGCTGCTGCCCATGCTTTCCTGACCCCTCGGTGAACCAGGCCGGCTCTCTAAGCCAGCAGAGAACTAACTCAGCACCTAGGAAGCGAATAGTTTTCTGCCTGCTTGCTAAGGTGAAGGGCATTGCTGAGAGGTCCAATGAGCTTTAAAGAGCTGGCAACAAGGATGCTGATGGGAGTGTGTGGTGTGTGGCTGGGAGCAGACCAGGGCAGCTCCTTCTAACAGCAGCCATTCCATGAAACCTCAATTTAACCCAAAGCAGGGGAAAAAAAAACAAACAACAACATAAAAAAGTGAGCCACAGCTGAGCAGATGGGAACCAGCTGCACGCTCTCCATTAAAAAAGAGTGCATCTGATAATTAGATGAAGAGGGACAGGTTTAACACATGTTTTTGACAAGTATGTTATCCTTCTGTTTGCTGAATGGAAGGAGCGACATGAATAGTGCCACGTATTGCACACATAGCCTTGCTCTTCCCCAGAGACAGGCAGGAGGAAAACAAAACAAACAGTTTTGCAAAGAAATCTCCTCTCTGCCTATCGTTTCCCGTGCCATTGGGCAGCTTGGAAGCCCAAAGGCAGATATAGTTCATTTGAAAATAAAGCCAAAAGGAATAGCCACAGGAGGGAAGAAGCTGGTATGTAGCACAGCGCAGAGGAGGATGTGTCTGGAACATCAGGAGAGCTCAGGGGCAGGGGTGTGCCATCTCTGTCCCCTTTGGGGACACATGTTACTTGAGGTCAGACCCTGACCCAGAGGTACTGCTCCATTCTGGAGGTGTTTTAAAAGAGCATCCATAGGTGCTCTGAATTTACATGGATGGAAACCATTCATCTGGCTGTTGATTCACAGTTTTTCCTGGGCAGATAGCCAAAAATGCAGTTGTTAATTACATCAATTTCCATGTTCTCTCTTCTGTAAAATCACTTTATTAGAGGAGTTGGTTAAATTCAGGAAGTGCTCAAACTCCTGGCCATATCTTGTTTAGCAAAGACTTGTTGATAACAGTGCTGTACTACCTCTCTCAGCTCATGTGCCTGTAAAAGGCGTGATTGTTTACAGCGTTACGCTGCTCCAGATGTAATCCTATCAGAGTATGATATATCAAACCGGTATTGCTTATTTTATTAGACTGAACTGTTCTTTTATGATCACCTGGTTTATATATAGCTGGTATAACTGCGTCCATGCTACGGGATGTTTGCTGTCTGTCAAAATGGGAATATTTAGTGAAGATGGAGTTTAGCGCCTGTATGTTTCCTCAGGAGTCACTCTAGCACTCTGTCAACAAACCTGTTTTCAGCAGCGTTTGCTGACACGGTGTTCTGGTTTCGGCTGGGATAGAGTTAATTTCCTTCCTAGTAGCTGGTACAGTGCTGTGTTTTGGATTTAGGATGAGAACAATGTTGGTTACACACCAATGTTTTAGTTGTTGCTAAGCAGTGCTTACACTAGTCAAGGACTTTTCAGCTTCCCATGCTCTACCGACTGAGAAGGCTGGAGGTGCACAAGAAGCTGGGAGGGGGCACAGCCAGGACAGCTGACCCCAACTGGCCAAAGGGATATTCCATACCATGTGACGTCATGCTCAG
>NW_008824051.1:4159842-4165132 GCF_000699105.1 Pygoscelis adeliae
GTATTATTATTATATTTCAATTATTAAACTGTTCTTATCTCAACCCACGAGTTTTCTCACTTCTACTCTTCTGATTCTCTCCCCCATCCCACCGGGGTGCTGGGGGGGAGTGAGCGAGCGGCTGTGTGGTGCTCAGTTGCCAGCTGAGGTTAAACTACGACACATGGCTAAAAAGGTATTGCCAGACCCTACATCCGATTAACTGTTACACTGCACCTCGTGTAATAATTTAGAGAAGTCAGTGTGAATGTCACCACAAATCACTACATAAATGCAAGGCAGCAGCGCAGTGAATGGTGTTAGTTTCAAAGCAGAGACAACTATTATCCACCCCGCTGTAGAGAGGTCCCAGAAGGGACTGCAAGTCGTTTGCAAGATTGCAACTGTACTGCCATCTTTCAGAGTTGACCAACAGGACGTGAAGCACATGGCACTGTTTGCTCTTGGGTGCCGGGCAGATTAGACCATGCTTTCAAGGAGACCTCTTGAAGGGAAAAGAAAATGCAATTGTGGTTATTTTCAGGCATCGACCCAAATTGCATACAAGTTTCTACTTGGAAATTACATACAGGTTTCTACTTGGAAAATTACCTTTCTTTCTTTTTTTTTTTCCGTCTCTCTCTGTTTTTGGAGCTTTCATTAGTTCTTAGAAAAAATGAAACTATTCAATCCAGAGGAGACCGTAGGGGAGGTCTTGCAGAAGTGGATTCAAAGTGCTCTCTTGCTTAACTGAAAAGTAGAAGCATAAAATCCTGAGTTGGCTTATTTTTCTCCACAGACATAACGACATTTGAATAAACAAGTAGTAATGAAAAAGGACAGATTTAAATGACTTAAAAAAATTTTCTCTCAGTGAATCCAGTGGTGCCATTATACACATTGTTGTCCCATATCTGCCAATCCCAGTAGGTCCAAACCCAATTTACTGTGCATGCACAAATGGTTGGAGTGTGATCCTTGAGTTTAATGTGTCCTGAACATCTAAAGAGTTACTGAGAAGATCTGCTGTCTGTCACACGTACAGTGGGGTCAGCCTGGGCTCCTAAACTTCAGGAAAACCAATAAGCAGCCACAAAAAAGCACCTCAGTGGTAGATGAGGTTGAGTGGTCACCAAAATGAGCGACACTGGCAGATTCACTGTGGCTCCGGGACAAAGATATTTTCCAACAGGCTTCCAAAAAAAAAAAAAAATCAATTTCTGTAAAGTGACTGTGATCAAGAGAACTATAAGGGGGAAACAAAAATATTTACATATACTCTTTAGTCTAGATTATATCAGCCAAAGCAATGTAGAGACATAAGCACAAATCAAATTTGTTTTCCTTCGTGTTGCTAGCAGTTGGGAGTCCACTACGCTGTAACGGTGCCTCCACAGGGGGTTTTACAGTGTAAGTAAGATCAGCTCCTAACCAA
This sequence comes from Pygoscelis adeliae, assembly GCF_000699105.1. Taxonomy (NCBI): domain Eukaryota; kingdom Metazoa; phylum Chordata; class Aves; order Sphenisciformes; family Spheniscidae; genus Pygoscelis; species Pygoscelis adeliae. The sequence continues at coordinate 4,161,257 of NW_008824051.1, forward strand.
ACAGCTTGTATCCGTCCTTTAAGGAAAGGCAGACAGACAAAGAGAAAGCCTGTAATTTAAAGTAAAAGAACTTGAGCGCTTTCTTCCTCCTGGTCCTGGTCTGTTCCAGCCAGTACAACTCTCACGAATGCAAAATGAAGACAGTAAAAAGAGGAACAGAGCTCTCATGTTCTGGAAAAAGGTAAATCCTGTTACTACTCACAAATGCAATTCAATTGCCAAATCTCGGGGAATTTAATTCTTCCATTAACCTGGTCACCCTCCCAGAGATACACCTAGCCTTTCCTTCCAGGCAGTCCACTCTCCTCTCTCCCAGCTGCAGCTCTGGGCGGGTACGGTAACACTAGGGCTGGGAGTCATGTCCACACCTGGTTTATTTAACGTAGCCATTCCTGAGAAGCTGATAACAGTATTTTCAAGTGAATGATTTGCATTTCTGAGCCTGTAGCACAGTGCCAGACCCAGCTGCTTGGAGATGTTCATTTGAGATAATCAAATATTTAGCAGCGGTTTGCTCTAGCAAACACTGCATTAGGCCACGTCTTACGAAGCGGGGCTCCTTCCCGTGTTAGCCACCACCGTGCAAGTGGAACTCCTCCAAAGGACAGCCCCCGCTGCAGGAAGCACACAGGTTTCACCCATGGGTGCCTAGGAGGAAGGGCTGGCAGCCTGGTACCTGTGAACACCAGGAAGAGTAGAAGAGCTGTTTGTTTAAGTGAGACTAGTGCTCTATGAACGTTTTAATGGTTCACTGTATAATTGCAATGAGTAGGTTGGTATTTTTAACTGTTAAACATTCACCAGCGTGAATTAAATAATTGATTTATTCTATATAAAGATTCTAGGTCTACATTTCTTAGTGGAGGGCACTGTTGCTGGACTAGGCTACCTCTCTGGGACTTGTATTTCTTCTGTGTTTCTTTTCCCATGCAGAACCAGCTGTTACAAGAAATAAATGAATAATTTACTGGCTGAAATTCATCTTATCTGTGAATTAAGCTAAGGGTTTTCTCAAATACATAAACTATTGGGAACTCTTTGTCATAACCATTTGGGAAATACTTCTTCATTTACAGCATTCATGAGCAATTCACTGAAGGTGTGAGAAGTCATACTGGCTGCGTGCCAGGGAACAGCCAGGGCCGGCTGCTCCCCGAGGGCCGGGGAGCCAACGGGGCTGGGGGTGTGAGCCAGCAGGTCGGGGTGCAGGTGAGGATCTGGGGGCCCGTGGCCATAGCTCAGGTGGGGGACAAGGACAAGAGCCTCGGCTGAAGCAGCTCCTGAGGGCCAGGGCTCGGTGCCGGCGGGGGCCTCCCCGCACGGCCGCGACCTGAGCCCCGGCAGCCAGACCTCCAGCAGTGGGGAGGATGTGCTCAGGACCCAGTGGCTGCCTGGACACGGCGCTCCGGGTAAATCTCTATTTTATACCAGATGAGCCAGGAGTCCACGCTGTAGCTCAAATAACCACCTCTGCAAATTCAAACTTTTCTTCTGGAAAAATATTTCGTCGTTTGTTATTACATTATCCCACACCAGGACTTCCTGACTCCTCTCAGAATTTGAACCTCCATTTTTTTTCTAATATATAATCTCACAGCTATTCCCCTTCCTATACCTGATCATGCACTCAGCTTGTCCACCAGTTGCACATCACAGCATTTACTGACACTGCAGTGTAACAGCAAGTTTCCGTACCTATAAATCTGACTCCCACACGCACCATGAAACAGAGGAGAGTCGATGTAACGTCCATTCCATGCTCACCAGACAGCTGTGCTATGGGGAAGGCAGGCAGAGAGCCCCTAAGGGCAGCTCAGTGCTGGCTGGTGGCTCTCCGAACGGAGGCAAACCCGGCTGCAGCGCTGCGCCTTGGCCATGCCTCGGTCGGACGCAGCGCTACCAGAGACGTCTTGCTTCGACTCTCCAGCTGGGGCCTCTCCGAGAGACTACACTGCACTTTGTGGAGAAACCTGCTCCGCTGGCGCCAGCTCGCATGCCTGTTGCATGGTATAGCAAAGCTGGCATGAGAAGAGAGGAATAGTCTCACATTTGCTAAACGTACCAAACATTTGCTACGGGAGAGAGCCTGTCAGGAGACAAATCAGTTTTCTGTAACTATTCCCAAAATCAGCTTGTCAAGCAAGATGCTTGTGGAGCACCTTGGATTTAGCTCGGCCTCCAAACACACAGGCAAACTAAGGGCTGCCTGGTTTCGGGCCAGTCTCCTACCATGAAGCAGAAACACCTCTGGTTTTGCTAGTATATAAAATGAAGTAAGTATTTCCTTCCGTTTGGGTGAAACATAGCAAATCCAGTAGGGATCAGTCAGAACTTCAGTTTCTTTTACTTTAAGGATGCATTTTAGCATAAAGAATTTAGAGTTTCTTAAAGCAGGAACTTCAAGATTAATCTTGCCATGGATTAAACTGTAGAACTGATGCCGTAAGAAAGTATTTATGAAGCACAAAATCCTCAAGCCAAGCAGGAAATGTGTCAGATCAAAACTTTGAAAACAGACATTTTAATACAAGTGATTTTTATAAATGAACTAACAAATCTTAAAGTGAAGTTGGATCTGATGCTGAAGTGACAGACTTGTAAAGCAGGGTGCAGGCTTGTATGAGGAGATTAAATCGTCTGTTCTGCTGTTAGTCTGGTCCATGAGATAGCACCCACTAGTCAGGGTGGAGAACTGTGTGCCCTGGAGACCTGCAACCGTCAAAAGAGGACGTTACACCCTTGTTCTGCAGTCTTTGGCAGGAAAAAGCAAACAATACGGCGTTACGTTTGATCCTCAATCAAAAAAACCAAAACGCTAGTGAAGAAGCTACAAAGGATTTCCAATCGGTTGTAAAATTTCTTTTGAAGCTTAGATGACTCATCATCTGAATCAAATTCTGCCCCATTTGTAGTAAACAGTGCCCTGTGTGGCATTCACTCTTTCAAGAAATACTAACTGGAAATTAAGTACTTCAATTTAAAGCTTTACATTTTTTCTCCCTTTTACCCAAAGGCTTCAAAGCACTTTATAAGCGTGACTTAATAAAATCTCTCCAGCATTCCTGAGAGATCAGCAGATGGATCTAAAACTACCTCAAACAGTAGATGAACTCCTAGGCGGTGTGACCGACTCCAGGGGATGACCCCAGAAATGGGCGGCAGGCTTCAACGAAGTACTGGGGACGGGGGGAACTCCCACACGCGCCCCCGAGTTTCAGGAGGCCGCAGAGCTGTGCGGGTCTCTTCCTTTGCATCGGCTTCATGAAACACCAGGCACAGACACCCTGCTTCCTAGGCGTGCAGTCTGCATCTCGGTTTGGGTGAGAAACGTGACCAAAAGCACTCAATGCTAATGCAGTCTTTCCCAAAGTCCTGTGAGGAGGATCGCTTGTGCTGGGAATAAACCTCCTTAGCCGCATGCAGGAACGACTCTCTCCCCTCGTGTAGCACATGATAATAGTATTATTGTGAACGGTGTTTCATGGTCACAAGGGAGTGAGCTAATTGGAGATACAGCTCTTGGAGAAGTAATTGCCTTGTACTCTTTTTTTCTTTCCCTGGCTCATTTCTTCCCTTTCTGGCCTTTCCTGGGTGAGGCCTGAAGCATGTTTCCTGAGAGAGGAGTAAGAGAGGTCAGCGGCAGACCCCACGCTACCTTCCAGCTGGAGCAAAAGGCTTTCAATCTGTGACATAAAGCCGTCGAAAAATCGTTATTCCCTTCCATAAAGCAACCAAGAAGCACGTAAGAGCGTTCAGCGGCAGTTCCCCCGAACACTAACGCACAAACACTCCCGTGCCCTGGGATTTGAGGGCTGCCGCCGAGGAGGGCCCGCGATCCGGGGCAGCCAGCCCGCCCGCCCAAACGTTTCTTGGGGA
>NW_008824051.1:4166313-4168837 GCF_000699105.1 Pygoscelis adeliae
GTTTGCGAGGGTTTGCACCGCCGGACCTAAAATCGGAGCAAAAAAACCCCTTGCTTGTGGCATGTGAAGAAAAACCTCGCAAACGTAGGCGACGAGCGCTCTCTGAGTGTTGTCGAGCCTGCTGACAGCCCGGATACTGGCATGAGATGTCGTGCCGTCTCCGCAGGATGCTAACTTCAGGTCTGGCTTTGCCATCGTGACTCCAGCTGGCAGCTGTGTGAGGGAGCCGTGAGACGCCTGCACGGGCGTAGACCTGGGGCATTTGTCGTAGGATCCCCTGTAGCCAGGTTTTGCTTCTGCAGGAAGCCGGAGGTACCTTGCTACACTTGCTTTCCTCAAGAGGAGGAAATCGACTGTGTGCTTGTGGAGGAAGAGCTGCATTCACCGTAGCGTTACGTTGCGCTACGGTATTTGAGCACCTCGCAGTGCTTTGCTGGCTTTCGGGCGGCTGCTGTTTAACGTGGGGCACAGAGCAGGGAGTCTAGCAACCTGCCTGCGCTAGGGAAGATACAACTCTGTGCTTGGAAAGGTCAGTCTTGTGGTGGTCAGTTGTGAGATGACCCCCCAGGAAAGCTGCCTCTTCTGAGGGCGAGCATACTGGCAGGTGGAAACTGTGCTAGAAGGACAAAGTTGTCTGTTTTCTTCACTTTGGCTGACTTGCACCCTGATAGTTGTTAGGAGCATGTAAAGCTCTAAGCAGTTTTCTTGAGCCCTGGTTCTTTGATCCTGTTCTGATGCTCTTCCACAAAGCAATTTTTTTGTTAGCATGCTGACATACAGGGATGTTTTTATTTTTAGCTGTAAGAACCATAAGGGATCATAAGGGTCTTTTTTTTTTTTTCTTTTTTTGCTGTATCAGAAGCTGCTGCAACCAGGTATCAGGTTGGAAGCATTGTGACTCTACCCTTTCTGTAAAACCAGTTGCTTGAAAGAGTTCTAGTTTGGTTTAATGAGTGTTTGTTCTTAAAACATGATGTCTCTACAGTAGACAAATTCCATGTCTCAGTCAACCATGGTCTCATTTTGTCTTGGGTTTAATATTCTACTTGAACCTGTATTTACAGTGTAAAAATTACACACTGTGAATGAACTTATCTACATTATTGATAACCTACATCTATTATGTCTCATGTTTTAATGAAATTTATGCTCTACATTTATCTCTTCTTGGATGGTGAAAAGTCAGTGGAGTGTTACTTGTGTCTAGGTTCCAGTTTCTTGTGTTGTTGTCTCAACAGTGGGTTTGTTGTTGCCTTCCTTTTAATAAAAGCTTAATTTCAACATGTTTCCACTTATTGCTGCTCTTTTTTAACCTCCTGCAATTTCTTGTAACGCATGGTTTTGCTCATAAGAGGAAAAATTTCCACATTGTATGGAGTTGTCAGACTTTCCAAATGAAGACCTCGTTCCTGTATCCTTATGGCTGGAATAAGTCACATGAAGTCACTGCCCATATTTTCATCTGTAGTTTTTTTGCTGAAAGTGACATAACATGAGGATTTTTATTTATATATGCGATGGTGAGTTACGGGAGCTTGTAATACTTGGATTACTGATTCTGCCTGCTTGTTCTATATCTGTGTGGCTCTGAAAATAATTGGTCTCGTTTCCAAATGATTTTCATGCATCCACTGTCAAAACAACCGTGGGAGTGGGCATGCTTGTTTAGCAGCCTTGTAGATGCCAAGGAACAAATACGGATTCCTCCTTTACTTCAAGAAGCAATGTATGAGGGATCTGAAGGTTGACCCATGTTAATAGGTCAATGCTGAGATCTTGTTTTGATCACTTTTCTAAAAAACACTGATTTGGAGATGGGGGGTATCTTTTGAAAAACTTTGTCTTTCTTTAAGCTAATTGATATCCATGCCTCAGTGTATGATATTGCCTACTCACACAGCTACCATGGAACAAACAAGTGACCCAGGGCAGCAATTGTTTGGGAGGACGATGGTATCTGGATTAACTGTGGTTATTGGGACGGAAGGAGCTTGGGTCGGGATGCTAGAGGAGTCCCTGGGTGAGGTCAAAGGGTAAGCAGCGCTTGCTAATTAAGCAGCTTTCTTTCAGCTTCACTGTGCAGACTGAGTTGTCTGGTTATAACTCATGATGTACTTTCTTCCTAGAAAAGTTGAATCTGATCAAAATAGTTCAGATTTGCTTATTACAATGGCTGCTAACACTTGTCTGTGGTGGCATATTGCATGTAACAGAATTGCTCGAAGACAAGACAGGGTGGGAATGCATATAAACAATGCGAAAAACACAACTGAAACTAGGCTAGGATGTTAAAGAGACTCAAAAGCTACTTTATTCTGTCTCTGGTAAAGACAGAAGCAGATCTAAAATGCTTGACCCTGAGTCACTTCAGCTGTCGGGCCTTAGGCTGTGCAGGAGATGTGCACTAGCTTTTTTTAGCATCCATAATGGCTTGTGAAGAAAGCTTTTCAGAATAATAGAGGCACAGAAAATAAACGGTTAATAGCGTTCCAGTCCATTTTTCTGTGAGAAACAAGAGCCTTCC
>NW_008824051.1:4168865-4191513 GCF_000699105.1 Pygoscelis adeliae
CCCTGTCAAGCCTAGTTCAGGTTGACCAGCATTTTGGCTGCCATTAAGAAACTGCTCCGCTGTGCTGGATCCAGCGTACAGGGGAGAACACAGTCCTGTTACTGAAATGGGTATGTGTCTTTGTCTCTTGGACTGTCTGTAATTGTGTGCCCCGGGGCAGCTGGCAGAGTAGAAGTGTCTCTGACGGCTTATTTTGGTACCAGCTATGCCAGCGAAGGCAACTTGTTTAAGGTGTCAGCTCTGTCCTGCAGTAGGAGGGGGGGGCTTGCATAGCTCTGCCAGCAAATCTTTTCCAGTATCAACCTGGCTTTATGGTTTTCCGTATCCTGTCATTGAAATACCATTGCACCCAACCTTCAATATATGACAGTCCCTGAAGTGTTCATGCACTGTCTAAAGTGATTTGCAGCGCAGCACCCTTGAGTATGACAGACAATATACAAACCATATCATTTTGGTATCTAAAAGCTCTCCTGGTATGTTAAGTACTCTAATTTTGTTTGACTGCTCCAAGTTATTTCCTCTTATCCTAACAAGAATGCATATTCAACCTCAGCAATACATAATTCTAAATTAATTGTTTGACTTCATCTTTTTTTTTTTTGAGGGCTAATTTGATGGCATGATTGTAATTCATAAGTTAAGTAGGCTCTTGTTTTCAAGAATATGAAAACCCCTATAACGTATCTATGTTTGATGTGAAGTTGAGCTTTGATCACGTTTAATTGGAAGGGCCAGTTCGTATCTCTTCTGTTGCTGCAGAACATCTTCAGGAGAGGGGAATTATGAGTGTTAGAGTGTGTACTGCGATCTGCAGGCAGCAATTCAGTTCTTGTGCTTCTCAGTTTTGGTCTTGCTCATTAAAACTTTGCAAATGAATAGCATTAACATGTGACTTCTGCTTTTAAAAGCTATGAGGTGGAAAATCGCAGTTCATAAACTGTTTTCTGTCTTCTTCTAGATGACTCGACTGAACGCTATCCCACAGGAATTAGACGTTTAGAGTGAGTGCAGTAGGTGAAGTTGGAGTGGAAGCTGCAGCATGTTGTGCCATATTTCTTACAGGAAAAAAATAATCTGAAGTTACATGGGAGTAGTAACAGTATCTTGCATGATGCAGTCTCTTCTTAAGCATATTTCTTAAACTCCCTTGAGTCTGAAGTTGCGGTTTTACACCAATTCATGTCAGTGGTACAGTGCTACGTAGTGACATAAGCCTCCATTATCTGCTTTTCATTACTAGTTATAGCTTTATCTTTCTGTTGTGTTTGCATGCCGACACAAGCGGTGGTCTTCAAGCATATGGTTAATTACCTGTAGTGCAAGGAGGGTTGTTGGTGTTCTAAGTACTGGTTTTCTGGAGTATTTAACTGAGTTGCCCTCAATGCATCTCAGTTTTGCAGGCATCTAAACAAAGTAGCCACTGTCAAGGAGAGCGGTAGTCTGAATAGCTGATATTAGGTGTGCAGGGATTTCCCTTCCAGGGGTGACAACACAGTAATGCAGTGTTGTGGTTTCATGGCACACATCAACGAGGCCTGAGCTTGCAGTGAATGGGAGCCAGTTTTTCTCTGTGTTCTGGGTGAACTACTTCATGTCATCAGTGAAGTAATATGCGTGTGTGTGTATATATATATGGGCCGTTACTGCAGAATGCCTAAAGCATCATAGGTCCGTAGCCTGCCTTGTTCATGTAACCATCCCCTTAATCACTACTTGTATTTGGTCTGTTAATGGCCCTTGCTTAAGCGTAGAGTTTAGTTGACTTGAGAAATTGCCATTTCGGGTGAATGATGGTTTGAAGTACTGTCAGGAAAGAAGTTTCCTAATCTTCTGTAAGAAAGCTGAGCCTTTCTCTGGCCCTGTTGGGTCAGGCATACCAGTGGCATAGGAAGGGTTGTATAGTTGCTGTACTACTGCTGTGCGCATCCTTTGGATTTCTCAGTGTGTTCCCTGGAGCTCTCTGATGTTCTTCAGCTTCCTGACAGCTGTATTAGATGTGTGGGTAATACCTACTTAAATGTTATGTTTACGGATGCTTGAATAAATTTGGCACTTGTACTTGTCTGGACTCTTTTTTGGCATATTTGACTCTACAGATGGCTTCAGGTCTTCTGGTTCAGTTTAACGGCAGCAATTCCAAATCTTTGGGATAATTATACAGTGTGGATCTCATGCTGTAGAATTCAGCTGAAAAACAGCTAGTATACAGCTTCACTCTCTTGACTGGATCCAGGTACTCTGCTGAGAGCTTGCTTCTAATCTGCATTATCTACAAGTCACTGAATGCGTGTCTCATATTTTTCTCATCTGTCTGTTTTCCTCTCTTAGCTTGTTTGTTCATCTCCCCTTGGGTCACCATTCTTCATAAATGCAGGTTTTGGCTTCTCTTGATAGTAGGGCTTAAGGTCTGACTTCTCTGTTCTGTGATAATGCAGGTGTGCTGTGTATAGCATGGGAAACAATGGTGGTTTTCCCCTTTAACCCTTTTCAGAAGTGAGTTCAAATACTGATGTAAGCTGGCTTAGGTAGCAGTCTAGTACAGCAAATAGCTATGGTTTTTGGCAGACAACTGTGTACAGGTTGTGCAAGGTAAATTGTGCCATAGGGACCCCCTTGAGAAGTGTACTTTGCTCAGAAGCCTGGCAAAATTTCAGTGTAATACCCTTATCAATTGACTTGCTTTTAAGCACGCTGCCCCAGGTTATTCAGTGTGATTTCACAGCGCATGCTGTTTATTGAGGCTAATGGAAGTGCTTGCTGCCTAATAAGCAAATTCTGAGTTAAATGAGAAGTGTGAAGAATTGAGGAAAAGCCAAAGGACTCTTTGGGTGGCCTGAGAGCAGGAGACCTGAGACCCAGGGAAAGACTTATCAGGATGTGGTGATTTGCATCTCTTAAGAGTCACAGACTTGTTGAGGTGGGAAGAGACCTCTGGGGATTGTCAAGGTCAGCCCTCACTGTTCAGAGCAGGCTTCTCGGGACTGTGTCTGTTTGGGTTTTGAATATCTCCAAGGGCAGAGACTTCAAAACCTCTCTGGGCAACCTGTTCCAGTGCTTGGTCACTCTCATAGTTAAAAAAGCTACTTCATATGCTTAAGTGGAATTTCCTCTATTTCGGTTTACGTCCACTGCCTCTTGTCCTTTCACTGAATACCACTGGGTGGACTCTGGTTCAGTCTTTACATGCCGCCCCCACTTTTCTACCCCACCAGGTATTTTTGGAAATAGATATTTTTGTGGACAAAGGCTTCTGTTTTTTGAAGCTGGAAGAGATATTTGCTGCAAGGTTGTGTGACGCTGGGAGAAGAGTGAATACTTGAGATTCTGGAAGGTGCAGTTGGCCATTAGAAATGGATAATAAGCGATTAAATGCTTTTCTGGCTTCAAAATTAATGGCATGCATGTAGTGGTTCCTTTTAATGTTTTAATTGAGTAAGTCCAGTAACATACCGAACTTACTCTGTCAAAAATATAGCTTCTTGCTGTGACCTGCAAACACTTTCCCTCTGGGTTTGTTTCCAATTTTCAGAAGTATTTGCTCAATAACATTGAGTTTCTCAATAAGCCATAGCAGAGCTATTTCCCCTCCTCTTTTGTTCTGAGATTTGCTTCTTTTCCTGTTAATAACTCTGTTCACAAGCATCAGCCAAGGAATTTTGCAATATGTAAATGTCTGCCCTAAAATTTGGGTGGAAATTTGACTGTTCAGTTTGGGGCTGTAAACAACTTGGTCCAAAATGACCTTTACTGTAAAAGGAGAGCTGGAGACTAGGTGGCAGCTCTGCCTGTGGTTCCTGACTACATGGAGAGCAGTTATTACTACAGTCATGTGAAATGTCTGTTGTTTACATCCGATAATGGCTTCCTCATTTCAGCCTTTCCAAAAGGAGATGATGCTTATTTATTTGTTTTCCTGTTCAAGAAAAAGGTCTTTTCTTAATGAGCAGTGTAATTACATGTAGTGGTGCCTGTTTCTTTGATTTGTTTTGACACTTTAAATGTGCTGAGGTAAGTCCTAGCTGACTAATTCATATATCATTTTAAATCAACGCAAGTCTCTTCTTGCCAGTAAATGCGTGGCAGGACCGCTTCAGAGGGTGTTGGTGTGGAGCCATTGAGAATTCTGATTATGTTCAGGCTTATGTTACCTGTGTCTTACAGCCAGAGCTCTCTGTACACGTTGGTGCCGATGGAGTCACCTCTAAGACTTTTCATTGTGGGGGTTATTCCAGCTGCCTTGGCAAAGTGGAGGAAAACTTTCCCTTAATTCTAGTTTTTCCTCTCTGTGGTTTTCCTTGCCTTAAACCTTGCTTGTTCTGCCTTCATCGATGTGAAGAGCATGAAAGGAAAGCAATCTGTAAAGTTAACATTGCATCTTTCGTTGTGGAAAATCCTTCGTATCCACACTACAATAGACTAGGCAGACACATTTGAATTCAAGTTAAGGCTTTTAAATATTTTGGAGATATAGATCTATATGGTATGATATTCAACTAATTAACAAATATTTATGTGATAACTTACTAGCTAAGATTTGCTCTAGATGGTATGATGAAAAACACTTCATAATTAAGTTTCAGCAGCTGAAGTTAGATGTGTTTCTTCTGGACAGATCTATATTTTATTCGCATAGAACTGAGTTAATTTGTCTAACCTTTTGTGAGTTTCTTATTCCTTTTGTGGGAGAAATCATTATAATGGTTATACAAAATGTTCTTTGCTGTCCTGTGCTTAATCAGTTAATCACAACAGTGAAATTTTCTTTTCTTCTACAGAAAAGGATGGCAAAGCCTTTCATCCAACATACGAAGAAAAACTCAAACTTGTGGCGCTGCACAAGCAGGTTCTGCTGGGACCTTACAACCCTGACACTTGCCCTGAAGTTGGATTCTTTGATGTGCTGGGGAATGATAGAAGGTAAAAGGGCTGGTGCTTTTGTTGATCTTAACTCTGCTTTTTTTGTCTGAAGAAAACATCGTCCAATTTCTGCAATAAGACGACAAGTATGTGGGTTGCGTCAGTGTATGTGTATGGTAGTAGATAGTGAGAGTGGCTTCTTCAAATACATCTTAGAAATCTGAGTCACAGTTCAGTAAAGGAGCTAACAGAAGATTATTGTTTTTTTCAGCCACATTAGGAAAAGCTGCTGTGCCGACAGTCCAGTTTCTTATAGCAGTTTAAGACTTGGTTAGCTGCGCATTAATGTGCAGGCCCATGTTTCATCCTAACACTACATCAGGGTTACAGCAGGCCAAGCCTTTTGCCAATGGTAGCAGCATTCACCATAGCTTTTGTTAGTATCAAAGATAACTTCTGAAATCAGATACCTGATGCGTTCAAACTCTGAGTAAATTTTGATGAGATCTGGGCAGTCTCAGGCCTGTCTCTTGTATTGCTTGCGGTTCAGGCTGCACTTCTGATGTTCATTGTTGCTGTTTCTAGTGTAAAGGCAATGTGCAACACAGCACTGGCTTCTCAGAGCTGGACCCAGTGCACTGCTTTTGCCCAAATGGACATAGCCTTCCTCTAGGAAGAACCATGCTGTTGCATTCAAGCAACTCAAGCACTATAATCAATGGTTGTTACCATGTTTGTTCATCTGGGAAAACATATGCCTTTTTTCCCCACAAACTAGAGTGGAAGAGGGGTAAAAAATATTTAAGATCCATTTCTATCTGGGAAGTTTTTGGATGTAGTTCAGAATTCAAAGTAGGGTCAATGGTATGTATGAGATTTCATAGAAGCATTCAGTTATGTCTGTGTGAAAGGGTTGTTCTGGTACAGGCAGAAGAGAGCACTGAAACCTACAGGTTTAAGGTCTGTCTTTTAATGGGAGAAAGTTGTTGGTTCTCTGAAACTGTGTATGATAAAGTTTGGTCCCTGGTCTCCCGACTTTTTTTTCTTTGTTGGGTTCTCAGAGTTCACTACTGTCTTGAAAAGAGTTGAGTCTTCTGTTATTTCAGCTGATTTCTCTCTCTCAGGAAGGAATGGGCTGCCCTTGGAAACATGTCAAAGCAAAAAGCTATGACAGAATTTGTTAAGCTCCTGAATAGGTGCTGCCACTTGTTTTCAACATATGTCACTTCCCACAAGATAGAGAAAGAAGAACAAGAAAAGAAAAGGTAATGTTTGAGTCCTTTGGTGTTGGCGTATATTGAGTGTATAACTCTTGACTTACAGACAGTGTCATAGCTAGCTTAGGTTGAAGTCGTCTTGGCAAGAGAAATGCTTGAAGTTTAGGTGGCTGTGGTACCATTTGATCTCTTTAAGCCTTTTTATGTTGCCAGTAATGAATGATTGTTTCTGAGGTGAAGACACCTAGAATATAAGGAGTTTTTAAAGTTTTGCTGATATCATCATCTGTTTAAGAAACACACACTTCACAAAACATCTGCCCTGATATGTCTGTGGACTAAACATATACAGAACATGAAACTGTCAGGTGCTTTGAACTCCTCTTCTAGTACGGGTTAGCAACTTGACAAAGGCTATATTCTACTATCACTTACATATCATGTGATTATTAAACTATAAAATCCATGTAATTATTGAACATATGTTAAAGCTTGGAAGATGGGTTTAAGGTTTCTAGACAATTTTTTCTACTGCTCTCTGCTAAGGATAGTATAGTAACAGGTTAGAATGAATATCAAATTATAATATAGAATTTACATTTGTCATACTGCACAGTGCAGTAAAACTAAACATTTTCTTCTTGTAAACTAAACATGTTTTCTTCTTGTGTCCAATAAGACACTTCTCCAGTCAAATTGAAGTGGGAGGAGATGATACCAAACAAAAAGCCTTATTGGGCAGGCAAAAGGCAGGTTACAGCATGTTGAAAATAACTCATCCTAGGATTGTAGGAATGCTGAAATAGCTTATTGAGTGGATGTTGCAGAAGAGAAGAGGAAGAACGAAGGCGGCGTGAAGAAGAGGAGCGTGAGCGTTTACAAAAAGAAGAAGAAAAACGTAGGCGAGAAGAAGAGGAAAGACTGAGAAGAGAAGAAGAAGAGAGGAGGAGAATAGAGGAGGAACGACTTCGGATGGAACAACAGAAGTGAGTAGCTGAAACAAACAGCATTTCAAAGAAAATAACTGCCTTGCACTTGAGACAATTGTATCTCTCTGTGTAAATAGTTATGCTAGAATTGAATACCTGAAGTTCAGAGCACGAGTCTGGCGGTGACGTTTGCATCCTTAGTTAAGAAGGACACAGTTTACAGAGAATAATTATCCTAACGTGTTATTGTATGCAGCCTTCTCAGATGAAAGTGCCAGAGAAGCTTTGTTTAAAGAGAAGCTCTGGAGATTTTTGGGTTAAAGGGCTGCACCTCATGAAAACTTGTGGCTCTGCTTCTTAAATGATTAATGCTGCACTCAACTGAGCAGAGTTACGTATCCAACTGGAAGTGTTGTTTGAACTGTGACTTGAAAGTTTCTATCCTTTCACAGAAGGCAGAGCCTTGAAAAAGGATAACTGCAGTTCACTGGGGTCTTTTGAATGCATGGCTGAAGTTTTCTAACTTCGTAGTCTAACATTACCTACTTAAAGGTGCTCCCTTTCTAGGAAGTGTGAAGTGTCTGCAAATCTCACTTGTACACTGGCAATCACTGGATCTTAGCACCTTTCTAAAAGGAGTTAAAAATTCCATGTTCAAATGCACTTAACCTCTGTAGCCTGAATTAAGTTGTTTACTTAGAATATATAGCTCTAGTTATATTCCATTGTTCCCATCATATCCAGATGCTGAAAACATGAATCCAGCATTGCACATGTAATATGTAAGAGAATAGTAAATCATCAAAGCTGTTCCACATCAGTCAGCAATAATTTTCAATAATAAAAATGTCTTTGCAGGGGTGTCTCTGAAGTAGATCCTGCGCTTGCTATGTAGTGGTTTTGACAAGGGAGCAAATAATTAATCCACAAGCTTTACTGTTTGTTTAGCACTGTGAGAGCCAGAGGAGTGTAAAATACAGACATAAATGAACAGAGAATATAACAGAAAAATGTTGCACAGTGCTAAGTAACAAGAAGTGTGGTATACCTTGAAGTTAAGAGATTACTTTTTTTACATGAATAGCAGTTGTGTATTAAGTGGTTGTAACAGGTTACAGAGATAAAGAATTTAGACAGAAAAGAAATATGGATACATATATACAAGCCAAGTGTATCTAAAGCGGTCACAGTTTTGCTGAAACAGTAAATCTTGCCTTTTAGGATACAAACCAGTCTAATACTGGAGCTTTTAGAGAATTATTTTGGGGGAAGGAAGAAGGGCGGGAGGCAAAGAATTACTCCTGCATTTGTGTGATACTTCCTTCTTCCTCTGAAGCATTGATAGCTGGTCACTGACGGACGTAATGTGAGACAAAACAAACTCTGGATCTAGTTAGTTTTTTACTATATAGCTTCTGTTAGCCCTCTGGAGAGAGGAGGAGAACTGAGCCTGTGCATAAGTAACCCCTGTGTTCCTCCTGAAGTTTCAGCAGTTGAGTTTATTGGAGACACAGATGCCCTATTTGGCAGCGTTTTTTCTGTTCCTGAATTAAGTCACGGTCAGTCATGCTTTTCATATCTGTTTGCATACTGTCCTGGGAAATTAAGATAGTAATGTGGTGTGGTTTTCTTAGACTTACCAAAAAGCATTGGTATGCTGTACCACAGCAGGTCTGTTCTTATTGATATTTGTAGAAGGGCTGCTAGAAGGACGGTTTCTGCATATTTTCTGGAGGAACCGAATGTGATTTTTTTCCCTTGCTTGTTTGAGAAATTTAGTCATGGATTTTTTCTAGCACTACCTCTTTATCAGACTAGAGATTGAGAATTATGTAAGAGCTCTTGTTTTTTTTAACATTTGATGTTTTCAAACATTGGGTAGAAATTGTTGCTCCCTTCTTTATATTCTGAGCATATTTTTAGGCAAAATTCAGATTTGCATTACCTCTGGGCTCTGCTCTATTATGTAGATTTGTTTTAATTGGTTTTTGCAGGAATTGAATTAACTGTCTTTGAGGCCACTTAAATCACTTAAGTACAGGGATTTCCCCAATACCCTCAGCTGCTTGTAATCTTCCTACTCTCCTCCCACCAATCTAGGCAACAGATAATGGCAGCGCTGAACTCCCAGACTGCCATTCAGTTCCAGCAGTATGCAGCCCAGCAGTATCCGGGCAACTATGAACAGCAGCAGATCCTAATTCGGCAGCTCCAGGAACAGCATTATCAACAATACATGCAGCAGTTGTATCAAGTCCAGCTTGCACAGCAACAGGTACGGCCGACCAGCTGAGAAACTTAGATTTTGTGTCCCAGGCTGTCTTTGGGAAATGTTAACTTGTCTACCCTTATCCCCTTGAAAAGCTAATTGCTACAAGGAGAGAGAGAGTGTTTAGTGACTCATGCTGCTTCAGATTCAAACACCAAAGTCCCTTTATTTAATCTGTTCGAGTAGTTTTCTGAAGCAGCTGTTAGTTAAGAAAACTCAAAGCAGCCTTTAATTACTTTGTTCAATACTTGGAGACCAAATGTAAAGCGCTCTGCTGCAGCATCTATTGTGTGTGTAATTTAAAGGGGGTACATACCAATGCATCTGAGCACAAACAAACCTATTCAAGTGATTCTCCATATAGGTATCGCACCTGAAGATCCGTGCAGAGCAGCAGGCTTTGGTCAGCTATGTGTTTCCAGCTGAACATGCATGTAGCCCTGTCACATCACTACTGGGTTTGAGATTACTCCTCCCTGTCAACTTGAGCACTACTGATTTCTCTCTCCTTTTGCATCTGTTGTCTGACATCAGTATCTAATTAATTCGCTTGCCTGCAATAGACTGCTCATGGTTTGGGTGGGAGGACAGACTTTCATATTTCTGGTAGCAATGGGTGGCAGTAGTACCTTACTTCTTTGCAAGGGTTTCGTGCCTGGGCTTGAAAGGCTACTTCTCTGTTTAGGGGAATCTTGCATCTCTGGCAAATGTGCTGTATTCACATCTCAAGTTATTTTAAAGTTCAAGGATGTCAATCTGTAAGTGCCTTAAATAGATGTAAGCCAGACCTCAGACTCTAGTATGTCTGACCTCTCTGGGCAGGACCTGAGTCTTAAATGGCCTATAACTGCCAGTCTGAAGTCTATTCTTGAGCTAAAGACCTAAAATTCAGCAACTAACTTCCTATGAAGTCATCTGTATTTTGATGAGACTGATGCCCTCAGCGAAGAACTGTCCAATGAAGGAATCCATGTGAACCCATGTGGCCCATGTGAACCTCAAAGTTCAACAAGGCCAAGTGCAAGGTCCTGCACCTGGGTAGGGACAACCCCCCAGTATCAATATAGACTGTGGGATGAATGGATTGAGAGCAGCCCTGCGGAGATGGACTTGGGGATACTGGTGGATGAAAAACTAGATATGAGCTGGCAATGTGCACTTGCAGCCCAGAAAGCCAATCATATTCCAGGCTGCATAAAAAGAAATGTGGGCAGAAGCCTGAGGGAGATAATTCTCCCCCTCTACTCGGCTCTCATGAGACCCCACCTGGAGTCCTGTATCTAGCTCTGGGGTCCCCAGTACAAGACAGACATGGACCTGTTAGAGCAGGTCCAGAGGAGAGCCACAAAAATGATCAGAGGGCTGGAACTCCTCTCCTATGAGGAAAGGCTGAGAGAGCTGGGGTGGTTTAGCCTGGAGGAGAAGCTCCAGGGAGACCTTATTGTGGCCTTTCAATACTTAAAAGGGGCTTATAAGAAAGATGGAGAAAGACTTTTTACCAGGGCTTGTAGTGACAGGACAAGGGGGCAATGGTTTTAAACTGAAAGAGAGAAGGTTTAGATTAGACATAAGAAAGAAATTTTTTACAATGGAGGGTGGTGAGACACTGGACCAGGTTGTCCAGAGAAGTTGGGATGCCCCATCATTGGAAGTGTTCAAGGTCAGGTTGGGCAGCAACCTGACAACAACTTTGAGCAACCTGACCTAGTGAAAGATGTCCCTGCTCATGGCAGCGCCATTGGACTAGATGATCTTTAGAGGTCCCTTCCAACCTAAACCATCATTTGATGGAGTTGAAGTGGTAAAGGAAAGTCAGAGGTTTCCTCCCTGTAATAGTTACTCTTGAAGCTTAATGCTACCTTGGTACCAATGCTTCGGTGTCATAGTGGTAAGCAAAAGTTACAGCCTCATCAGTCTTGTCATAGGATCATTTAGGTTGGAAAAGACCTTTAAGATCATCGACTCCAACCGCAAACCTAACGCTGCCAAGTCCACCACTAAACCATGTCCCTAAGTGCCACGTCTACACGGCTTTGAAATGCCTCCAGGGATGGTGACTCCACCACTTCCCTGGGCAGCCTGTTCCAATGCTTGACAACGCTTTTGGTGAAGAAATTTTTGCTAATATCCAATCTAAACCTCCCCTGGCGCAACTTGAGGCCATTTCCTCTTGTCCTTGATGCCTTCTGTAATTGATACTACACCCTTGAGTCTGAGGTGTCCGAGATGCTGCTGCCAATTTTATTCAATGCTATCAGCACTGCTCCTTTCAATCATGGCTGTCTGCTTTCGATGTACAGAAGACTAATGCCCTCCGAGACCCAGGGCAAAACAGCCTTTTCTTTAGAGTGGCTTACAAAATACTAAGCCTGCCAGGCAATGAAGCTTACCTTTCAAATCTCTACTTGGACAACTCTTGTAGAGAAGAAGCGTATAACAGCGCTAAAATTATCTAATTCTACTTTGGACTTTCCTGAAGACTCACGTAGCCTCTGTAACACTTCTGAGGAATACTTTCCTTCTGGATGCCTCTAACTCAGCTGCCTTGGGATCTGTTAGTACGGTTAAAAAGTGCTGATCTGTCATGGTTGCTTACAGATCAGCTTCTGATATAATTAATTTTGGAAAGGCTATATGCAATAGTTTTCTAGAAAAGTTCTCACCACTCTACATTGAATCACTGAATAGGACTTCTTTAGTAGAAGGTGTATCTGGGCAGCATCTGTACAATTGTTCAAATTTGAAATCTAACTGATATTTGACTATATTGTCGTCAAACTCCTTCAGGATACCTATATTCCATTCATTCATCAAAATCATGTGCTTATTAGGTTATTTTTCAAAGAACGGTACTGTCACTGTCAATTATACCTCTTCCCTGCCCCAACAAAAAAGTGTATAATAGCTCTGTACTGATAACCAGAGGCGGGGGAGTAAGCCTTGAAGCTAAAGGGATAATGCATCCTGCTTAAATCCAAAAGGATGATTGTTACCTTGTATAATCTCTTTTTAGGTGTAGTTAATCCTTTGCACAGGGACAGCACGATAAATTCTGTCTGAAAAGTTTCAATGTACATAAGTCATGTTGTAAAAGCAGCACCTCTGAGCTTGAATAACTCTTCTCCCAGACCACTCACAGTCCTTGTGGCTTTTATGCTTCCTGCTTTCATATTAAATAACTGCCTTTGTCAGGTGTCATGGATTTGATAGAGAACCCTGTTTAGCAAGTTAACTCACAAATTGACAAAGTACTTAATAGACGTTAAATAATTCCAGTTCTTTTTAGACCTGGATGATCTCAGGCCGGAACCCTTTCAGCCCACTGGTGAAAACCAGCAAACAAGTCGTCACTTTCAATTTTGAAAGAAATGTTATAGGAGTTACTGAAATGCAGAACTTCCATAGTTAAGTGCAAGAGTTTATTGTGTGTGCCCTAATTAACTTGAAAATGGAATCTTTTTCTTCAGGTTGTATCCACCAGCCTAGAACAAAGTGACTTCACTTCCCCTGACACTAAGTACATGTAACTTTCACTGGTTAATGTGTGCTGCTTCTGGTCTTTTGTGTCAAGCCTCCTCATGGGGTGCAGGGGGAGATTTTTTTTTTTAAGTGTCTTTATACTGTCTGCTGGAAGAGGGAGACATCTTGGGAGGTTTTGGTTTTAGTTAACTTAATTTCTGTCGTTTTAGGCAGCCTTACAAAAACAGCAGGAGGCGGTTGTGGCAGCAACAGGGACACCTCTGACTACTGCATCGAAGGTGAATGCACCTGCCCCAGGGGACACCCCATCTGTTAATGGGCAGGCCAGTGCACATGCAGACAGCCCTGAAAAAGAGCTGGATCCAGAGGGTTTGGAAGAAGCACTGGAGAATGGACCAAAAGGTAGGACTAGCTAGATTCCTTAATTAAAAATAAATAGCGGAATTTCTTGGGATTCAGATGTCTTAAGTATGGTTACTATGGCTCTTTGCTTGGCTTCATTGGGCTATGCAAGAGCTAGGTTTGATTCCTGGGTCCAGTTTCTCTCAGGGAGAGAACAGTGAGAGAGAGTTTTGCACAGGCAAAACTAAGCTTTTGGGGGTGGGAAAGGGGAAGGAACAAAAGCATTTCAAGCAAAGTGGATGGGATCCAGAACCTCCTTTCACTCTTGACTTGAAGGAAAGGAGCGTAAAAGTTCTAGCAGAAAGCGGTTTTGTGCAGAAATATGTTCAAACTTACTTGAACTCAGGTCAAAACTGAGTGTTGATTTAGCCTTGCAGATTAAAATAAAGCCAAATCCTTCTTACTCTCTCTGAATGCTGTGGCTTAGCCCTGTCCTATGTGCAGTCCGGACTGCTGTCCCCTCGCATTTCCCACCTTCTTCAGACAGCTTCTAGGAAGCTGTAGAAGTGGAGCAGGAAAAGTGGCCTCCCAGCAGCGCTCTCATCACTGGTATTTCTGGGTGTTACCCCTGTACTTTCATCCACAATCAGTAGTCCTCAAAAGACTTGCTTGGATCCCAGTATGGAACCAACACTAGCATGGTCCCTGTCTGCATAGTGAGGTGTTCAGTAATTTTAGTCAATATTTGACAATTTCTAGACAAATCACAACCTCTGGTTCTGTCGCATTAAAAATCCTTTCAATGAAGGGTTCTCTGCAATGTAACCCTGTCACCTGTAGCAGTACGTCTGCCTTCTGAGTCTCTTCTGCGTAAGCACTGTCAGTTTGAATGTAGCAGATGGGTATACTGGTAGGATTTGTGTGCATGGTTATATCTAAACTTGCACTGTATTTCCTGCAACTTTTAACCTGTGAAAAGTTGTTTCTTCAGTAAAAAAAAAAGTAAATTACTTAGAAGCAACTCTGATGCTTGTTGTCCTCAAGTGCCCCTAAAGCACGCTTAAGCAAGCAACATAAATGACTGAAACAAAAGCTTAACTGGGATATTTCCCCCCTCTCTCCAGATTCTGTTCCAGTGATAGCTGCCCCATCGATGTGGACACGACCCCAGATAAAAGACTTCAAGGAAAAAATCCGGCAGGATGCAGACTCTGTGATCACAGTGGGCCGAGGAGAAGTGGTTACAGTTAGAGTACCAACTCATGAAGAGGGGTCTTACCTCTTTTGGGAGTTTGCTACAGACAATTATGACATTGGTTTTGGGGTGTATTTTGAATGGACAGACTCCCCTAATACTGCAGTCAGTGTGCATGTCAGCGAATCCAGTGATGATGAGGATGAAGAAGAAGGTAAACATGCTTAATTGTATAAACTGCCAGTCCTACAGAGCTTGCCGTGGGGGAAACCCCCACTGTCTTGTGTAATCTCCTAGTTCCCTGAGCTTCCATCTAGCTGGAATCTTGTCTTCAATTTTGAATAGGAAGTGCAATTCTGAAAGTAACTTCAGTCACCTCATTTGGTCACAGACAGGTTAAAGCAGTTGAGGGTGAGGAAATCCTTTTCCTAAGTTTTACTTACTCCTTAGTGTGCCCTCTTGTCCAATTCAGCTATTCAGTAAGCTAGATTGAAACCCGTGCCATAATAGAGCACAGTGGATCTGTACACTGAAAACCTTAAGAAAAATCCTGCCCTGCTGTTCACGAAATGTTTTCTAGGGAGGAAGTTTCTTTGAGGCTTCAACAAAACAGCTTACAAGAGCAATTCCTGGTAGTGGCCGGGACACACATCACAGCCTTTACCTACAGGGGAGTTTAGCATGCCATCAGAAAAAAAAACATTTTGAAATGAGCATGTGACTTGCTTTAGCAGGAACTGCTCTGACATAGGAAGCAGTGGCCTTCTGGATATTACTACTAAGTAATCAGTAGTAGTAAGTATGTCAGATCAGTAGCAGTCAACGTGGGGTAAAGTCTTCATGAAAACTAGAGCTTGGCATCTCTACAAACTGTCCCAGCTGTGCTGCGGAGATGCGTGTGGTGGGTTTTAATACAGAACTGTAAAATTCATGATAAAGTGAGCATGCTTAGTGTTCCTCCTGCTTTTGAATGCTTTAGCCATAGCCTTGGTATGAACCCCTTTGATCCATCTGATTTTTAAACTAACAAAGAGCACCTTGTCCACTACAGATCAGTCTGACTTTCTCTTGTAAAGCATCCGCCCATGTTAACTGACACCTTTTTTTTTTTTCCTTGCAGAAAATACTAGCAGTGAAGAAAAAGCCAAAAAGAATGCCAACAAGCCTCAGCTAGATGAAATAGTGCCTGTGTACAGACGAGACTGTCATGAAGAGGTGTATGCTGGCAGCCACCAGTACCCAGGGAGAGGAGTTTATCTCCTTAAATTTGACAACTCCTACTCTCTATGGAGGTCAAAAACAGTTTACTACAGAGTTTATTATACTAGATAAAGGTGTGGCTGTGTCTGAGGCTGGGCTGTGCAGAAGATGTCATTTTATTTGGAATTTTCTTCAAGCATAATGGATCCTTTTGAGTCTGTGTTTTACCCTGTCTGTATCTGTATGGTTTGTGTGAACTTTAACAAGTAGACACTGGGATCTTCCTGCTCCATGACACTAATGCATATTGCATTGGGCTTAACACAGGATCTCCCTAGCCCTTTTGGGTATTGGAGTTAACCAATGGAAGTCATTGGCTCCAGCGCTAAGGTCACATCAGTTGCATTTGTTAAAGCCTCATGAAAAAGGGGGAGGGAGTTGCTGGCTCACTGGCTGGGTGATCTGATGTTTCCAGGTCTGGATGCTTTGAATAACTTGTTAACGGTTAATTTAAAGGTCCCATCAATAACTGGTAGATTTGGATGCAGTTTGCTGTGTAGCAAGTTTCTCTTAACTGTAATTGAATGTCAGATTTTTACACCATTAAAACTTGAAACTTTAAGTTGATGCAGTTTAGAAACAAGTTGTCTCGCTTCTGTCCTCATCAAAGAAGAAACATTCAGTTCCTTAAACCAGTGTAGTGGCTAAGACAAGGATGAACAGCATCCTGAAAGTACAGCAAATAACCTCTTCTGAAGATGTAAACTGAATGACAATTAAAAGTGTGTGTAACAAGAAGAACCTTAATCTCTCTGCCCCGCTGCTAACCCTAGAATAAAAAAAGTCATTTTTTGAGGCATTGACTTTGAACCAGGGCACAAACTATTTCTAAGTTTGGTGGGTTTTTAATGGGGTAGACTTAAAAAAAAAAAAGTGTCTACAAACCTGAAACCAGTTTTCTGCACAACCTTCTGGTTTGTCTGTTTTTGTAAAAGCTGAATAAGCACGTTGTGCATCTGAAGAACAGCAAGTCAGTTTGATAAAGTATAGGAGTTAATGTTGCACTAATTATGGAAATCACTGCCAGTCCATTTTAGTCTGAACTGGTGATACTTGGGTGCAAACTTTCTGCTTTAATCTGTAACTGTCTGCAGAAAGGCGGAGTGCACACACAGATACTTAATAATGTAGCTTTAATCTCAATTTCATATGGTTTGGTTGGGGCATTTCATATTTTGTATAGTGGAAAAAATGCAGGTGGCTACTTGACTTGAGGCTGCAGCAATAATCCGCTCTCCTTGGAGCCCTGCACCCCAGGGGTGATGTGTTGCAATGACGGCTTGTGTAAGTGCTCTCTGCATGGGTAATGCACTTTGTTACCGAAAGAAAATGGTTACTTCGGGTGTCTCCGATCAGTTCTTGCAGTAAGACTTCCATTGATTAGCTGCAGCATGTACAGTTCCATGGCAAATGATGTTGAGTTTGTGGGATTTGTTTGAATAATCAGTTTGTACATACACGATACTTTACTTTTCTTACACCAACCAGGGAGATACTTCTCCTAGAGTGCTTAACTTGTCATCTTGCGTTTGGTTCAGCAACACCGTACCAGCTTATAGCTAGTTAGTGCTGCTTTATCCAAAAACACTGTACAATGTTCTGCTCTTGTGTACATACAGTATATAAACCATGAATTTAGAAAGTACCTTGCTTTTAAAGAAAACTGTATTTAATGTAAAAAAAAAAAACTTTTAAAAAGGCAGGCACTAATATATTTCTTCCGGTCTTCAATTTAAATTTTTTTGTCCATACAAAAATGTTATGACTTATTCCTCTAAGAAAATCTGTTCTTGGGAGCGGTGTTTGTTGCTTTAAATGGCAGCACTTACTGTCATGTGTTGGATGTTAGAACTTTTACGTTTTCAGACTTTTTTATTGCCTCTGGCTGTTGATTAGTACAGTACAAGTGCGATTTCAAGATACCTTGAGATAGTATTTAATCCTAATTAAAATACATTTATCTGTAATGCTGTTGGCTTTTTATTAATTTGGAAACCTTGGCATTGCTGTGTATGGCTAATCAGCTAAGATAAGCTTGTCATCTTCCCTCTCATTTCTAAAAATTCAGTACCATGCTAACACTGTGGTCTCAGCAGCCGAATCACTTGGGCCAAAGGCTCTGCACGAGAAGTCACTAGCTTTCTGGATTAGGCCATCTGTCAATATTAGAAGAGCTTGAACAGCATAATCACTTTGGTTTTTGAAAGAGTAGCAGAAAGGGTTGGATGTGGGCAGCTAAAACTTGTAAGCTATTTTCTGCCTAGGAGAAAAGTGCCTACCTTTCCCCCTGAGGCTTAATGAACCCAGCCCTAAGGGGCAGTAGGGGCTGGCTGCGTGGTCCTGAAAAGCCTTTGGCCCAAAGGGCAAGAGACAGGCAGGACCATACATGGTTTAGACTGAACAAGAAGAAAAGCAAGAACAATATTGCAAAAAAGCAAGTTATGCTAAGGTTTCTGTTTGCCAAAATCGCTCTTTGCTGCTTCTAGTAAGTGGCTTATCCTGGAGCTGAGGCCAGAAGTGGGTTTTGCGCTAGTTTCATCCGTGGTCCAGGTCCTGTTGGCCCCATCTGCCCCCATAGACAGCGGCCTCTCAAGCTGGTGCTTCCAGATCTCATCTGGGGAGCAGAAGTCTCTTCAGTGAGAACAAAGCAAGTGCTGTGCTGTTAGAAGCAAGATGCTGAGGAGTTCAATGTACCATATAGTCTGGGTATGCTACAAACTAGTTTCACGTGAAATGTGCAAGTGCATTGAAAACCAAAGTAATTACAGCAACAAGCCTATTTTACCTGTCTCATGCATATATAAATTCCCCTTTTTCCAATTAAAAGTGAAGCACTGTACTCCTCGCAGCTCACTTAAGGCAGCTTTCTTCCACAAGAGAGTTACCGTAAACACTTCCAGAAGTGAACTGAGTCACTGGCAATAAATCCAGGTGATGCAACATAAACAGGTTGACAAAGCTCACTTCCAAATATACTGGGGCTTTGAGAAAAGCTAAATAATCCGAGGGACAAACCGTTGTTAGAAACTACGTTGCTTTCAGAAGCACCGACAACGTGGATGTTGCTTGTGTAGCCTCTTCTTCGAGGCAGTTGTGTGGGAGGTACCAAGGCAAGGTCTTCCTTGACTCTGCTGTCCCAGAAGGATAAACAGTGCAATTGAAACAACTTGCTAATTAAGCCACTGGGCTGCTGTGTGATATTATCCCTGCCTATCCTCTTTGCTGTCCTTTCGCACCCCTTGGCTTTTAGTACTTTCTGCCTTGTACTTTGTTTTGTAAGTCACAGATTAAATGCTGTGTGATTTAGAGCAGCTGGGTGCAACCTTTGAGGTAACTGTGATGGGCAGGGTTGTAAAATCAGTAGTCTGTTGTCAGAGGAGGTGTAAGTGATAGTTTAGCCATTTAACCTATTTATGCATTTGCTCTAGAAATTATAAGGGGACTGCATAGACCTGTTGAAGTACAAAGAAGCAATGTAGCCATCCTTCACCCAAGTGCTAGCCATTTCTCCAGACTGAGTAACAGCTCGGGGCAGTAGTTAGCCCTGTTAATCTAAAATAGCAATGTGAAGGCTGCTTTCTGACAGCTCAGTGTTGTCTTCTTTCTAGCACCAGGTCCTCTAAGCCCTCCCAGCCTGTTTGACTCCTGTTCCTGGCCTCTGGGTTCAAGTTCTGTAGCTCCTGCCCTTCCTTCAGCTCTTCTGCCACGTTTGACTGCCGCATTTGCACACTATGGGGACTGAGCCAGCACCTTCCATACATGTGGCACTGCTCAAAGGTGCCAGCTAGAGCGAGAGCCCAGCTAAAATGCACGTACATCCAGGACTTGTAGAAATTACAGTTTCCCTCTTGCAAGCTGCTACTTCCTAGCTATTTCTGCTCTGATCCCCCTATTCCACCTCCCTCCAAAAACATGGTTCAAATTAATAAGCCCAGCTCCTGCTGTTAGCTCATTTGCAGACCAAGCACAGTGGCAGGAGCTTTCAGCTTCCACTGCCAGCCTGTCTCTGCTTTCATTCCAATGCTCGCTGTATGAGGAAGCAGCATACCAAAGGGAAAGCTTTTGGGGTTGGGTCTCTGCTTCACCACATCCTGTGGGAAGAGACTTGGCGCAGAGGTGTGCAAGTCGCTGCGGTAACGTTGGTCCCATGCTCTGCGATAGCATCTTGCTTGTGTTGGGCTCAGACGTACCAGCGGTGTTTGCACTGACAGCCAGTTTGATAGGGCAGGTTACAAATGTGAGCTACGTGATTTTGGGTCCGTTGCTTAAAAAAATAAAACTTCTAACCTCACACCGCAGCAACATCCAGCACCACATACCGGAAGATTAAGCAAAGCATGAAACGGTATCCCAAACGTTTCCCTGAATACCACTTGTCTGAGACCTGCCAGTTACACATCAAAGGCCTTTCAAATGTGTGGGTTTCATTGGTACAGTGTCACAGCGGCTTAAAGAAGTATATGAAAACATTTTGATTAGTATTGATCTAGATATTGCATGAAATATAAGATATTACAATGCAATATAGATATTGCATATGCAAAGTTATCATTTGGTGTCCTAAAAATAAGAAAATCGCAAGGAATGAGGAAAAAGGAGGTGATACGTGCTCTCTGTACCAAGTTCTGCTCCTGGCCTTCACCATTTTCATCTTGTACCATCTTCATCATTTAGAGCCACAATGAAGCTGGTGAGAAACCTGCTGCTTTTAATCAGGGGGCTCAACACTGGCACGCTTAGCTGGTGGTCAGATTTGGGGAAGTAATCCCTTATTTCAGCCTACAGTTCTCCTCTTGAGGATAGTGTTTTCCTCGGTGTTGGACTTCAGGTGTTGTACCCCCTTTTTTGTTTTAAGGGAGCGGCTGCTCAGTGACAGTCACCGTTCTCACCCAACCTGGCGGCTGGTCTGTGCCGGGGCACAGGAGGAGGTTTGGTGTTATCACTCACATCACATCTGAGCAAAAATACCCCTCGGCTGTGCTCCCCTGATGGAGTAGCTGGTCTGAATGAAAAAAGCCGATTCCCTTGGCCTGGCCAGTTCACTGCTCCCCTTCCCCAGGGCTATTTGAGCTCCTGTGCCACCCTGCCAGGCCAGCTCGCGGCTCCTCTTCCGCCATGGCTGCGTCCCTGCCGCAGCAGGGATGCACTGGGGAAGCGTGACCGGGGTTGCTGGTGTCTCGTCTGTCCGGGGAAGCTCAAACGCGGGCTCTCCCACAGCGCTCTTGACGAACTGTGAGCCACCACTCACCCAGCAAAACAAATGCTTGGCCTTCTGCCACCATTTCATTAGTAAAACGCCTGTACAGCCATTAAGCTGTGGCACAGGATGCAGGGGTCAGAGTTTAGGGCATGTGGGAACAGGCTTTGCAGCATGGACTGAGGGGCAGCTCTGCCCCCGCAGCCACAGGGACCCCAGCAAAACCCTTCTCCACCCCGGGGCCGGGCACGGGCCTGTTTGGCTGCGGCTGCTCATGAAAACGGCTTAGCCGTGGCCTTCGAACCCTTCCTGCACCCCATGAGCAGTCAACTGTGACCTAGAAAGTAAGCCTTTCTAGACCTGCCGGGATAGACCTCATGCACCGCCTTGCTAGGGAAAAGTAACTCCCAAAATTGCCACAAACTAAAATTAAAATTAACACAAACTCTGATCTTTATTGCATATTGCAGCATCACACTGAGAAAAGCCCCTGCTCGTGCCCCTTCCTGCGAGCCTGGCCTCCGAGCCATGGGGCTGACACTGTGCAACTCACTACACCCCCTGACCCAGGCGAGGGGCAGCGAGGGCTCCGTCCCCCTTGGCCGTGCGCCCCTGCCCTGCAGGGCTGATCCCCCCCCCCGAGGCAGGGGCAGTTCAGCTTTACAGAAGACGAACCCCGTTCCTCCTCATCTCCAGGTTTTTGTAAAGCAAACCAGGCCGCCCAGGCCAGCCTTGGGCTCGACCTTGTGTCTCAGCTGGCATTCCGCAGGGTGCTCAGAGCCGAAGGGCAGCTCCACACCGGGGAAGAAAAAGCGGTTTCCAAGCTAATATAAGCCACAGAAGGACTTTCTGCCCTTTGCAGTGCAGCCATGGTTTGCATTGGAGGGCTTCAACAGTCACTTACTGACTCGAATCCCATTTCTCAGGCTCTTATCTTCAACAAGGGCTGTAAAACACCAGAAAGTTATCTGCAACCTGCATCAGGATAGTCAAACAAGATTGCAGAGCGAGCACAGAGCAACTAGCGGCGCTTTAAGTGATGCTTGTAAAATTTGGTTCTGGTTTGCAGAGAACAGAGGTTTTTCCTGTCTAAAAAAAAATGTCATTAAGTCTTGGCTTGCTTCATACAGTCGGGAAGTGACTTCAGTGCAGGCCCAGTGATGGGAAGAACAAGGTGGGAAATATTTTAATGCCAGTTTCAGCTGTGCCCATTGCCAAGCTCAGCTGCCCCCAGCCAGCGCCCCGGGGCTGGGCTTTGCCCCAGCACAGCAGAGCACCGGGAGCACCTCCAGCACCCCAGCACGGCCCCAGCACAGAAATCACCCCCTGCCCGATCCACTACACCCCACAAATGCCCCCCTTCAGCCCGGTGCATCCCTCGGCAGGGAGTGGGGACCTTCAAGCCTGCACCAGGCCAAGGTGAGGCAAGCTGGGTGGCATGGGGTAACACCAAGGAAAAGCACCATCCTTTCGCAGGCACCCTGCTGCCAGTCAGAGATAAAGCTGTGCCGAATAAATTCATGCAGGTTGCTCAACGTGGCTTGGTTATTTTCCCCTGGATGAGTAACGCTGTTTTCCTAGAGCCTGTCAACAATATTTTTCCTTGGCAAAGGCTTTCCCCGGGATGCTTGTGCCAAAACTAATTTTTACAGGTAGTCTTTTGTAACCAGCCTGCCGCTGCTGGATAAACAGGGGGCTGGGGCGGCGAGCTCCCCCTCCCAGCAGAAGGGACCCCACAAAGAGCCACTCTCTGCTCCCCCCAAAACCTCCTGCTGGGAGACGGGCCGGGTTTCCCTCCCCAGCCTCGCTGGTGGGGCTTGCAGCAGCCATGAAGCAAATGAAAACTGCAGGGAGGTGGGGAGCCACATGCATGCCAAGCCTGGCCAGGGCTGGCTGGCT
>NW_008824051.1:4191565-4205601 GCF_000699105.1 Pygoscelis adeliae
TGGATGTCATCTCGGCAAGCCACAGCCACACCCCGGCAGCCTGGTCTGGCCCCAGCTGTAGGAGGAGCCCCTTCCCCAGCGCCAAGGGAAGGGCAAAGACCAAAACCAGTAGAAAAAAGAGAAATAGCAGAAGGCTCTGGCTGTTGGCTTGCTGGATTTCTGTGCTTTTGTGGGCTAGTGTGTAACTCAGAGCTGGGGTCAGGCTGTGGGAGAGATGGGGCTCGCTCTCACCATGGTGCATGGTCTGGAGCCAAGGGGATGATGCTTGATGATGCCCAATGATGCCTGATGATGCCACCTCCCTCCCAGTGCCCGCATGCCCCCAGGGCTCTCCGAAAGCCCCAACACCACCATCCCTGCTCAGACTCAGCCAGCGTGAGGGTCTTGGGGACCATGTCACACAGGAGGTCAGGGCACAACCTCACGCATGGAGAAATTTGGGGCGGGGGGTGTGGGGGGAGAGGGAAAAACCCACCACAACTGGAAGCGGTGTAGAAAACCTCCTCTTGCACAGTGGAGCTGCCTTGCCCATAGGTAGGAGCATTTCTCTCAGCCAGCCTTGGAGAAACCTCGCTCCTGGCTGTAATCCTGCAGTTGTTTTTTGGGAGGGGAGCTGCAGCCCAACAGCTGGGTGCCTGCTGGGCATCCATCATCAGTATTTGCCATCTACAGCATTAGCAGCCCAAGTCCTTAATGAACTTACCCAGGCAGGCTGGGTAATGCATACGGGGCTGTGGATGCATGCACTGTGCCAGTGCACCCCTTGAGACACGAGGATAATGTGGCTAAAGTGTCCCCACACAGTCATGGAAGGCAGCGGGACACCTCCCCCCTGCCCACCTCTCTTCCCCCTGAGCAGATGCACAGAGCAGCTGGGCTTTCCAGCCTGCTTTTGGATCATCACAACACCACCAATTGGCTCTGGATGACAAGGTCAGCCGCGTCTGGCTCCGGGGACTGGGTTTCAGCCACCACAGACATTTGAAGATATGTGCAAATGCAGCTCCAAAAAAAACCGAACCACAACCCACCCTAAACCAGCAGGTAACCTGCCTGGCATGAAACTGTCCTCCAAAGGCAGCAGCAACACACACCACGGGCTCAGGGCAGTCTCTCCCAGCACCCCCATACCCAGCACCAGTACCACCACCGCCCGTATCCCTGCCTGCAGAAGCAGGGAGAGAGATGCTTCAGCCAGCAAGGCACAAAGCCGACGCAGGACCCATCCTCCAGGCAGCAGCTGGGCTGAGTTGTCCTTGCAAAACAAGCCCCACCACCCTCGGTTCTCGTGGCCTTTCATACCTTAACCCTTGAGAGCTTAAATTCAATTAAAATCACCATTAGGTGAACTTTCTGTCACCATTAGGACATTAGTGCATTAGCTCCGCATGGCTATGGGGGTTCAGCCCAGGAGCAGGCAACCCTGGAGAAGCGGGCGGCTGTACGCCCTGGGGCCCACTCCACGGGTTTGCTGGCCATTTTCCTTGCTGGAAAGGGCTGGGAGGCAGCCGAGCCCCCGCGGCTCTGCCTGGGTTGCAGGCAGTACCCTGGCCCCCCACAGCATGTGGTGGGGACAGGACAGCGTGTCCCATGGGGCTGCTGCTGACGTGCACATGTGCTCCTGCGTGCGTGCAGGACACTCTCCAGACAAGGGATCTCAGGGCTGTCCGTTAAATGCTTTCCGTTAATCGCAGTGCTGCTTACATGCACACAGGAGCACCTAATGCCTGCCGTGCTGGGCACCCTGCTCCTTCCCCATAGCCTGTGCAGGAGCACTGGCAGCATCAAGCTGCTTGTACCCTCGGCTCTGCATTGCTCTGGTATGGGCGCCCATCAAAAGACGTGCCAGATGCCGGCCTGGGCAGAGAAGAGGACCTCAGAGGAGCCTTCGGGGAGAGCCGGCACAAGGCTCCCACAGCACAAATCCTGCTGCTCCCAACAGCTGCGCGTGTTGGCTCCCGAGCCGAGCCCGGCAGCCCGCAGCCTGCCTGGCAGGCCGCTCAGGCGGCAGGAGCCAGAGCCCAGCATGCCTCATCAAACCGGCCGCAGGCGCTGCTGCTTTTTTACACCAGTAAAAAGGGGGGGAGGGAAAAACCATACCGGTGCTGCAAGGAGCAGGCTGGGGCACGGCCAGAGCCGCCGGTGCACCCAAGCGTGGTGACAGCGGCAGCCCCCCCCTCTGCTCTGTTCCCAACCAGAAACATTTGGCAGGCTGGATCTGGCCCAGCAGCGCCGTTGGTGTGGCTAGAAACCCCCAGCTCTGGAGGAGGCTTCGTATCCACCCAGACACCAGCGTTGTACAGGGAGCGGCTGGGATCATACCATTAGATGGGGCTATAGTTAAAGAATTAAGATCTGTAAATTATATTTCAGACTCCAGTCGGGACTTTTCCAGGGGCAGCAGGTAAATATTGGCCATCCCTGCCTCCGTCTCCGCATCTGCTGCGGGGGGTGTGTGTGAATGCTTCTGGGATACGGAGGCATGGCAGGAGCACTGGGAGTCCCACAGAGCCCATGGGAAGCTGTAGGTGGCAGAAGTTACCAAATTGCCAGTGTTGACTCCTGTTGGTCCAAAGTTTATCCATCCTAATTTCCCTGTAATACCCTCCATTTTTCCGTGGTGCAATACATAGAGCACAGAAATGGGAAAGACCCCTGGCGAAGGCAGACGCCTGGTGCTCAGCCTCCCGTGTGCTCCTTTTGGCTTACGGAAAGACTCAGCCTCACCAATTTCTGGCCTAAACCAGCTAACTGTCAAAGCTGCAAATACAGGCTAAATGCTTAGAAAAAAATAATAATCCAGCTGAAGACTTTGAAGCTCCGAAATGATACCAAGCCTAGCGATGCCTGGGGTCATCAGCATGTCTGTGGTGCTGATGGGGGGGGATATGAGACACGGAACAGAGCTTGCCTAGGGTTTGCCAAGCTGCAGCGAGACCCCTTTGCCATGAGGCCATCCCGCCTCTATTTCCACACAAGCCCAGGTGGCTTCACGGCGCACGAAGTGGCGCCGGAGGCAGAGGAGCTGGGCTGGCCCTTGCCGCAGCAGCATTAGCATCTCTTCTACCGCAGTACGGTAACTACTGGATTATTAGCCATAAAACCAAACTGCTCTGTGCCATCAGGCCACCAACACATCCCTCTTGATATTCCCTACTTTCCATAAATATTTTATTTTATTCCCAAGCAGGTTCCCAGTGAATTGTAACATTTTGCCCACAAGGAAGTGGGCAGGTCGCACCCGATGGCCTGCGCTGAGGCCGCAGCTTGATGCCACGCTCCCGGCTTCGTGGGATGGGACCGATGTACGTTTCCCAGCCCAGAGCCACACTTACCTGATCGGCGCCAATGCAAGCACGGCCGCCAGCCTCCTCCCTGCACAGAGGCATTCTGCATAGCACAAATCCACTCCCTAGCACCGCAAATTACTGCCTAACAAGCGGTTTAGTTCCAGCCCTTTCCCCCTTTGAGGACATGAGTGCCCAGGAATACCTGCTGGCTTTCTGCTCCCATGGCTGCTTCTTCTGGGCAAAAGAAAAATAAATTCCTTTCTTTCATTAAAATTGACAAGGGAAAGCCATAGATTTTCAGATATATTTGTCCCACCCACCTCATCCCACCCCATCCCATCCCACCCCATCCCACCCCTGAGCCAGAGATGTCAAAAGCAGCTGCTGTACACACAGCTGTACACACGATGCCTGGGGCCCAGGGCACAGGCAGGGGGGGCATCTGCAGGAGGAAAATTAACTCCCTTCCTTACCTTAAGTGACAAGAAAGAAATTTTCTTTAAAGTCTGCCTTACCAGCAGGGGAACTTGCTCATACTCTGCTTAAGCGACTATTGAAGAATCTCGGGAAGCTGCTGCCCTCCCAGCAGCGGCTGGCGCTGCAGCACATGGAAACAAACCTCACATTTCCCCAGGAATTTCACACTTAAAAAATCCCGACCCTAAAACCGTATTGTTGGGGCTGAACCTTCCTTTCTTTTCGCAGCAGGAGAAGGAAACCTGGAACAGCCTCAGCTCTAGCAGGGAGCGGGGAGAGGGGCCCTCCCTGCCCGGGGCTGCGGGGTGAGCATCTTCCCTTGGTGGGGGCGTGCAGAGACCTGGACCTGTGCACATGATGCACGAGTCAACAGCCTGAGAAGTGCCCAATGGTCTTAAAGGTTAATTTGAGACGCGGAGGGATCCCAGTTTTTAAGGCTTTTTATCTTTTGGCTCACTAAAGCATAGCGCTTATCATGCAAGTCAGGTCGAGCAGGGCAGGCCGCTGCCAAAAACAGGTCACGGTGGGAAAACGTTGGCCACAGCCTTTTCTTTGTGGCGCCAGACTCGCCACACGTACCTGGGCACTTGGGGGGTTTCTAGAGCACCAGCTAGTCCAGAAAGTTATTTTCAGACTTTATTTCTTTTTCTTTATAATTGACCGTTTAATCCCAAACAAAGGAAACCAGAGGAAAAGCCACCGTGCTCTCAGAAAGGGGCAGGATTTTGGCAGCACTTGCAGCCTGCTGCATCCCGTTACTTGTAGGAATAAAGCCATTTAGCTGGGCTGAGAGGAGGAAGAAGTCAGGCCCTCAGCCTGCACCCAAACCCACCCTGCTCCCTCTCCACCCAAAGGGGAGGACATTTTGCAGAGCAAGGGCCACCCTGGTCTCCAGGAAGGATGGAGCAGCCTGGCCGAAAGCCACCATGCTTTGCCAGGGGCAGCTGCACCCGTGCCTGGGCATACCCAAGGGCACGGGGTATCGCCCAGGCTAACACCAGCTATTAAAAAAGCAGGCCCTTCCATCTTTTATAAAGTGTAAATGGCCAGACACAGACCAAAACAAGGAAGCACAAGGCTGGCTGAGCCAGCAGCGCACGCGCCCGGCTGAGGGCTCCCCAGCAGGAAAAGAAATAGGAAGTGGAGACAAAGAATTTCCGCAACATGCCCCAAAACCGCTTCCCGCACGTGGGGAGCCAGGAAACATTTATGGGAGAGATGACCAGCCCAGGCTGAGCAGGGCTGGGGCCCCGAACAACCTCTGGGGAAATAAATTAAAGCATGGGGAAATAGATGGAAACTCACAGCCCACATCCACAGTAAAAATCCCACCTGACATGTCAAGAGCCCTGGATTTGGGGACGACAGACACATATGTGCTGCACCCTAGAAAACAGGTGGACCAAGCTCTCCAGGACACGTATCTACATCCCACCCCCAGCAGCAAAACCCCTCCCAACAGCCCAGTGAGAATTCAGTCACCAGCAACGCCACCTATCCTCTCTGAGCCCGTGGGGACCCTCATTTCAACAATCTCCCCCTTTGCTCCAGGAGGAAAACAAAAAGGCAGGTTACTTATGGGTTGAGAAATACCATACATGGATAAATAACTCGGTCCCAGCCCAGGGGGCAGAAAAGCTGGAGCCCAGGAGATGCTTTTTAATTGCCTGCAGCAAGCTGGGAGGAGCGGGTGGCTGCCCGGTGCGATTCCCCGCATCCAATAGCACCAGGTGACATTTCGCATGCCCCAAAAGCACTGCTGACCAATGCACAGGTTTCAGGCAAATCGTAGGTAGTGTTTTTCCTGCTTCCATGGAAAGTTTTGGATTTACCTGTGCTGTTAGGAAGCAACACTGCCCGGCACATTGCTTTTCTGGTCCTGCAGCCCCAGTTTGCTGCGGGCAGTGCTTGTGGCTGCAGAGGCAGGGCCTGGCATTACAAATATTTGACCCTTACATGTTGTACAGGTGTGTTCTCAGAGCATCTTTTTGAAAGTCCCTGTTTAGTACATGCACGTATGAAAAATTGTGACTGTTTTTTTTTCTTATATTAAATTAATTCAATTAATTCTCATTTTATGGGCTACTCGTTTTGGGTTTCTTCTGTTTTGTGTGGCTGGTGACTCCCTGCTCAAGGCTGCCTAATTAAAGATTTCATTGGGGTGTGTTAAATAAGCCTTTTCCTATCAGACTGTATAGTATTTTTTTTTAGTTTATTCCTGTTATTCACCAGGTTCCCACTAACCAGGTTTGTTTACTTGGGGCCCTTACATTTCGCTGGCGGCCAAATGCATTGAACGCTGATGTGATACTGGGACCATCTCTCACGTGTGGGGTGGGACCAGCTGCCATCGTCAAAGATGGCAGGACACAGTACAAAACTTTGACATGGGATTATGCCTTTTTTTTCCCACTGATCTCTTTGACAGTAGATGGTTAATGCCTGTAGGCGAAATCGCTTCATTAGACAGCTCATTTGTTAAGCATGCTCGTACGTGTGATTTCCCCTGTCCCCATACATGTGACAAGGGAAGCTGATGAATCTATGGGAATTATTTAAATCACCCACATCCCACATCTAAGACTTAAATATCCTGACAGGCAAAGAAGCGTTAATACCTACAACTTCCTGGCGTTATTCCAGTGTTGCTACTGTACACCAAAATATTAATAAGCCCTAGAGCAATAATGGTTAACATTTTAGCTAGTTAAAAAGGGTTTTTTTTAAAGCATTAATTTGTCAGGAAGATGACAAGATTATATGCATCATCGGAAAACTAGCTCATTAAAACCACCATCATGCCAATACTTGGCCATGCTTTACTGTAATAGCATAAAGCAAGGAGGCTGCTCTTGACGGCAACTTACTGCAGCGTTGCAGCAGGAGGGTCTCACATTCGCAGCTCAGCTGAGAGGGAACGAACGTATGGCAAAAGGGTGGGATCTTCTGTAAAAAATCTAGGCTCAAGCGAGAGAGAGAGAGAGAGGACATTTCAGCTGCTTGGTTTTGCTCAACCTATTGGCCAGGATGTGCCAGCTGTGAGCTGACAAGGTTTGTTGCCTTTTAAATGTTCCCCTTTTCCTTCACCCAATGAACGATAAGAGGATCAACATGTTTAAGTCCCATTTCTAAGTACAAAGATGCAATTGACCCCAGATGTGTGAAGCCTCGCAAGCATATAGCCTCCCCACATGACCCCTAAGGCAGCCGGCCATGCATACAAGTGAGACAAGAAGAGATGAACCACGACTGAAACTCCCCCCCCAAGGCTTTACCCAGTGACCGGCGGATACCTCAAAGTTTCAGCTGTAAGAATAACCTCTAAGGGTTTATTTTAAACCTTTATTATTGTAATATATATAATGGCCTGATACTGGGTTTGCACAGATTTTCAGCAGCCACATTGCATTCTGCTTACATGCAAGGAATACATTTATTTTTGAAGAAGCACACGCTGTATCTTTAGTGTTCAGTGAAAGGGCTCCGAGGTCCTCGGGGAAAAGAAATCTGGAAACATGAACTTTCAGACGTGATTTGCTCTGCTACATTCCCCGTGCACGCGCGCAAGGAAGAGGAGCAGCTCAACATAGCAGCTCCATCAAGACTCGGCAAGTGCCGCAACTTGGATGTGGGTCATGCAGAGAGGACCTAACTCTGCTACTGGTCCCAGTGGCGCTGGATGGGAGGAAACTGGGTGCAGATGAGCACTTCCCTGCTTGGTCACTTGAGGGGGGGAGTTGGGCATTTACTGTTTTTAAATAAAACTGAAAGTCACCCTTTCCACTCCCTTTCTGAGTTGCCAGGGCCATGAGTGGAGTCTTGGTGCTCTTCACAGGCACGCTGGGGCTGGGATGGGAAGGAGATGGGCTGCCCCGGCACCAGCCGGGTGCCCTCGCTGCTCTGTCTCTCCATGGGATTTGCATTGTCGGGAGGGTTTGGCACAGGGCAGTGCCTGCCAGCGGGCAGGTACTGATTGCCTTTGCTGACGAGGGCAGCAAAATTGCTCCTCACACACAAGGAACGCTGAGTGTCCAAGGATGAGCCTGTAGCCTGCACTGCAGCTCACGTCTCGGGGCTGGGCTCCCCACGGGGCACCACAACGTGGTGACAGAGTGATCGTCCCAGGAGGGCAAATCTGAATAAACAGTGATTTTATCTGCATAACTGCAGAGCTGGGTCCCGGGAGGGCTGTCCAGGACCACTCGATATGCACCCAAGCCACCCCCACCCATCTCCTGAATTCTCACATGGCCCTATTGCTGCTGCCCTCCCCTCTGTGCCCAGCTTCCCACAGCATCCTCACCAGATCCCTCTGTTCACATCCATGTGTCCAACCACCCCTGCCCTACCCAGCGGCTGCCGTCAGTGCTGGGATGCTGGGATGCAGGATGCTAGGATGCTGGGATGATTGACTGCCTGGTTTTGCTGAGAGCTGTTTAGTACCCAGGAGGAAAAAAGAGGGGGGGACTGAGTCCCGGTGAAAAATATGACGGCAGCGAAGTGTTGTTATAGCCACAACACCTAGTTATTAAGGAGAGGCAGGGAGAGGTAACATCTTTTATAGGACCAATTTATAGTGTTGGGAAAACAGGCTTACAGGCACAGGCACCCTCTCACAGGAGAATGTATGTGCTTCCTCTCAAGCTACATCCATTAAAGGGATGTATTTGGACGGGATGGTGAGGAGCAGCAGCACAAAATCCTAAAATAGACACGACAATGCTTCTTTCTATCATCTGGCTCAGCTCGAGCAGGAGTTTCTGCTGCTCCTCTAGCAACTTGCCCAAGGAGAGATGTTTTGCTCCAGCCCCATACCCATCTCCATCCCAAAGCTGGCCCAGCGCGGTGGGATCGGGCTGCAGAGCCATCCCTGCCGTCCAGCTCAGCGCTCTGCTGTAATTTCTGGTAGCTTTATACAAATTATATCCCCCTCACACGGCTGCCATGCTTCTCATCTCCCCTCGTCAGCCTTTGCATTGCATGTGTAAATTCAAGGGATGACCGTAGCAGGAAATTTCACAGCCCAAGGGGTAGGAAAATGCCCAGGGAAAACCCAAATTGCAAGGCAGGGAAATTAGAGGGGGTAGGAGGGGGAGATGATAGGTACTAAAGTCTGACTTAGGAAGTCAGGCAGACAACTGAGTGAGCAAACACAGATGGAAGAAAATGAAAGACCATTTTCATCTCATCTCCAAAATCCTTTCCTTTTATATAGCCAACTTCTGCCGCAGGAGGGAGGTGGGACAGGGAAGGGGCTGGGAAGACAGGACATAAGCAGCACAGTGCAACTGGAAGTCCCTAAAGGGGATCGCAGACCGCTGGGGTGACATCCAGCTTTCCTTTCCTTGTCTAACTGAGCTATATAGTTTATTCTATCTTTTTTTTTAAACACTGGTCCACTCTCTGTGATTCCTGGCCCGTCCCTTGCAGCCACCATCAATCCCTGCCCATCAGGACCTGCCACCCCCAAACCAGCACACAGCAACACCTTGGCTTTGCTCCCACACAAAAGACTTGGCACGCTCCCTGCCACACTCGGGCAAGCCAAATATTCTTTCCTTTGATTTGTTTCAGACATACCAGCCATAAACCTCGGCGTCTAGCCTCTTGTTTTCATTTGATGAGACCGGCTCAGAGGAAGGAAGGGATCCAGCTTTCACGGTGCTGGGCAGCCTCAGCACATCTGCTGAGCAAACACCCTCGGTTTCTGCCCCCGCTACTCAAAATCACCTCCCCATCCCTTCACCTCCTCTTTTGTAGCCCCGGTTGCTGGTTGCTCCAGGTGAGCGATCAGCACTGGGTGCTCTGGTAAAGCTGCAATGGCCTTCGCCGTCGCACGGTGCCTGGCATCACGGCAGCCAGAGCCCAGCCAGGCGGGTGCTGGGATGGCCGCTGCCCTCAGGAGCACTGCCAAAGGGGCGAGCTCCCGTGAAAACCTCCCCCTGGGCTTGAGGTGTTCCGCACTTTTGGAAATGGAGCCCTGCGTACTGCTAAATAATTTTTTTCCCTGCGCGCAGGCACCCTATTACCTCTCTGAACTGACTCTGCGCCCTGGGCAGCTTTCCTCCCAGATGAGTCCTTTACACCCAGTTCTTTTTGTCTTATTGCTAAAAGAACAGAAAACCATCCAAAATGCCCCCATGCACACCGAATAGCCAACATCAACTCCTCGCTAAATTCCTCAATATCACTGCTCCCAGAATAGATGCATAACAGGCAGAAGCAATTTTTGACTACTTTAGCAAAGTAATCAATCAAAGAGGGATGTTTTGGGTTTTTTTCCCTTCTTCCTCAACTTGTAAAAATGTTTATTTTTTTCTGAAATGCAGAGATGCGGGAACGCATTCAAGCTGGGAGCCGTTGCCTCCTTCGATGGGATCCAAGCTCAGTCCCCTATGCCCAGTGAAGCTGCATAGCCTCATTGCCTGTGAGCCATCAATAACATGTAAAACGTATGGCCCTTCAATACCTGCCCTTTCCTCCCTAGATGATTTTAACCTTTTATTTTCTTGCAAGTCCCACTGAAGTCAAGGCAAAGTGAGCGCTGGCTGGAGAGCGGGACTTGCCAGGTCCCCACCGGCATGCTGCCCGCATCCTTGCCTTGCTGGTAAGAGGAGTAGCTGCTGTATTAGCCTGCAGAGATTTTTTTCTCACCATGGCTGTGCCTCCAGCAGCACTCTTCCATGCAGACTGGACTAAGGAGAAAACATAGTATGGGAGAAACCTTTTATTATGATGGGAAGTTGAAGCATTTAACCCAAAACAGATTCCACCGTTGTCACCACAACTGATGCTCTTTGATTTGTTCGGCGGTCAAGCAGAGGAAACCAGCTTGTCACTCCCACGGCATCCTGTGAAACGCAGACTCTTCGCCTGGCACAGCCCTGAGACGGTTTCTGCTACAAGCATCCCATTGTGGTGACCATTGTGCTGCTGCTGAAAGGAAATTTTCCCTTATGAAGCACGCAGATTAAAGCAGTTCTGCTCAGTGATGGATTTATTCTGGAACAGCTTGAAAAGGGCACCACTGCCCTTCTGTTTTCTTCCACAAAATACTTCTTAGAATTTAACAGTGCTGTTGCACGGATGCTCTGCTCTCCAGATCGCCATCGGCTATAATTTTGACCGCTGTCTTCCTTGTACCTACATAGATGTCATTTGTGCAGTTAAAGCAGCTTAAATAGGAACATGAGGGGTTATTTTAGCAACTGTTTGCACAGATGAAGGTGGGAGGGAGGGGGAGGAGCGTGATTAACCTGGCAAGGGGAAGGCTGACCTCTTAGCTGGAGCACAGGGCTGGGAACTTCCCTCTCTGCTCCTCACCCCTCAGATGAAACAGAGCAAGCCACCTCATCTTACCTGTGTCCAGCCCAGGTAGAGTGGTATTTATAGTCGCCCCAATTAACTAGAGCACACTTGCACATTAATTAGCTCTTGCTTTGTGCCTAGAAAACCCTCTTATATTAATAACGCTTATGAAATCCCTCTGTCAATGGGACATTTCCCTGCTGCTGATACCTGGGGGTGAGGGCAAAGGTGTCTGGATGGCTGCAAAACAGAACCAAGATGGCTCAGCTCATTCTTAGGGCTGCATTTCTACTACAGAGGTGCTGTGTGACCTTGGAGAATAATAACAACAGATAATAATAAGCCTTTCACACAGGGAAGTTATGAAAAATTGAGCTGCTTCTGTAAGAAATAAATATAAAGGAGACTAGCTCGAAGGAGAGTTAAAGCGGTCAGCTCAGGTGTGACGCAGCCCAATAACCCCCAAGCTTCTGGCATATTCTTTCAGCATTTCTTCAGTGGCTCTAAAGCATCCTTTTAGCCCTTGCCATCTCTGCAGCTGGAGCCAGCTCCACATACACTCAAATATCCTGGGAGGTAGCATCCCTGCAATCCAGCCAGCAGCTCAAGAACAGCTGTTAACACCGAATTTGCAGGCTGGCGTCGCAAACGCAGAAGGTTTGCAAGGGCATCATCATCGGCTGTTAGGGAGGAGAGAAAATCACCCTCTTCTCCCTCCTTTTCTTTTCTGCCTGCCTGAAATGAGGTCTAGATACTGAACATCTGCTTAACGTACCAGTCAAGCAGGGACATGCTCTCCTCGTGGTTTATTGCAGAGCCACGGTCACAGAAAGCCTGGTTTTGATGTATAGC
The DNA here is from genome assembly GCF_000699105.1 of Pygoscelis adeliae. NCBI lineage: Eukaryota > Metazoa > Chordata > Aves > Sphenisciformes > Spheniscidae > Pygoscelis > Pygoscelis adeliae. The sequence goes on from NW_008824051.1 coordinate 4,203,493, forward strand.
CTGGAGACACGCACGTGGCTCTGGCTTCCCAGACGGAGCCGCAGTGGGGCAGGAAAAGGAAAGAAGCAGTAAGAAATATGGGAATGCAGGGTATGGCACAGCATCCACGGAATAACTGAAACCATCCGGCAGCGTTTGTCTTCCAGTCGCATCCGCAGAGCCGGGTGGCTGCTGCCTGCCCCAGCTGGGGTTAGCCTCTGTCTCCCGAAATCAAAGCCCAGCACCACCAAGGTACGAGGAGTTTCACTGGTCACAGCAGAGATACGGTAACAGACAGCAGTGCTGATGTCATTTAGCAAAGTGTAGTGATAAATAGAGAGCAAATGGCCCACTGCATGCTAATTTCCCATGAGAATCAATTAACTGTAGTTAAAAAATATATTTTTAATGTCATAATCTTCAACTGTCGCTGGCTGATTGCAGTCACAAAGTGGAGCCAAAATCCTCAGCCAAAGATGTTGGTTCCTCATCAAAAAAATCATTTCGGCTGCCGACGTCGGCACCGCACAGCCCTGTACCCAACAGAGACACAGGAACCGACACGGGTGACACCGAGGACAGGTCTAGTGCCAAAAAAACATTATGACACTTTATTAAATAAATTATGCTTATTTAGCTGCCTTTAAATAAGGTGGATGTATTTCCCACTGTTTGAATCTGTTCAGCAATGTAATAATATCATTATTAAAATCTAGGCTAGCATTTAAAGCAGTAGGGAGTTCAGCGACGTTGCTGAAAGCAGATTTCCATCAGCAAGAGTACACTCCTCTCCAAGCTGCCCAGGAGAGACCTCCCCTACGGTCCCACCTGGATTCCTGCTCTGCAAACAGCGGAGCATCTATTCCAGCTTTCACAGGACCTGTAATAGGAGGAGGGTGTGTTTTGGGGGCTAAAAACCTCATCTCCAGGATAAAGCTTACATAGCGGTTGGTGGTTCTTTGGAGCGCGTTGCAAACAGTAACAGTCCTCCCAGCACTGCTGCAAAGGCATAAAAGCAGCAACCTTGTTTTTAGGAGGGGAAAGGGAAGTCCAGAAGTGATGTAATTTACCCAAAGCTGTTGAGAAAGTCATTCTCGGGGCAAGACCAGGAAGGGAAAGCCTGCTCCTGGGCTTACAGGGCGAGTTTAGGTGTCTGCCTCCCTGCCGCTGACCACGCCTCAGGGCAGCTCTTCCCCGGTCCTCATCTTCTGCTCGTTTGCATCTCAGCTACACTTCTGCTCCACCCTGTGGTTTGTTGTACTTGGTTTATTTGATACAGAAACACTTCCAACATGCTCCTCCTCAACCCATAAAGCACTAGTCACAACTGTGGCATTGTATAAGTACTGATGGGTAGAGGCTTGTTTATTTTTATTTTGGCTACCTTCACGCCAAAGCTATAGCTCAGCGTCTTACTGAGTTTCACCCAGGAGCTGAGGTTTGGCACCGTGGTCCAGCAGCTCCCAGCATCCATGGGATCTAGCAGCAGGCACCATGTGAATCTTCACAATATTAAAAGCAGCAGCAGCATCTCAGGTTTATCATAATTAAACCAACTGGAGAAGCAATTAGTGCCAGGCTACATCCTGAGGATGACAGTAGCACCGTGGTGCTAAATAAAGGCAGTTCTACGCAGTGCCAAACAGCTTACAGTGGACCTTGTCTGCTCCCTCTTTACCTTGCTTAAAGCAAGCTCCGGACGGCATCCAATATTTCTCCCTCCTGGCAGAGCCTGCCTAAGCTGTTCTCGGGAAGAAGAGCAGTACAGGTGCAGTGGAGAGAGAGGTATAAAGAAAAATGAGTGGAGAAACACTGATGTAAAATAGGATTTCGGAGCTCAGGAATCACAAACACGGTCCGCACCATCCCTCCCATGCTATTTCCCAGTACCCGGTAGGTGACGTTTTGATACCGTGCAAGCCATGGGTGGGCTTGCCTTGGTCACCTGCAGTTGTTGCAGGTGCAAGACCTCCATGGGCTGTTCCCTCGGCCGGCCCGCAGGAGCAGCCATCACCCAGAGGCTTTGAAAGAGAGTGCCGGGGTGGGCACTGGGAGGGTTAGGGGGGACTGTTTGCTGGGACCCTCGAGCCCTGGGGCAAAGCTGACTGCAGACAGGCTCTCAGCAAGGCA
>NW_008824051.1:4205656-4220969 GCF_000699105.1 Pygoscelis adeliae
CTAGTTTTTGCTGGTATCACCTTAGCACACCTTAGCCAGGCTGGCTGGGGATGAGGCTCTTCCGCTGGCCAAGTATTGAGAAGATCATTTTAGCTTGGTGTTGTACTTTTCTGGAAGCCCAGAACGAAAACACTTTTCCTACCAATTTTAACCGTTTTTCATGTGACAAAGACCCTTTGCACAGGCCTAATAGTTTAAACTAACAGCACTGCCCTCCTCTCACGTGTGTGGAGCAGGGACATGGAGTCCGAGGGAGAAATGACACCTCCTTGCACAACCTGCAGCCTGGGGATGGACACACACATTCCTCAAGCTAGAAGATGAAAGCGCAGGTAGTTCTCCTGGTTCCCAACTGGAGCCATCTTCATCCATCTGGCAGTAAAAACCACAACCACCCAACAAAACCTTTGCTGGTATAAGGAGAAACTACATCTTTGCATGACACAAAATCAACCCAGGAGCCTGCTGAAATTGGACACTTGTTCTGTCACCGGCTTTACTGGACAGCCCATTCCCCACCTCACTTGCACACCGTCTGCAAGCTGGAACCTGAGGCACACACCTTGACTCTGAGCTGCTCTCTGCAGAGCACGTGCTGGAATCTCAATAGGATGGCAGGCCGTTAGAGAAGCGAAACGAGCCTTCTAGTATCTAATGAAAGATATCCAAGAAAGAGGTCATCATTAGGACTGTGTTACATCTGCCCCAAACCTGCAAAGGCAGCTCCTGGAGGAGATGAGGAGAGAGCAAGTACATGCACAAGACGGAGAGAAATCAAGAGTTCCCTGCGTTGCAGCACGTCACACCCCCTAAAGAAAGTGCCTGGGCTGGCCCCTGGTGGCTGTGGCCTGGCTAACAGCGATGAGCTCCACTGTTTTGTTAGTGCCATGTTAGTAGCTGTACGTCTGTAAAAATGTCTCTTCTTTCTGAAGCATCCACTTAACTTTTGCTGCTTCTTAAAAAAATACAGAAAAGGCAACATTAACAAGTAAACCTAAGGCAACCTACCCTTACCAGCCCTCCAGGGGAAAAAAAAAAGCGATATATAGCTATATAAAGCTAGCAGCAGCCTTCTGTCATAGTACTCGATTCCTCTCACCTTGTGGCTTTGGTGTGAGGTTGAGGAGATGCTTTTTAATATGCTTAAATATATATTTATAATAAATAATATATTATTATTTAAGCATATAAAAAGCATCTGCCCAACCTCATACCAAAGTCGGAAGGTGAGGAGAATTGATTACTATGAGGGAAGGATGCTGCCAGCTTTAGAGGACATGGCCTTAGCCAGACAAGTCGCTGCAGCAGCTGTGGTACCTGCAGAAATAAGCTATATCTTCCCTGCCACACTAAAGGCCAGGAACTGGGTGGATGCAGTGGCAGGAGAGGGAGGTGAGGGAGTCTGTGCATGGGGAAAGATGTACCCGCTGCTTCTTTCAGGTAGGGTGTGCAGCGGTATTTCTGTTTTATAGTGGGTAGGGAGCTGTAAGGCTACGGATGTGGCAGGGAGATGTAGCAGGGAAAGGAAGAAGCTTTATAGCGAGAATGTAATTATGGCTTTCTTATTTGTAGAAAGAACAAGCTTCTTGCTTTCCATGCCAGGAGCGTGTGCCCTACCTGCACGACAGCTGGGCAGGAGGGAGGTCAGAGCAGCTTCAGCAACAAGGTGCCAAGGTCAACAGCCCCCCGGTATTAGCATCGTATTTTACAGGAGCTCCTGTAGTTCAGGTAACTGAGACCAGGGGGACGAATTCAGTGCCAGCAGCAGCAGGCAGTGGAACCAGAGCAGCCCCTCGTCAGCGTGGCAGGGAACAGACGTGTTTCTATGGAGCTGTTACACCCCAGCTCCACGATGCTCGTGGGTGCACTATAACCGCTATCTGCACCCGTAGCCAGATTTTTTACATCACAGATAGTGGCTGCTGTGTGGCGTGCTCTGCTAGCAAGAGCCATCATGGCTTCAAAATAGATTACTGCACTGTTGTGAACTTGAATGCTGCCCTATTAGTGTTTATTTTATTAATTTATTGAATAAACACTAGCGAGGTTAGATACTGTCTGTGGCTTTGGCTTCGGCTTCTTTTATCCACAGCATTCAAAGCAATTACTTTCATGAAAGCAAATGGTCCATTTAGTTGGAGAATCTATAAGGCAGAAATGAGATCAGATTCCTGAACAGATGTGCCCTCCTCTAGAGGGATTCAGTGTCTGCGAGGCTTCAAGCTGACATCAGACAGAACACATCTCCTAACTTCACTATGTCTGAGCTGCGCAGCGTAGCTGGCGGTTACATCAAAGAACCGGCTCCATAACTTCAAAATAAGGGCAAGTACCCATCAATTTAAAGCATTTTGCGTACCAGGGAATAGAAGGAAGGATGCCTTTGTCATAGGGATGGGGGTGGCTCCACCAAAAAAACCTACCCCCAATTCACTAGAAGTAAATGAGTCCCTCTTACTCAACAACTCAGGCAAAGAAAAATGCTTGTGCTCATTTTTTTGCACACGTAGACCTGAAGAGGGGGGCTGGAGGGACCCAACAACTATTGCAGGTCCACACATCACGTAATGCTTTCCCTTGGTTGGTGCTACGTGTCTCAGGAAACACCTGAGCTCCCCACCCAGCCCAGTCCCAGGTCAAGTCAGCAGCAAGGCACAACTCCCCGGTGTCAGTTCAGCGACTACTGCCAGAGTTAGCACTGCTAACCACAGCTCAGATGGGGAATACGGCAAAGCCCTGCTGACACAACCGGCCTCAGCTGTGCCAGTTATGGCAAGACAGGGTGCACATCCGCGGCAGTATCTCTCAAACCAACACCCTGGCCTTCCCCCGTCGCTCATGTCTGGCTGGTGAAGTCCCAGCCTTCACCCTGTCCTCCTGGGAGGGTAGCACAGGGATTAGTCTGGCAAGCCCTGTGCTCCGTATGCCTGCTCACACGCCCAGGCCAGCCCGGCTGTAGAGGTCCCCCCTCCTCCGTGCATCTTCTCTGGCCCACGCTCACAGATGAAAGGAGGCACAGAGAAAAAGCTATCATCCACTCGCCCGTGGAGACAGCCCCTCCGGGCAAAGCACACTGGCAAGCCAGCACACGGAACCTTGTGTCACTGCTGCCAACTCCCTACCTGCTCTGCAGCTAAGCTGAAGCCTGAGGTCTCAGGGCTATAGCATGCCTCACTCAGCCTGGCAACTCTCCCGTGCCCTGAATTAGCAGGCTTGGAGACCGTTTGAAGTCACTCCAGCCTTTAGATGTGGGGACACACAGCTCCTCAGCAGTAGTTGGTCCTGGGGATGCACCCAGCTGGGACGCCCATCCTGCCATCCACAATTCCTGCTCGTGCTCCTCGTGGCCGGCATCCATGCCCATGTGTTCACCTGGCAGCCTTCCCACCCACAGGCTGCTTGACAGGGTCTCAGCTGCCAGGCAATGATGCATTTAGACAGGAGGCCTGGGCAGGACTATAAATATCATTTCTTCGGCCTTCCTCCAGTACAGGGGAAAGAACGGAGCATCTCTCACCTGATGACTGCTACGTTGTCTCAGCCTGTCCTCTCCTCAAAGCAGTCCACAAGGTAAAGGCAGAAGAGACAATTATACTCCTCACCAGCTTTAACAGGCGCAAAGGAAAACTCAAAAGTAGTTGAACTTGCAAAATCTCTCGCAAATCTAGGTTGGCAGGGGAGGAGATCAACTAGCCTAATCATTCACGAACAAAGGGTGGTGGGGGCAAAACCAAGGGTTAACATTTATCACTGAGGCATATGGAATTAGCTCACAATCACTGCAGGATGTACATGCAATAGGTGTTTTCTGGTTGGGTTTTACTTGGGACACTTCCACGAAACAGCATCTACATAAACGCAAACATAATGCAATGAGGAGGTGAGGATAGGCTCTTGTCGAGGTAGGGGGACAAGAACGCTCATCCCAACACCGTCAGGAGACACAAGCGGTTTCCAGAGCCGTAGGGATGGTTTTTTTCCTTTTTCAGGCTTTTTTTTTTTTTTTTAAATCTTTCTGACTTCACAGGAGCTTCTAGTAACATAAAGCACTCCTGCTGTTAGAGATCCTGCTGTGTGTAATGGTCTGCCTATACGAGATGAAGGGGATGCTGTTGGCAGGGGACAATACAGCAGAGAATATGTGCGCACGTCTCAAACTGCAAGCTACATGTAAGCCTGCAAATGTGTTATCAAGAGAGATGGACAGAAATCTAGGCTTATTTCCTACTCAAGAGCGACTATGATGCTGGCTCGAAGACCACACGCCGTACCTGCCTTTGACCCTAACCTCATCTTTTGTGGGATTTTACCCAAGTGTCTGATCTTCTGTGTTACTGCTGCAAAGGGACAGTAAGCATCACCATCAAGGAAAAAGCAGAAAGCTTCTGTCTAGGCATGCTGCAACTGAGAGCGTTCCTAAGCCTCAGCATTTTGCAGCCATTTCTCACAATTAGACAATACTCTTCATTTTAAATAAATAATTTCTTGTATATTTATTTAGCCGTGATCACGTAACAGCTAATATTCCCAGGGGTGACCAGCAGGAGGTAACCAAAAAGCCCCTCACACTTACAGCTACAATTCATGCTGTCCTTCCCCATTTATTCAGAAGTATTCCATCACTGCCAGGCATACACAGAAAATTCTTGGATAAAGAAAAGGTGGTACCTATCTCCTACAAGGATCAGATTTGTTGTTGTTGTGGGGTTTTTGTGATTTTTTAAAAAAATTATTAAGTTTTATTAAAATCCCCATGCACGGGCCAGGAAGATGAGAAGGGGTGGTATGAATCAGAAAAAAAACCAGATATAACAGTTGCCTCTGGGACAACACCCAGAAGCCAACTTTCTGTGCAGAAAGTCCCTCTGAAATAGGTCACAACTTCTGTCCGGTGAGGAGTGAGAAAATCAGCTACAAGGGCAAGAGAAGAAAAAGACATGTGCTTACCTGCGTGTCCCTCCTCGATCCTTCTTCTCCATTTGCAGCCCTTGAAACGTCACCAACTCGTCTCATCTGGAAGAGATACTTGGCCGTACACCAGAACTCTCCTGGCCCAACTTACTTTATTCTCATCCGGGTGGCAGGGGAGGGATGCCTTTTGACTAATAGCTGTCCAACAATATGAGACCAGGCAATAAGGGGGGTCTGCTCCCCCAACCAGGCAATCACTGCTTGAAATACAACCCTCAAAAGAGGGCTCATGCTATGCTGAGGCACCCTTCCAAAACATATGTAAAAAGTAATATGTTCTTATAGTTTGTGGGGTTTTTTTGAGAGCAATTTCTTGCCTTAGTCAACTACATGACAGTAGCTCTCCCGAACAGAAACCAGACAGTCCCTTCGCATTCCCTAGAAATGTTTTTGGTCCACACACTCTCTTACAGCAAGTCTTTAGCCTCTGCTACATGCACTGCTAAGCATCATATGTTTTAAATTCAAGAAGACAATATGAACTGGATTAGGTACCATCTGATGAAATTCAGTAGCTTACATTAGGCAGATCAGCCTAGGCAGTCGTAATGGTCCCTTTTTAATTCTACTATTGATAGATGTAGTGTTTTTCACACACTGAGCTAGTTTTTTTGACATCATATTATCCAGGTCAGAAGATAACAAAGCCTCCTCCAATTAAAAAAAACCCCAAACATAAACAGTGGCTTTTTGTTCAGCAAAATACTTGTCTGCTTGTAGGCAAACCTGCCATAAACAAGTCTGCAACATCCACATAGTGCAAAAAAATCTCATCACTGAGGATGACTCATTATACATGGTGATGGGAATAATACACAAGTAAAAGCTGAGCAAACAGCTCCCCAATATCAACAGGGTAACCTGCACCAGGGAAGAACTTTCCTGACACTAGAATTCCTCCTCTGAATTCAAGCCTTTGAAGCCAAGTTATATGAAAAGTGTTTTTAACTCCTTATGAGGACCAAGAAAAGTTGCATGTGTTTGCTTGCTTATGGTAAGAAACAAAACTGCAGTAAACAATGCAATCAACATCTTTGATCTGAACACTGCCTGTACTTGATTAAACCTTGAATTTAAAATTAAGCTCGAGAAGATAAACTGAAGTAACCCATCACGGAGTCTCGCCAGAGAGGCAAGCGTGGCAGGAAAAGCTGGTATTAGAATGGTAGCGCAGGCATAAGTTTGGATTAAGCGTCTTGTGAAACTGAACCTAAACTGTATACTGCTAGGGAAATGGGTAGTCCTACTCTCTTGCGTGCTCTATCGCTTCAGATCGAGCAGACATGCTGAGTCAAATTATTTGGCTAATTGACCAAAAACAAACAGCGGCACAGGAAGCATGTGTGAGAGACGCTGGTTTCAGTCACATCAAAAAGTGGATTCAAACCACTAAGTGGTCACAAAACCCCACCGAAGTCAGAGGGCAAGAATGCATGACCTGGGACAGTAATCCCAAATGACAAAATGCATCCCAAAAACTCACCGGTGTAAGAGACTGTTAGTGAGCAGTTATTTTAACAGAAATAGTTGCACTTACTCTCCTTCCTGAACAAGATGGCATTACTAATTTCAAGTAGGTACTACAACCTGTCCTAGAGCAGGCATTAACGAATCCGGTCCCCGGACAGTGGCATCACCTAATAGCTACTGCCACGTGGGATAAAGGGCTGGATGTATTTACCTTTCTAAACAAAACCTGAAATGCTGGGTTTAAGTTTCATGTTAATCAAGCGCTCAAGAACTACAGGTTGAATTTGATACAGCCACACAAGAGAGACTGATCTCAAGTCTGAGGTTATTTCCCAGTACACTTCATTTTTGGCTCTGGTAGGCAAGCTTGCTTTTTGTGTTGCTAATACAAAGCATCCAACTTAAGAAAAAAATAAGGTTTTGTATTTACTCTTGAGAAAACAGCAAGTAAATACAGCTGTTAACATACAAATCTAAAACAAAGACCTAAAAACCAGCTTATCACATACACGTTATAAAGGACTTCACAAAATAATTCAGAAATTGAAATGCGGACATACATGCAACAATATGCCTTAAACAGATGTTCAGCCTTTGAATATGTTTGTCTCTAACAAGTAAGGAGCCACGTCACGTCCATCCCTCCACCCAATACAGTTAAACTCCTCCCCAGGAGGCATGACCATAACTTGTTTCTAGTATTCAAAGTCTCAGCTGCAACTGAATTGCCCAGGAAATAGCAGAATTGCTATGGGAAAGAAAAAAAGAAAAAAAAAAAAAGAGGTAAACTATTTTAGGAACTGAAGTTCAGCCTACTTTTTTTTTTTTTTTAATGTGAAAGAGGAACCTGAAGCCACTTCTTCCACAGAATGAGAATGCTTTAAATCAGTATTACATCTCTCTTGCATGTAAACCGTAATTTTTTTTGCAGATAACGCAGCATGTGTGAGTTAAGCAGATTTCTTTTTCTGTCACTGTGAAATTAGCCCACATTCAAGTTTGATGGTATTCCCTTTCCCCACAACTCCCAAATGTCACAAGTTAATAGGAATTTACATTTTTAAATATTACAATTTCTTTGACACATGGCAGCTGTAGATATTAAGAATCTTCTAAGACTTTAAACAGTGCTTGCAAAACTGGCTAAGGAAAAGTGTGCTTCTCTGGAAAAAAACAAACAAACAAACAAAACCCCTGAAATTATTTTAAATCCATTAATATTTGTTTGTCAGTAGTTTCCTCAAAAATGGTATCACCCAACAAGCAGGCATATACAGTTCCGAGAGGACCACCCCTTGTTTTATCAAAAGAACATTCAGGACACCCAAGAGCAATAAAATGTTTCAGTGGATTATCGTCCCGTAGGTCAGCTAACTGCCCGCGTGACTCATTTCCCACCTCCCAGCTCCAGAGGAAGCAGCCCGGGCAACCGAGAGTAAGGCGACGAGCCGCAATACCTATTTGGTAACCGCCCGCAGACTTTGGACTCCTTCTTCTTGGGTGATGGCCCAAGCCTGCGTATGCAGACAGCTAACAGGGCCACCAGCAGCTAGCGCTCACTCCAAACAGCATGGCGGACGTGTGGCAACACGTGAAACGGGGAAATCGCATTGATCAAAACACAATTCTTCAGTTATTTCTAAACCACACCACTGCCCGTAACTGGATCGGAACCATTTTGCCCGCCCCTCTTCTTCACCCCAGAGAGCAGGAACCTGTAATCCCCAAGTGACCAAAGGAAGGGAGCGCCAGCATCACAGCAGCAGCTTAAAACTTAACTCTAAATAACATGCTGTATCCTACCTTCTCTACCAATCCTTGCGTGCCCTAACTGTGGATCTCAAGTGCTACGTAGCCCTCCCGTCCCTCCAGAAGCGCTTTTGTAGGAATGCTACTACACAAGGAAAGAAGTTGATTCAACAGGAACTGTAGACGGTCTTGTTTCTCCTCCTCCTCCGCGGCTTTTGTATTAACACCAATCCCCACCTTTTTGTTTTGCTCTTCCTGTACCGCAGAGCATGTCTTTGAGAGACTCCCAGGTACAAGTGAGCTGTCAACTCTGGATGAGTTATGCTAACAATAGACAGATAGCTTCTAAAATCTGCTGGGAAAATATAACCCCAAATACCTAAACTCTCAGCATTAAAAAAAAAAAAGGCAACGTCACCTTTTCTACTCCCCTTCCTCCATTAACATTAAACAGCATCAACTGGAAGATCCATCCAAAATTGGACAGACACCTGACCATTCTGGCAAAATGCTAATTTTAAAAAAGCAGTTCTTATTGAAAGCTGATGATTTAATTGCTTTTATTTTCATGCTGCTGCACATTAAAGACAAAAATAATAGCGTCCTTGGGGCAGAGGGTGAGAAAGCTAGAGATCAAGTAGTTTGATCAGCAATACAGTGGAAATATCTATTAATGAAAATCCACCATACTTGAAAAAACAGATGAGGAGCAGGGAGGTGGTGCCCTAAGATTCCTCAGGAATAAAAACAAGACAGCACTCTGTATCGATACAGACATAGACAGCTAATCACTAACAGGATTCACATGGCATCTCTAGGTCCACAACCATCATAACCAACGCTCTCAAAGAGGCAAAAGTTCATCCCTAAGCTGTAGGTGTAGCAACTGCACGCCTAAATGTTGTCAACTGCATAGACTCCTGATCCCCTCGTCTTCCATTATGAATTCTTCAGCCTTGAACAGTTTAACTGCGTTGTCATGGTATTCCTCACCTCAATTGTCTCTTTTAAGAGAAAGAACTTGGTATTTCATGAGTACCAGAATCTCTAGATTTGGTTTTCTGATATGCCTAAGAAAGAAAAAGTTAAGTTCCTTTATCGATACTTCAGTTCCAGGTTATTAAAAAAAAGATCAGCCTAATTACCTTTTTGTGTAGGTGGTTGCAGCACTGTTGACTGATGCATGAAACAGAATTCTGAAGTTCAGGGCAAAACAAGTAGTTAATTACACTGAAATGCATTTATAGCAACTTTAATAGTGGTGTTATCAAGTAGACAGAAGTAACATCTCAAATCAGTTAAGTCTCAGTTGCTCACCTTTTATATTTCTGTTGTTCTGGATGCTCCAAGACAAGTCTTCCTTAATTTTTAGTTGATAGCTATGAACTGCTTGGCATCAAAAGGATGTGATCACATTTTGTCTAGCATTAGTTTTCTCTGTGACAAGCTACTCCATTTAAATAGACTTTACTCTGCACAATCCTGGCAGACAGCATTCATTACTAGAGCCGAGCAAGTTATGAATAATGTGATTTATTCTGGAATTTTGGGCTTTCTGTTCAAGATACCAAAGCAGATAATACATCTCTATTAATCCTCTTTGGAAATCTTCAGACAAATTCACTCACTCAGTACCTCTCAAAAGAAGTTAGCAGCAAATAAGCTCCGTAGGGGTCTTAGCATAGAGGTGAAATCTGTTCACTGCCTACATATTTTCTTCTCTGTAACTCATTTCATTATCTGCAAGAGCTATCAATAAGTACACCACATAACTCATTTCCAGACCGGTCCATCAGAATCCTTAACCAAGTTTCAGGTGAAAAATTAAAACAAAGTTTTCATACAACATGATTTCAGCAGTAAGTTTCTTCACAGGAACTTTCATCAGCAATTGGGTGGGGAATATAAAAAAAAAAATAGTAGTTTCAAATGTGTGCTCCTGTCTAAGTACTGCTTCTGTGAAGTACTGTAACTAACAAAAATGGTACAAAAGTGTCTTTTTGACTGGAGTGTACAAACTGAAACTAATCACACCTGGACTAAGCTCTCAAACATGCTAGAGGGTGCGACTGAAACAGAGAAGTAGTCAACCAAAAAGTGAACACCTACAAACCAAGAAACCCGGTAATAGAGTGCAAAAGGGTTTAAAAAGGTTTTAAAAAACAAAAAAACAAAACAAAACCACAAGCAAAAAAAACCCTAAACCCAAACCCCAAAACACACAAAAAAAACCCCCAAGCGACCACACCCCACCACCTATACCGTACTAACAAACCATGAAAATCAGAAATGCTTCCAAATTCAGCATTAGGTCGAGTAAGAAAAGAACCTAAACAGCAACAAAACTGCTTTTTCTTAGCACTGCAGCTTAATTAGAGAGCTCAGTCCAGCTCCAGACTCTGCCTGGTAATATACTCGCCAAACTTGCTTTCATGTGGAGTGGACAGAAATTTTACACTCTTAAAACCCCTCACATATACGCTACTTCAGCCAAGGTAGCATCCCCAGTGTTTGTTTCCTAGATCTGCTATAAGTATTTAGGTCACATATTGAAGAGAAAAAGGGAAGGGAAGGCTGATTATTTTTTAATCAAATATAACCCACATGTAATATTTAAAAATCAAGACTAAAAGCAGGCATCATTTAATGTATTTTAATAGCAAACTTACAGGAACAGCACAGAAGACAGACAACATTAAAAACATGTACTTGCATGTAGGACAACTCAGTTAGAAAAGTATAGTGAATGGATGGAATCTACTGTATGATAAAAATGCTACAAACACCATTTAGTTGCCATTGATAAGAAATTTACTTGTTTAAAAAAATCCAAATGCTGGCATTGTCCAGAAAAATTTGACAGGTTTATTTATAATTTTTTTTTTTATAAAGTTGAATTGTTGAAACTTGTTCACTGAAACATTTTTTGACCACATTGATGTTTTATGTCCCCTCGTTTATATTAAAAATCCACACACAAATGAAAATGGAAAAAAACTTGCCAATACCCAATTCTGTCCCCTATTTTTCCATTTGCAACCATATACTTAGGTACCTTTTAACCCCATGGAAAAAATATCTAACGTTCATTACTACCAATAACAGGAAGAAGATTTTGCTTCGAGAATGACAAACCCATCATAGTGACGTTTAGGCACGCTCTCCACGTATGCGGCGTGCTAGCTGGATATCTTTTGGCATGATTGTGACACGTTTGGCATGGATAGCACACAGGTTGGTATCTTCAAACAGGCCAACCAAGTAGGCTTCACTTGCCTCCTAGTGAAGAAGAAAAGAGTTAAGAGTGCTTTCAGTCTCTGAACACTAGGAAAATAATAATAATAAATAATTCAAAGTACAATGTAACATGGCATTAAGCTTAGGCTTCTATCTTTATTACTTGCGAACATCAAAAGTTTTAGATTCTCAAGAAATAAAAACCTCCGTTTTCTTATAAACCACCAAATAATATGTCAAATAATGGATTTCTTATAAACCATCAAAAAATATGTCAAAGTCGCATACTATTGCCATTCGGTGAAGACATCATCCGGAACACAACTGAACCAGTGTTCTGACAGGAACTCTCACAAGATAAGGGGTTATCTTATCAAAAGGTTAGTTTGTTTAGGAACTTCTCTCTTCAAAGTCTGGGTTACACTATTCGAATGATTTGTCTGCAGCCTCTTCCAGAGTAAGAGCTATTGAGCTTCAAGTGAAATTGGCAGGTGCTAGGGAAAAGAAGAGCAGGTGTTCCTTCACAACGCACAGTTCGGGCACACAGCTCCTCCCGATACTGAAGAGGTGGCTTAATTCAAAAGTCAAGAATTAGCAGAAAAAATGTACTGAGAATTATTAGATATAAGACGACAACACCTTTGACTCGGGAACTCCTTGAATCGCCAAAACCAGGACAGCAGCCTGAGAATTACCGTCAGACACTTGCCCTATTCCTATACTTTCTTCCAGCGTAAGCGCCCCCCGTCTATTTGGGGCACACACCACAGCTCCCCCATGATCACAAAAGGTTCTCGCCTCACACCTGTGAGCATCACGGGGTCAGCACTTGGGAGGGCAAAGGACAAGCCCTGTCTTGGGAAAACCACAACCCTGGCCACAGTGTTTTCTCTGTCACAGAGCCACTGCAGACAGGATTCTGGGTTAGACAGATGCTGCGTTGGACCTGACTATGCTTCTGGCTCACGTTAAGTAAGCTGCTATTAAGCCCAGCCCAGCACAGCAATGGTAACCGTTTACACGTTTTTGGGTTGACACGGAATTCTAACACCTAACAATCTCCTAGGAAGCATCTCGGCATGCCAACATCAGACCAGCACGCGGACCAGGACACAGCACACGGTTGGGGTGAGAAGGCAGGAATGATGGGGCTCGCTTACAGCACGGAGGCTGAGGTCCACCGTTCTAGAATACATGCAAGAGAACAGCTTGTGTGAAGCATTTCATTACCGGGAACCACAAAATCAACTTACTAAGTTCAAAGTTCCTGTTTAAAAACGCAGAGCATTTAATACAAGGAAAGAAAAATATTTACTACAGCAGATGAGGACTGTAGTATTAGTAAGTCATTTCATATCCAGTAGGATATAGCTACCACAAGTTCCCCTCACACAGTTTTGCCAAATCACTACGGGAAAAGTTAAGACACTTCACCAAATAAGCCATGCTGGCACGAACAACGTGGTACTACAGGGGTTAGAAGGTTTTTTTGCAAATACGCAAGCAGGAAGCACTAGGAACGGTACATGAACAAGTTCTATACCAGCAACTCCTTAACGCAAAACCAGCCTTCTGAAAATGTATTAACTACTGACTAATTTTAATAAGCGGTTCCTGATAAAGAGACACATAGGTAAACCTCAGGATTTAAGAACTACCACGTTCACTCACAGCAGTGAAGACAGAACAACAACTAAAAGCAAAAGCAGCAACTTTGCAAATGCACGCAGCCACCTTTTGAAGCTAAGCACGTGCTCAAGTTTAGCATCTCACGGCATATGTTTCGGCCCTTATCAAGTGGAAGCCATTAACCAGAAAAAGGCAATTTTGCCTGGATATCAGGTATTGTACAATTGCAGACAGGTTCCGGAACAATCTTTCAACAGCTACAAGAACAGTGAAGACCTATCTTTAATCAGGAGTGTATTTCTCTCACGAGAGGAAAACATTCCCGTGACAAGGACACCGTCTTGGAGGGGACCTAACTTCGATGCAGGAATTTGGGGCAGAAAGAGCAATCAGTATTTCACCCTCAATATACTCTAAGTAAGTTATTCAACTAATACCTTAAAAAAAAGTGTTTAGCATCAACTACATCATAGAAAAGCACTTATTTCCCTCACCATGCTTAGACGTGGCTTATCGAGCTGTTTCTCTTTAAAGGGCATTTGAGGATACCAAGACCCCCCCACTCGGACAGACTAGAACAAGCTTTACACGACAATGCTTTCCTCTCAGACTGCACAGCTTTCAAAGGCAAAACCTCCAGCAAAGCTCGAGGGCAGAGGAAACAGATTTATGTTAAGTGTCCTAATGAGACGCCCCGTTCTGTCAAGTGCAACTACTTGGGGGGTGGGGGCTATTAAAAAAAAAAAAACAACCCCAGACAAACCATAAAAGCAAACCCAAGCCGTCGTCCCCCCCCCGTTTATGGCCTTTGTAAAGAGCTGCGGACCTGTGACCGAGTTATTTTAGCCTGTGGTATCTGTAGGGCATCACCAGGGCCACTCTGAGCAAGGGAAGGCTGAGGGGCGCATCCCCCCACATCAGCCCCCGGCCCAGGAGGGGCCACGCCCACCGCGGCAGCCCACCAATCGGGCAGAGCCGGGGCTAACCCTAGAAACAGCCTGGCCAATGGGGGCGGGGGGCGGAGCCCTCCCTTACCTTCAGTCCCCAGGTTTTGGGGGCTTTGGCGGGGGCCCCCTGTGACAGCACTTACAGCACCGAGCCCTGCCTACCGACAGGCAGCCCCCCCCTCCAGGACCCCCCCAAGGCTGCCGCCCGGACGGGGTGCTCCCCTCGGTAACGCTCACCTGCAAAGCACCGATGGCAGCGCTCTGGAAGCGCAGATCTGTTTTGAAGTCCTGAGCAATTTCACGCACCAGACGCTGGAAGGGAAGTTTGCGGATCAAAAGTTCGGTAGACTTTTGATAGCGTCTGATTTCACGGAGAGCCACGGTACCCGGCCTTTTAAAATTAAAAAAAAATAATAAAATAAAAAAAAAAAGGGATTAGTATTCAAAACATATTCTGCATCACCTTAAAAATACGGGTTCGTCACCTAAGCTAAACCAAGCACCATACACGGTCTGTGTTCGCTAGAAGAGCCCCAGCGTTTACAAGGCAAAAGCAGTTCCACCGGCGAAGGGTCACGCTTTTCTCACCACCCATCCGCGCAAGCTTCCGCTGGCCTCAACAGGGACCCCTCAGGCGGACGCCCGAGGCCCTGACCTCACGAAGGGACGAGGCGAACGCTGGCTAACCGGCACCAACGCATCCCGGTGGGGAGGTGGCAAACCGCAAGGCTGCCGCAAGTTAGCCGCTTCGGGCCGCGCCGCAGGTACCCCCCCAGCGACCAGCCTGACAGCGAGCACGGCTTTAAGGGGAACCTGCTTCCTCTTCCCCACTGACAGAAGACACCGCCAACATTCACGGGACTAACAGAGTTTATGCCCCGTGTTACACTATCAGTACAAAGCGCCTAGCGTATTTCCTTGCGTTAAGTTTTGGTGTCAGAACGACAAAATTCAGACCGACAGCGTACTTCGGCAGACACAAAGTCCAACCGTGAAATTAATGCCACGTTTATTTCCGCGGAAACTTTGTATTTTCCTACTCCAGCTTTGCTGCCTTTCTCCCAGACTATTAATTCCGCCTCGCACCTACAGCGACACGCTTTTAGATTAAGCTCACTATTTCGCAGCCGCTTCTCCTTCCCAGTCCACTTTTCCCCCAGGGAAGCCGCGCGCCTAAGCCCACGATCATCCCCCACGCCGAAGCAGGACCGTCACCCTCCTGGACCGAGCAAGGACCTCCCCGGGTGGAAGACATCATTACGAGAGGACCGACAAAAAGCTCCACCGCTCCTTCCTTCCCCTACACCCTC
>NW_008824051.1:4223971-4225493 GCF_000699105.1 Pygoscelis adeliae
CGCGTCCGGTCCCCCGCCGGTCGTACCCGCCGGGTGGGCGGCAGGTATGGCACGCCCGGAAAACAAGCCCCAGGGGAGCGGGGCACGGGGCTGCCAGCACCCGGCTGGGAGGTGGGCCCGCGCTGCAGAGCCAGCCGGCTCTAGCTCTCGCCCCCACCCAAGCACAAGGCACCCGGTCAGCCCCCGGAGTCCGTCTTCCCGGCTCCGGGTGGGGTTTTGGCTTGTTTGGTTTTGGGTTGTTTGGTTTTGGGGTTGGTTTTTTTTTTTTTTTTAGACAGAAGCAACGCCAAAATTCTCGCTGTGAGCAGGCCCGTCAGGGCTAACCCGGCGAGGATCTGCCCTGGAGGTGCCCTTTTCCTCGTTCCGCAAACCGAGAGCTGAGCGGCAGGAGCGGACCGCCGGGGTCACCCGCGGCTCGGAAGCAAACTGCAGACACGACGGGCCATAAAGAAAGCCTGAGGTTTGGGCAGGAAGAGGAGTCTCATCCCCTGCATCGCTGCTGTCAAACTAATTTCGGGTTTGAAATGCAGCTATCAGAAAGGCGACTGTAAATGTAGCACTGCAGCGCCAACGGATGCCATCCAGTTGTATCAGCTGCCGCGGTGTTTAATGAGAAAATTCACTCTCACTTTATTTTCTGCTAATGTCAGAAACGAAATGCCCTATGGGAAGGTAACCTCTACTCGAATACGACCGAACAGTCACTTGCAATTCTCTCAGCTATATTTCAACTAGAGAGTCAAATTCTGTACTCACACAAACCGGTGCCACCATCTCGTCTGCCATTTAGGTATAAGAACGAGCTGCATTTGACTTGTAAAATCTTTATTATGGGTGATGATGCAACGCAGCTCTGTGCAGAGACATCCGAGCTACCTCCAGCAGCAGAAGTGGTTTAGCCATGTACGTAGAGCAATTCGCTTGGGGCTAATCAAACCTGACGAGGAAAAGAGCGTTATCGTGGGCAGAACACCCTGCTGAAATAGATACAGGCGGCCTTGCTACTCAAACAAACACAACGGGCTGCGCGGCGCAGCCTGGTGTAGACATACCAGGCGTACGCCTCTGACCCTCCGCTGGGTTTGGGAGGTGTGACCGTCAGGAAGAAGAAACTGCAAAGGATTTTAGTCATGCTTGCAGAAGAATTAGCGCAGCAGTTTATCTATTGGTAGTATCTTACGAGAGAACAGGCCCTCACTGGACAGGCAGAAAGAGAACGGAGAGCCGTGCAGCGCTGTAGAACGGAGTACCGGCAAACCCCCCGCAAACTCTGACAGCCAGGCGCCGAAACGGGCATCCATTCCCGACCGAACACGCGCGTCCCGTGACGAGGGGCTGGAAACGTTAACAGCCGGCAGCACCGGTTCCCCGCTGCAAGCAGCTGCCCGGAGACTAATAACCCGTAGCTTATCCCCGTTCGCTTTAACTCCGAGCACGCTCGGAGGCGAAGAGGAAGCGGCCGCGCTGCCACCGCTCCCCCGTTACTCCCCACGTCCTCCTCCCGCAGCGGGGAGCTGAGCCC
>NW_008824051.1:4225873-4227596 GCF_000699105.1 Pygoscelis adeliae
CGGGAAACGGGACCGAGCGAGTCTTTCTCTCTCCGCCGGGACTCCACCGGTGCCGCCTGCCCTACCGCTAGTAGTTCTGGCTGATTTAAAGTGCTTCAGAAGCGCGGCGGGCAGGACTAAGGTGTAGGGTCCGTTGACTGCCTGCACCGAACCCGACGAAAAGCCCGGAGAAGGGAAAACTATTCCGGTATTGTCAGCTTTTGCGCCCTCGTTTCATCCTCGCTGGCTGACGCCGCTAAAAACCTGCTTTTCCAGGGCTAAGGGAACAGGCACGACCCTGGGGCAGCCCTTTAAGCTTTCCCACAAATGCTGTTTGTGTGCCAACAGGACACTGCAGAAAGAGCTGGCCCGACACCAGAAAGACTCCAGACGCTCAAAAATCACCGGCAGCGCTGATAAGCGTTCGCTCCTCCTTTCCGAAGACCTTTATCTCTGCAGACCACAGGGATCTTCCACCCTTCGGCGTCTGTAAGCGACCATGAAGAAATCTAACCTAATGAGATTCCACCGGTTTAACCGACAATAACGTGCCAAGGACAACTGCAGTACTTCATCCTCACCCAGCGTAACCACCGCCGCTGCGAACACGTCCAGATTGCTACGGGAAATAGGATCAGGATGGAAAACAGCTGATCCAGACCGGAGCCAAGGGCGACTCAAGTGACCGGACAGAAAAGAGGAACATTCAAATCAGAAGTTGTCCGAGACGTTTTTAGCACCTTTCACAGGACGTGCACAGCCCTCATCCAGCAAAGACAGGCAGACTTCCACAGCCCATACTCATTTTGGCTGTCTGGGTAGCGTACATTCTCCAAAACACTCTCACCTTCACCTTGTTGGGGAACTCTCTCTCATCTTGCCCAGGCGACTGGAACAGAGAAAGGCAGGCATTTTTCGTATCAGGCTGGATTAGTTGCAACTCACCATATCAAGCTGGAAATACTGTTTCAAAATTGTTAGTGAAAAAAAAACCTGTTGCTTTGGAGCAAAGGCTTCAAGCTCCAGTCCTTCAAATAGCTCCTAGCCAGCCCCAAATGCCGCTATAAGGCACTGGCCCTGTCGGCCACAGAGCTCAAGCCCAGTAACATCGCAGAGCGCGTGAAGATTTACAAACAACTGCAGCAGCTGCTTCTCTTTGCAACAGCACAGACTACAAGCCCCAGAACAAAACACAGTGGAGCAGATGAAGTGTGCCTTTTTTGCAGTTATCCGGACAAAGGAGAATAAGTGAGCCTGCAGTATGATCGTTTTTAAGCAACATTGCAGCTATCTTTCAGAAACATTTGAAAAAGATTTTCCATCACAAGAGACATTCACAGTTTGTTTTATCACCCAGCTTCAAACAGCCTCTGATCAAAGAAGAAATATTTCTTTCCTATCGCCCCCCCAAAAGCACAAACTAAAAATCCAAACAACTTAGTCTAGTTCCAAATAGAGAAAGGTCTCCTCCTATTACCCAGGGGAAGTTGGGGTTGTTATTCATTTTATGCAAAAAGCTACTCAGACATTCCAGTGAGGGAAGGAGTAAAAAAGACTAGCTTTATTTATCTACAACACTCACTTGACTCCTACTTCCACGTATCTCCTCCCAGACCCAATTCTCCCTTCCTGTTCTCCTTCAGATCCGTCTCTCTTCTCTCACTCGTCAAACCTCCAACCACCCTTTGCACTCAAGCGCTGTGTCCCTCACTCCTATTCCCCGTCCCAGCTTCCAGCCTCCTGG
>NW_008824051.1:4227649-4228801 GCF_000699105.1 Pygoscelis adeliae
GCTCAGGCAGTTTCATTTTTCACCACCTTTCTCCTTGACCCTATCCCCATCTTTCATCCTCTTGATTTTCATGCCAAACCATCCCCACCTTCCCCTAGTTTTTCAGCCAGTCCCAGCCCCATACCTGCTGTGTTTTCTTCCGCAGCTCTCAGGCTTGATAGCCTTTCCTAGCCAATTCCAGTCCCCGTCCTTAAAAGTCCAGTCTACTCTTGCTTCATCCTCACTCCAGTCCTGGCTAGCCTGCCACCCAGTTTCTAGCTGCGGCTGCTGCAACTTCACCTGGAAATTAAAGTAAAATGTCAGTACAAAATGCTCGCAAGTTTTTAAACCATCTTCCTCTTAAGATGTATTTTGGCAGAATGAAAACATTTGTAACCTTAATTTTGTATTAACAGCACATTTTGGTGTGGATTTAAATGTATTCCTAAATAATCATCTACATAAAAGATGAAAATACACTATTTCCAGTGTTTTTACTAGGAAGTTACTAGGGGTAGGAACCGCTGGCACTTAGGAAGGAAAGCACAAGTCATTTAAAACCTCAAAATGATTTACAGTAATTTTGTCTCTGTGTAAATAGTTTTCTATTATTATTTGTTTTGAAGTTTTCTACGTCCTGAATTTGTATGCCACAGAAGTTACAGCATTGTAACAGCAGCCAGTGTAATGCACAGTTGCTTGATATGCTGGATCGCCTATTACACCACACAGTGCACATATCTATCGTTTGTATTATTTATACTCTCTGTCAATATATAGGCAAAAAATACACTGGCCAAAACTAGCAGCTGTATAGTACACTAATCTAGAGATTGGCACCTACTGGAAATACAGATAAGAGGTTGTGTAACAGTAGTAGACAGCTTTTTCCCCTCTTTCATCTATTTTCATTGGGTCTTTTAATCACGTTTTGCTTTTGCAGTTCTCTAAAGTACTTCACATATACTAGGCATTACGGCCCCGCTGTTTAAAGAAAACTCTTAAACACGTTTACTTTTAAGCACCTCCCAAGCTCCGTGGACTTCAATGGAAGATACATACTCTTAAATTTACACACGTGCTAAAGTGTCTCCCTGAAGAATGACCCCTAAGGAAAGTCCCCCTGTTTAAATAATAAGGAAAGAGTACGTGTGCCACATGAAAAAATTCTTG
>NW_008824051.1:4228841-4229461 GCF_000699105.1 Pygoscelis adeliae
TACTTTAAAATGCAAAATTATCAGTCCTGTCAAAGGTACTTCTTTTCACACTTTGAGCATCACATATGTGCAGGGGATACAGAGCAATCTATTTTGGAGACAAACTGCATTTTTCTAATGTCTCATAACCCAAAAGCAGTAAATCCGTTTTGTTTTTTTTTTTCCTCTAACCTTTTTTTTTTTTTTTTTAAATTTAAACTGTTTCAATGAAAAGTTTCTCCCAAAAGGAATGTCAAGGACAAATTTCTAAGAGAGTGAAAATAAGGCTACCATAGCTCAGAGAATAAGGTTCAGGACTCCTGGATTTTGCTTCTCTTTTTGGATTACCACTAATTTTTAGGAGGCTTGATGAGTTTGACTCAGCCTCCACCTTTGTGGTTCCCCTCCTGCAAAGACTTACCAAGCGCTTAGTTTCCCTGAGTACATGCCTGCTTTTATATATGGACTCCTGGCTCTAATTCCCTATGTATCATCCAGGATTCTCTTGTTATAATCTCATTTGTGCTGCCTATTATTAACATACATGCACTGCTGGAACTCGTCTCTCATCCTTCTAATGAGGCCCTACAGAACATGAAAGAGTAAATAACATTACATAAAATAGCGCTAATTCTTTCTTT
>NW_008824051.1:4229498-4231568 GCF_000699105.1 Pygoscelis adeliae
AAAAACCTGTGGGAGCACCCTATAACGACATCCCAAAGCTCCACTCCTAGTCCTATCTCATTTGCTTGTTTCATCTGTAATAGCCTTTTAAATACGCTTAATATTTTAATATCATTTTTATATTAAAAAAAAAATCAAGTGCATTGCCTTTTAAAGACTGGAAGTTAAAAATATCTTTAAATGCCTGATACACAGCTAAGAACAGTTCCAGGTATATAAGATGCATTGTAGCTGTAACCACAGTCTCAATTTTTTCTTATCAGCTTTGAAGGGCTTGTTCATTATCTTAAGGTGGAAACAGGACTTGAAATATTACATTGAAAAAGCAGTATTCCTATTATACTGACACTATAAAAATCCTAAACATAGGTAGCTTTTTTAACAGCCGTACTCTATTTTATATTATGTTTTCATTTTGCATGGCTCACGTGCTTAATATTGGATAATTATATTCTCATTTGTTTCAATGTATGGGATGATAAAGGACCATAAAAATAAAAATAGCACTCCACGTTTACACAGTCACGGACCTCACCTTGTCAAGAGAACTTCAGCTTCTTATTGACTTCTCTAAGCTTATGCCTTGTCTTCTTCCATTTCCCAGGACAGTATTATGCTATTTTTCTTAAACAGATACTATCAGTTTGGCGTGCACTCAAGGATTAACTGAAACAGAAACTGAGTCCTAGCACCAGATAGGGAATAGGGTACAACAGATAATTGTGAGGTTATTGTACAGCCTTGCCAAACACTAGAAATTATATGATACGACAAGAAGTATCTGTGATTTTTAGATAAAATATGATCAAATGTCGTAATGTATTTCAGAGATATGCTGTGAAATTTAATTGTAAAAATATGTCTAAGGCATTGGGTGAAAGAACGGGTAGACAAGTAAAAAGAAAAGGGAGTTTATTCTCTGTAATGATAATACAAGATTTTGAAATTTACTGTACCTGCTTGAGTTAGTTTGCATTGACAGACATATTTCAAGTGGGCTTTTGCAAGATTTTCTGCAGTATAGGGAAGAGCAATTGTTCTGGGGAATATTTCTTCCTAAAGTCACCGTACAATAAAATTATTAAACTCATTTTAGCTCTCCTGGTTCTCCACACATGACTATGTTATCACAACCTTTTCCGTCTTTTTGAAGCATTGTTTTGTACTGTGGGAGGAACTGGATAGCCCGTGGGCTTCATCCTAATGGAGACTACTGTAAAATCTTTTATTTCCTAGCACTTCTGTGTTGATAGATTCATTAAAGCTGCCAAGGAGAAACAACCAGCACAAGCTCTAATTGGTTCCCAAATAAGATCCCTACTACTACAGTGATTTACTCGGAGCTCCTTTTGTAGAATAATTTCAGCAAGCTGATTTGCCCCAAGACTCACACGTGCTGGAAAATAAACCCCTGCAGGCTTGCATTAGGGAGGGAAAAAAAAGGCTCACTGTTTTCCGCCACCCATTAGGCTCACATTGGCCTCATTTTGCAGCGCTGTTCTTGTAAAGGATGTCTTTTTATGCACTGATGCAGTATCTAGCCCATGCTGACACTGCCTTGAAAGGCTCTATGAGCTACTATACTTGACAGAACTAAAAGGGTACTATTATTTATTTCATTTCTTTGCTCAGTGGGGTAATCTCATGAGATATGAATCTCTTCTTCATGAGGGCCTTGGGGATAGCAGTCAGAATGAAACTCAGCCATACTTTAGCACAATGCAAACAGCACAGACCACAGTACTCAGGCTCCAACAGCAAACAGCAGATCAAAATATCAGGTATGATGCCCAATATCGTAATTTATTTGGAACAATATTCTGTAGACTGGTTACTTTCAAAATAGATCTGCTTCTTCCTTGTAA
Source organism: Pygoscelis adeliae (assembly GCF_000699105.1). Lineage (NCBI taxonomy): Eukaryota > Metazoa > Chordata > Aves > Sphenisciformes > Spheniscidae > Pygoscelis > Pygoscelis adeliae. Next base: position 4,231,364 of record NW_008824051.1, read on the forward strand.
AAGCACAAGAGTAAGATTTTCTTGAAAGGGCACTGATGCTTCACAAGCCTCATTTGTGAAAGTCAGCTGAGGAAGGGTCTCAGAAATGAAAACATTATTCTGAGGTCTGACCCTAACACAGTTGTGAAGTGTTCTGCCATATCCCATCTTTCTTAACAAGTACTCCCAAGTCTCAAAACCCACTTTCTGGAGAACTAGTCTCCTG
>NW_008824051.1:4231595-4236133 GCF_000699105.1 Pygoscelis adeliae
GGAGTGGCAGACAGTATATTTTAAAACGACAGCAGAGAACATTAATTAAGTTATTTTCAGTCTTACCAGACTACAGAGTTTTGGGTTTTTCTAAAGAAATGAAAGCTTCCTATTTTCCCAACATTCTTTGTAAGTCACATACTCTGTAGACTATACTTTACTGCACCACATTTTTAGACCATTTTTCTTCATTTCTCCTCCTCCTCTTCTCAAATTCGCATCTCATAAGGCATCTCAATGTGAAAACTGCAGTTGCTGTTAAGAATAGCGCTTAATATTAGTGCTGCTCATTAGTTTCCTAATGCTTAGAAACTTATGTAACACAATTCACGTTCAAGCCTTCTAAAGAATAACTAATTTGCCCTGACTACTCATTGTTGAGTATCTACAATCCCAGCTGAGAATAAAAGGATTCACAGGTATTTTACCACTTCTGAAAATCAGGCCTAGTATGCCTTTGACTACATACCCAGATGTGGGCACCCCAGTTAGAAGCTATTTTTAAAAAAATCCTTTAAAAATGCCCATATACCTGGCTTTCACGTCATGAAGACGACGGTGTTAGAGCCAGAATTAGAAGTTCCTGGCTCCCAAACACGCTCTGACCACACATCTCTTGTAATAGAGAAGAGAGCCGGAAGCAAGGGTGCAAAGGAACGATGTGGCAACAGGTAGTTCCTTCTGATCAAACAGTGCCTGCCAAGCCTCGCTCCCTGTGCGAGTACTGCAAAGCCGCGTTCATGGGGCCCAGCTGCTTTAAAGGAGTCCAGTGATCCTTGGTGTACGAGAAGAATTTGTCAGGCAGCACCAGTTCTTTGTATATGATTTGTATGTCTTAGCCAGTTGCTGATAAAATTCCCTCTTCGGTTTTACAGTGAGTCTTGGGAGCTTTAGCAAAAGCCCCAAATCCCTGCAGATACGCGAGAACATCAAAATCTCACCTTTTGTTTTTGAATTCTAAAGAAAGTGTCAGGCAGTTGTGCTTGCAGAGACAAGCTTGATCCCCTAGCACCTCAAAAACCCACCAAAACAAACAAACAAGCAGTAGGAGGTAAATGAGAATGCACAAATTTAGCATGTGCTAACATTGCATGATTCTGACAAATCTTATGTTCTGTGGGGACTCAGGACAATTTTTGTATGCTAAGTCCTGGACACCACTACTTAAAGCGTACGAGTGATGTTAAAATACAAACCACAATCTATGCAAGTAAAGTGGAGAACGTCAGCTGGGTTTAACAATGGCCTGCGGAGCACAGAACACAGATCTCAAGACAGAGGCAGAGAAGAAGCACCACTCGAAACCCCAGCAACAAAGAACTACAGGAGAGGTTGCCAGCCTGTTTCCCCTGGGCTACAAGGTCTTCAAGCACAGCTCCCATGCTGGCACTCTGTCCCACATCCAACAGCGAGGCTACACTTCTGTAGGATAAATCCGTACTGTGAGAGGGAGTAATTTATCAGATGCTACTGGAGTTGACATTACACACTTCATTACATCTTGAAGCTACACCCTTCAGCCTAGCCCTGACCCACAATGGACAGCTAGCATTCCTGGGAGCCACTGTCATTTCCCACCTGCAAAAAGCACACAGTGCCCTTCTCCCTTGGTTCACTGAAGAACGAGCTGGCTGTCTGGCAGTCCTAAATTTTGGTATGTGGCTCAGAGGGCCAGGAAGATTGGTCGCGCCACATCTGCAATATTTAAGATTCTTGGTTATAAGAACCACAAGATCACCTGTAGAGCCTTTACAGGTAAAGGGCCGCCCGCACAAACCATGCAGTGAACACACTTTGGTGCCATGCCCAGTTCTGCAGACGTGAGACATGGTTCGAGTGGCATGAAGGCTTCTCCTGACAAACTGTTCCTGTAACTTCCTGCTACAAAAGAACAACAGGGAGAAAAAAAAAAAAAACAACCATCATCAACAGATTTTCCAACTGTGACTTTCACACCCTGGCAAGACTTCTTCATAGCCCTGCTTTGAGAAACAAGCAATCTGACATATTCTGACACCGACATCACTTCTAGGCCAGAGCCCAAGTCAGACAGGAACACGAAGGAACAAATGCACAGCTGTATCACTGTCATGTTGCTAATATTCAAATATAACCATGTGAGGACATGATTTTTCCAGGCCTCGCATACATATGACTTAAGAAAGATCCTCAAGGGGCATAGTACACTGTATTACAAATTCCTCATAGATGACACATAATTACCTCTATTTTGGAAAGGATTAGAAGAAACACTGGAGGGGAGTCCAAAATACACCAGTGACATTCCTTAAACACCATACTAACAACTTAATTTCAATCGCATGGGTGAAAAAAGATGTTGTATAAACAAAATGGCAAACTATTCCAATATCGAGACAGCAAGAAAGCTACGCACGTCTGTAAAATCATAAAGTCAGCGTTCTCCAACTTCAACGTACTGTATAAAACCAAAAAAATCCAACCATTTTCCCTAAAAAGGATTTGTATGGTTTCTTTTAAAGAGAAACAAATAAAACCCTGCATCCATTATTATTCATTTGTAGGTCCTCTTTAAGCTAGCAGACCATTCTCCACACCAGGAGATAAATATTACTATTACAAGAATGTTGTCTGAAGGTAAGTGGGGCTTATAATGATCCAGTCAAAAGGAAGCCACATCAAACTCGGCACCCAAACAATGAGGCCTCTCTACACTACAGCCTGGATCCTTAAGACATTTCTCCCTCAAACCAATGGAGCTTTGAAAATTTACACTAGCTGAGGATCTGACTCATAACATTTTATCAAGGGACGAACGAATCGGTGACATGATCTGCTTTAAACAGGATTTATGAACACCCACATTCCATGCCCAGCGTAACCACGTGTTATCTCTGCTGAACGTAATTCAAAATGAGGGTTTACCTGCTTGAGGCACTCTGCTTTAAATTTATGTCTTTTTAGACCTGTCCTTTGTGCTCTCCCTTTTGTTGCTGTCGTCCTTTTCTCCTTTAGTTTCCTTGTAGAATCTCCCCAGGTAAACCAAAAGCAAGCAGATGTGGGTGGGGTAATGTAATTTGGGAGCTCCTCCCAACTACTGGAAATGCAACTTCAGTTTTAGCAAGGAACATTTCCAAATCAACTTTCATCTCAGTTGAAAAACAAATGAGGTTACTTGATCTTTTTTTTTTTTTCCCTTCAGCTGATCATTTCAAGAAGAGTATAACTTACTTTGGTCTAGGAGCTTCAAATTATTTCACACAGTGCCACAACTGGATGAAAAGCTCACATTGTAAGGGCATGCAACGTTCACTCTCTCCTGTTTCTTAAAAAATTTAAGGCATAGGGGTCTGACATATAATAGAGATCTACCACGTATATAATACACATCTCATACCATACGCTCACTCTTAGCTTTGGATTTTTGCAAAGTTGCCAAACACTCAGACGCCAATTAAGAAACTAGAATCCAGTCCTTACACAGAGATTAAGTAATTCAGCACAGTGTCTCTGCAAGCTATAATTAAAAGCAGTTAGCTTCATTACAGGGAGAGCAAAAGTAAAGAGGCAGAGACCTATTTTTGGTATTGTTTTCCTATAAAATATACTGTACACTACAACTAACCCGTTCACTGCTCTCCAGCTGTATTCAGTTAAAATTAATCAGAACAAATGAAATCTAAGGATTAAGGCTAGCAAATCAGAGGAAACACAAGGTAAAGAAAATCCTAGAATCTGAGGTATTAACTTCTACAATATTACCTGGATGTCTAATTAGTCAATTCATTTCAAATTATTGCTGCCAAATTTAAAATTATTGTTAACAACACTAACAAGGCCGACTGTGCTGATGATAACTTACGGCCAAACAAAAAGGGACCTTAGTTTATCAGGTTCATTACATATATATGTGCAGAGCAGTACATGTTCCTTCCCTGAAAGGACTCACAGTTTAAACATCCTTGCATAGGATGGAGACGAAGATATTAAGCACAACAAAGGGACTAATGTAAGGACAAAACCAGTTTTACAGCTATTTTAAAATCTTGATTATGTCTAAGTATCTGCATGTGCTGGTTTTGGCTGGGATAGAGTTAATTTTCTTCACAGTAGCTAGAATGGGGCTGTGTTTTGGATTTGTGCTGGAAACAGCGTTGATAACACAGGGATGTTTTTGTTGTTGCTGAGCAGTGCTGACACAGAGTCAAGGCCTTTTCTGCTTCTCACCCCACCCCACCAGCGAGCAGGCTGGGGGTGCACAAGAAGTTGGGAGGGGACACAGCCGGGACAGCTGACCCCAACTGACCAAAGGGATATCCCACACCATGTGACGTCATGCTCAGCATATAAAGCTGGGGGAAGAGGAAGGAAGAGGGGGACGTTCGGAGTGATGGCGTTTGTCTTCCCAAGTAACCGTCACGCATGATGGAGCCCTGCTTTCCTGGAGATGGCTGAACACCTGCCTGCCCATGGGAAGTAGGGAATGAATTCCTGGTCTTGCTTTGCTTGTGCGCGGGGCTTTTGCTTTCCCTATTAAACTGTCTTCATCTCAACCCACG
>NW_008824051.1:4237666-4243182 GCF_000699105.1 Pygoscelis adeliae
GTCCATAGACTGAGGGAATGATATCTGTGTATTGTATCAAAGGATGGGAAGGGGGTGGTGGTTAATGAGGATGTATTGGCTAGTGTGGGACCTGAGCATGATGTCAATGATATGGAATAAGGGGTGGAGAATGCGCTGGTTTTGGCTGGGATAGAGTTAATTTTCTTCACAGTAGCTAGAATGGGGCTGTGTTTTGGATTTGTGCTGGAAACAGTGTTGATCACACAGGGATGTTTTTGTTGTTGCTGAGCAGTGCTGACAGAGTGAAGGCCTTTTCTGCTTCTCACCCCACCCCACCAGCGAGCAGGCTGGGGGTGCACAAGAAGTTGGGAGGGGACACAGCCGGGACAGCTGACCCCAACTGACCAAAGGGATATCCCACACCATGTGACGTCATGCTCAGCATGTAAAGCTGGGGGAAGAGGAAGGAAGGGGGGGACGTTCGGAGTGATGGCGTTTGTCTTCCCAAGTAACCGTCACGCATGATGGAGCCCTGCTTTCCTGGAGATGGCTGAACACCTGCCTGCCCACGGGAAGCAGGGAATGAATCCCTTGTTTTGCTTTGCTTGTGCGCGTGGCTTTTGCTTTCCCTATTAAACTGTCTTCATCTCAACCCACGAGTTTTCAGACTTTTACCCTTCTGATTCTCTCTCCCTTCCCACAGGGGGGGAGTGAGCAAACGGCTGTGTGGTGCTTAGTTGCCAGCTGGGGTTAAACCACGACACTGCATTATTACCAACTGTGGGCTATAAGAAGAATAAAATACAGTTATTCACCACAGACTTGATAGGAGATTGATATCTAGGCATTCACTGTGAGACAATAAGTATATTTAACAGTAGCTATTGTATTAATACAAGGGTAATATAAGTAATGTGACATTTGTATTTCTCCTCCCCACCCCCCCGCTCCCAACCCAGTATCAGGTATCTTAACACACTGTCTCTACGCATTGCGCTGATGACACAGAAACTGAAGCAGATGACTATTGACATTTGGCAGGAAGCTGCACTTGCAAATATCAACTTAGATTCATTACGGTTAATTACATTTTTGTCAAACAGTATGATGTCATAGTATCTGAAGTAAAAAATGTTCCCTCGTGTCATACAGCATCTTAATTATTGTCCTAAGAACACGCACACAAAGGTTTCTTTTCATCCTGTCCTGATCCTCCATGCAAAAATAATATGAAAGTGTGTAACACATTTAAGTCTTGCAAATGCATTATCTGCAACTTACACTTTGGGATACCATTAAAATGTAAAAGAACAAATATCCAGATGAGCCAGTCTCCATATATACGATAGTACATGACTGACTGTCTAGCAGATGGAAAATCTACTCTTAAAAGGCATGTTTTCAAATTCTTGAAGTGACTTCAGTGGACAAAATTTACCTTTGTTAATATCTCTGCACACTTAGAATATTCTGAAAGGAACATACACATTTGTTTCATATTTTAAGTGATGTCTTTCATCCTTTCTCCCGCCTATGTCTAGGAACATTTTTAGAAGTGAGAAACATTGAATTCTTATCAGAGCAATTTTTGACCTGTCCTTTGTTAATCTGGGTACCTTGTGAACAACTGTTCTTGTGTTCTTCACTCTCACAGGCATCTTTCACGTGCAGATTAGAAGTCAAGGGCCAGTGAGTACCTTACACCTCTCAGTACAGAGTCTTGCATAATGTCATCTTGGTCTTGACAGGCCATTATGAAGCACTATAAAGCACTGCTACTACTATTAAAATGGAATATACTGGAGGAAACAATAAGGATGAATGAATGAATAGCAGCATTATGACAGTTACACATCTGATGGTTCCAGATAGAGATATTGTAAAAACTCTGTTCCACGTTAAATCAAGTAATAGATTTTAAGCAGAAAACAGTCTAGTCTAACACACTGCATATTATACGCCACAGAACCACACCCAGTAACTCAGGCATCACACGCATGGGTATCAGAATGAAATAAGGAAAGGATGGGTAGTCTCATCTCTTAAATTATGTCAAGATAGCAGGAAGTTTTACATTCTAGTCTTGGTCCTTCCACTGACTTGAGACAGTAGTATAATCAGTTTGCCTGAGTGTCACTATTTAAAAAGTCAGAGTACTTACTTATCCCACAAGGATACTGTCAGGTTTAATTAATTATGTCTGTAAAATCCTCTCTAAATGAAAAGTGGCAAGCATGATTTACCAATTAAGTCTAAAACACCACTGCAGAATCAGAGACTGATCGCTGTTTTATCAAGAGCATAACATTTCTCATAAAATACATTTCAAATGGAAAATTATATTAACAGCCTTTTTGACTTATTTAGACTTTTTTGTGGGGAGCAAGGCAATAGACTTTTGATGAGTTCTAGGAATGGAAGTGTAATCAAGAAAAGAGATACAGGAACACTCGCCCACTGACATTAATGTGGCACTAGCTAAACGGTGTGGCATAAATCATGGGAAAGGGGACTATGTCCCTAGCACTGCTGTAGGACCAAGCTGAAAGAAAACTACTCCTCTACCTATTAGATGTCACTTGCTTGTAGTCTGACTATGTGCAAGGATCTGTGTGAGTCACCTAGGTATAGCCACCCAGAACCGAGTACGGCATTAGTAGCCCAAAACTACCTGTAAGGTGGCAAGGCATGATCTACAAAGGGCCTGATTTATGTCCGTATGACTCTACTGCTGTCAGCTTTCATGCTCACAGGTGTATCACAGCTATAGCATGTATCCGCAGGCAGAATCCAGGTGTCAGTTACGAATGACAGCACCTCCTCTCGGGGTGCAGTGGGCCCTCTTTTCCCTACGATGGCAGCTATGTCAGCTAAGGTACTCCTTGCAGGGAAATTATAATTCAGTCAGTGCTCACTAGGGCCAGGAATGCATCAGCACAGATGTAAGAGTAGTTTGAAACATTCAGAAGAGACATGGATCAAACGACCTGTGAATTACACTGAATCAGCACATCTACTGGACGGTCCTGTGGCCCAACTCTTTCCTGGACAACTCCACCTATTTGGCCTGTACTGGCAAGCTCCACACCCATGGCACCAATAGCTGGAGTTTCAGAGGAGGAAATGAATCATGCCCTCAGAATGCAACTGAAATCCCACAGACCTAAGAAAATACATATCCATCTGCATATGTATACGTGCATACTTCGTATATTGCCAGTTACATTTCAATCAGATACCGCATATGAATAAAAATACCCAAATCTAGTGGAATTTAACATTAGGTGGCATTCCAAAGATATGGCACGTGATTATAAATGAAACAAGCAGTACCACATGACTTAAAATACATCAACTGAATTTGGGCCCAATCCAGCACAAAATAACCACAGCTTTTCCAGGCTACACAGACATCAGGTCTGAATGGTCACACTGCAGCAGCGTGACGCATAATTTGGAAGTACCAACTTGTTATGGGAAGACAGTAAGGGATTGTCTAGACTGGGTCAAAATGCTTTGCAAAAACATTTTAGCTAAAATTAATAAAGCGTAAGAAAGGGTGGGCGAAGTTTGATTTGTGAGTTGGCCAAGACATGCCCATGGGGAGATCCCCTTAATTAAATTATTACTAATTTGTTTACGATCACGGGTGAAGTCCCCACTTCTGGGTCACGTCACCTCTCTGCCTCTTTGTTTCCCAGCTTCCTCCTTTTTTACCACATCGACTTAAGACCGCCAGGCACGAGAGCTACCTATCCATGCTCACACAGGCCCGGCCAAGCAGCATGGCTCTTCTGCAAGCAAAAAGGGTGGGACAGCCACAGCACCGAACTTTCTGAGACAGTCAAGAAGCTCAGACACAAGCCCCATCTTTTTAAAGCAGCGTCGATGCTTAAGGCCTGAATTTAGCTGCAGGCTCTGACATAGGCGCCTATCTCACTTGCTGACAGGGGGTTTTCAGTGTGCCAGGTGCCCTGCTGGCAGGGGAGCCCCCCTCGGGCAGGGGCAGAGCTGAAGTGGGCAGATTATGCCGTGAGCAATAGTCCTTGCCCATGCTGCTACTAAACAAAAAGGCATTGCAGGTAACGTCGTTATTTGGAAATAAGGTGACAGGTGCACTGTGCTGCAGATCTCAGGGCAGCCCAACCACGTCTTTGCTAGTGTTTGCAACAGTTCCCACCAGAGGCAGCTGGTAGTGACCTACCTTCAAATATTCTCTAGCTGGATGGATACGTTGAAGACATGGAGGAGGTTTGAAGCCACCAAAGAATGCAGTAGTTACATCGTCTGGATCGTCATCATACCTCTGCACGCATCCCTTCCTGGAGAGGTAGAGGTGTGCATTTTCTTCTAACCACTTCTTCAGTCTCCTGCTTACGGGTAGTCACCGCATGTCATGAAAAGCTAAGTGTCGCCTCCTGCTCCAGCTCAACTTTCAGCCCGATTTAAAAACATTTTATGTGACTATGTAACCAAACCTAGCTCAAATACCAGAGTCCGGGGCCTCTCCCCATCCATATGCTAAAATGCAGGTAGCAGGACAAAGAAGCCATAGGGACAGAGTCCATCATCCTGCAAGTCCTTACACGAAATTTGCACCATATTTGATTGGACAATTAACAGCTGCACATTTCCATTACATTTCTTACACTTGCAGTGCTTCACAGTGGCAGCACTGCCCCTTCCCAGCTGCCTGAGGTAGTATGAGTATTTCCATTCTCATGCTGCTGCTGCCACCACTACTAAAACGGCAGAGCAGACGAGCATGTTCGGAGCCATGGTCCGTTTTGCCTGCTGTTATGTCCTCACAGAGTCGACGTGACAGGTTGTAAAAAGCCTTTACAACCTGGTAGGCTGCACATAGGGGTCTGAATCAGAACGATAGGGCTGTCTCGTGTGGAAAAGGTAAAGCACAGAAACTGCTTTCCAGGACGGCTTCTGGTATCACTTACACCCGGAGACGGGGCATTTCTCTGAGCAGCACACTGCAGACGAACGGTGCTCAGGGCCATTTCCTAAAACAAGATACCAGGACACCGCATGTTAAGACCCTGTATGGTGCGATCAGAGCTATTCCCTCCTAGGCAAGGGTGCCATGCTCCAGTGTTTTCATTCCCAAAGACTGGCCGCTAAAAATACCTGGATTCTCACTCCACCTTCCGCGTCTAAAAATGACAAGTTGCGTCCCTAAAAGGTCTGAAACGTCGGACTGACTCCAAAGTTTAAGAAATACAGGTTGCCTTACACCTTTCAGGTGTGAAAATGACAAATTTGGTCCCCAAAAGGACTGAAACATCAGACCGACTCCGTAAGATCAGAACCACAGGTTGCCTTAAGTCCGGTTTGAGCCTCCAGCACTTAAAAAAAAAAAAAAACAACAACCCAGAAACCCAGCAACGAGGGAATCTTTTAAAACTCCAATGAAGGAAAAAGAGTTAACAGCAATTAGCAGCCCAGTCAAACCACCCGAGGAGAGAGGCAAGAGACCTCGCACGCACCGCCAAACCTCAGGGAGCTCCGGAGAAGGGCCGGGAGCCGCCGGGCGGGAGCGGGGC